>NC_091320.1:12831373-13074836 GCF_038502225.1 Cherax quadricarinatus
ATGTTGTTTTAATCTAAGTTCGAGACTTTTACCAGTTTGACCGTAATAAACTATCACAAATTTTACAAGGAATCTTATAGACACATCCTTCATCAGGGGAATTCTTTATCAAAAGTTTTTTACTGTATCAAGATTTTTAAATACAACTATGATATTAAAAGTCTCCCTTACCATGACAACTTGGTTGATATGCCTTCTCTTCTTAAGACTTTTAATATCAAAGTTGCATTTAAAAATCTTGATACAGTAAAAAAAAACTTTTGATAAAGAATTCCCCACAAAATGTCTATAAGATTCCTTGTAAAATTTGTGATAAAGTTTATTACGGTCAAACTGGTAAAAATCTCGAACTAAGATTAAAACAACATAAATATAGCATTAGAACTGGACAAGATTCCAATGCTCTATTTATTCATGTAAGAGATTTTAATCATCCAATTGATTTTCAACAAGTTGAGAAAGTAGTATCAAGCAAGTCCATGGTCGACAGGAATATAATTGAATCTTGTTTCATAAAAAGCAGTTTTGAAAATAATATGAATATTTCCTTTGGTTTATATAAATTAGATCCATTTATAATAGAATTTCGGAAGAATTTAATAATACATTGGACAAATAATAAATTTTAAAATTCTTAATTCTTGGGTAGAATAGTGTGTTCGTGGGTTATGTGAAGGACCTGTCTAGTTTGGCCAGTGGGCCTGCTGCAATGTTCTTATGAGTAGCGCGTCAGGTG
Organism: Cherax quadricarinatus; assembly: GCF_038502225.1. Taxonomy (NCBI): domain Eukaryota; kingdom Metazoa; phylum Arthropoda; class Malacostraca; order Decapoda; family Parastacidae; genus Cherax; species Cherax quadricarinatus. The sequence continues at coordinate 12,832,110 of NC_091320.1, forward strand.
TTGCTTTGTTGTGGGATGTGATAGTGAGGTGTGGGCTAGACCCGTTATATGCCTTCCTTTGATGCATTACTTTCATTGTTCCTTGATAATGTGAGTAGTCACGAAATCGCTTGGAATTTCTCTCTTCTTTCACAGTGGTTGTTTTGCATATATATATATATATATATATATATATATATATATATATATATATATATATATATATATATATATATATATATATATATGTCGTGCCGAATATGTAAAAACTGGTCAATTAGCAAGAACTCATTTAAAATTAAGTCCTTTATAAAATTTTCTCTTATACGTTTAAAGATATATTTTTTTTCATTAATGTTGATGTAAAAAATTATAATTTTGCACCAAAAGAATCTTAGAAAACTTACCTAACCTTATTATAACAAGAGCAATTTATTTTAGCCTAACCCAACTAAATATATTTTAGATTTGTTTACAATAATTTAATACTAAACAAACACAGTGAAATATATTTTTTTCGTTAGGTTCAGAATGATTTTGGCGAAATTATTGCATACACAAATTTTCACTTGTCCTATATGGCAAGATGAGCGTTGCTATTTAAGCCAAGATCGCAAGTTCTGCCTATTCGGCACGACATATATATATATATATATATATATATATATATATATATATATATATATATATATATATATATATATATATATATATATATATATATATATATATATATTTATATATATATATATATATATATATATATATATATATATATATATATATATATATATATGTCGTGCCGAATAGGTAAAACTTGCTTAAATAGCAACGCTCTTCTTGCCGAATACGACAAGCGAAAATTTGTATATGCAATAAATTCGCGAAAATCATTCTGAACCTAACAAGAAAAATATATTCCATTGTGTTTGTTTATTGTTAAATTATTGTAAACTTATCTAAAATATATTTAGATAGATTAGGCTCAATTAAATTGCTCTTGTTATTATTAGGTTAGGTAAGTTTTCTAAGGTTCTTTTGGTAAAAATTTAATTTGTACATTAATATAAATGAAAAAAATCTATCTTTAAGCGTCTAAGAGAAAATTTTGGAAAGGCCTTAATTTTTAGTAAGTTCTTGCTAATTGACCAGTTTTACCTCTTCGGCACCACACCCACTATGACTGCACAACGTCACAGTACCATGACTGCACAACGTCACAGTACCATGACTGCACAACGTCACAGTACCATGACTGCACAACGTCACAGTACCATGACTGCACAACGTCACAGTACCATGACTGCACAACGTCACAGTACCATGACTGCACAACGTCACAGTACCATGACTGCACAACGTCACAGTACCATGACTGCACAACGTCACAGTACCATGACTGCACAACGTCACAGTACCATGACTGCACAACGTCACAGTACCATGACTGCACAACGTCACAGTACCATGACTGCACAACGTCACAGTACCATGACTGCGCAACGTCACAGTACCATGACTGCACAACGTCACAGTACCATTTGTAGATGAATGGTTCAGAGAACCGACATGTTGATAAAATAGACACATGTGCAACTCTTGGGTATCTTTATTGAGGAAACGTTTCGCCACACAGTGGCTTCATCAGTCCATACGTAGGAGAAACTTGAAGAACAGGAGGAGAATGAGGTAATCCGTCCCTCAACCTTGAGTCGATGTGTTCAGTCCATCAATTTTGAATAGAATACGGCATATGAGCTGAGAAGCAGCTTATAAACCGTATGGCAGGAGAGGTGTAGCAGTCATAGGTGGTGTCACATTTGTTCAATGTGGAAGTAGGTCGTGCCCAAGAATTAGGCAAGCGAAGAATTCCTAAGTATTAAGATCCCAAGAAGTTGCAGTGTCTGACAGGTTTGTAGATGATTCCAGGACCAACACTGGTTCCTGGGCCAACACTGGTTCCTGGACCAACTTACAGCCTGGGTTAAAGGAGCAAAATTCAGAAGGTTTGTTATTCCTGTCTTTCCTATTGTTTGGAGCGGTTTTTAGGTTGGCCTTAGCCAGTTGACGTGCAATCGTGATGTAGGATCGTAGGGAGTCTTTCTGGCGTATTCTCCCAACCATCCTTCCTTGAGCACGTATAGTGGACGTCTTACATTATGCCCAAAAATCAGCTTCTGCACAGTTTCTCGCATTGAAAACATCAACAGAGGAAGCGATTCGAATCATCTGTCTGTAGGAAAATGCATGCAATACGTACGCATCATAGTTGTTAATGTTTGATGAAACCTTTCCAAGGCGCCTTGGGACTAAGGATGATAGGCTGTGGACAGTTTTGATTAATTCCTAGCACAAATAACCCGCACATAGGAGACAGGAGCTTACGACAACGTTTCGGTCCGACTTGTACCATTTACAAATTCACGCTGACACGAAAGAGAGATGGAGGCCAGCTGGCAGGACGGGACAAGAGAGGTGGGAGGAGTAGTTGTGGTAGTGGTGAGGTAGTGGAAGCAGTAGAAGGGTAGGACTGGTAGTGGAAATAGTAGTCAAAGAAGTAGTAGTTGAGTGTATGTCCTTTGTAAAGTAAGGAGAGTGATTGGTGGGACAAGAATAGAAAGGGAGACCGAAGGGTGAAGGGAGGTAAAAGTGAATGTAAGGGCCAAAGGTAGTAGGTAAGGAAATAGTAGTAGTGGGGCCAAAGGCCAAGAAAGAGGAGCACTGCAGGAGAGCTCAGGACCCGCAAGGGGTAAGACCAAAAACATGGGGGAGTGGGGTGAGTGAAGGACAAAGCACCCAAGGCAGAATAAAGGAAACCCAAAACAAGAAAAAAGAAAAATAGGAAATGAGAAGAGGTGGAGAGTGGAGTAGAAAATAACCAGGTTAAGTCACGAGTGTTCTGAAGTTTGGAACATTTCACAATGTAATGGGAAAGGCATCTACGTGACAGAGCCAGGACTAAGATTCGTACAAGGAAAGTTGTGTATAAGGGATGATTCAACAAGATGGCGACTATTAAAGTTGGAAGTAGAGTAGACAGTTTTAGCAGAAGAGCAGTCAGTAGGATGACCGTGATCTAACGTCATCGTAATCTCCTCTCTCCTGTGTGCGGGTTATTTGTGTTGTTCCAGTCACGGTATTGTGCCTTTTTGTTCTTCATTAATTCTTAGCCTAGTTAAAATTTCTCTTCATGCTTTTGCTGTGAAATTAGTGCCCTGGTCACTTTGAATAGATCGTGGAATGCCAATGAGGGCTTGAAAATGGCCTTACTATTAATACTAAGTATAGGTACTGCAGCAGGATACCTAGTAGTTTTGTCAAAAATGGTAAACAGATATTGGTTACCTGACTTGGCCTTAGGTAAGGGTCACACACAGTGGATGATTATGTCGGAAAATGGCTCTCCATCAGCGGGTATGGGACGAAGTGGTGCGGGATTAATGTAGTGTCTGGATTTATCCACGACAGGATCGGATGCAATTTAGCACCTCTCGTCTTATACCTGGCCAATAAAAATGCTGCAGTATCCTATAAAGGGTTTTAGTGACACCTAGATGTCCTCTTAAGGACGAATTGTGGACTACTTTCAGGACCTGAGGTCTGAATTAATTTGGTACTGCCAGTCTATCTGGTGTTTACACTTAGCCTACCTTCTAACTAGTAGCCGGACTAAATAGTAAATGACTGTTCGGGACATATTTAGCAAAGTGATTGGAGCGGATGCTAGAGAGAAGTCCCTTTGTTGCACCTCTCGAAAGGACCGTCTCTCGGGCATGGAAAAAGAAATGTCTGGCAATCCTGCGACCCTGGAATAGGAAGGCTTGATCAGGGATTTTTCACTAGATTTGCGAGGCCCTGGCCAGTTTTCCTCATAAAATAAATTGTTTAGCCCTAGATCGCAGTCCTCCAAGGATAGGCCAGCATTCTTCTCAGATTTTCCTTTGTACATTGCCCGAGTTATGGCCAACATCAGAGAAGAGGCTTCGGAGGATACAATGGGCTCGGGACAGCATCTAGAATTTAGAACACTGTTGCCAAACAACAATATAGCATCTTTCATGGGGAATTTCCCAGACACACCGCGTATACAGTCACGAAGGTGTGCAACAGTAAGAGTATGTTGATACTCTATACTAACAGAAAAAGCAATACGCCAGCAGTGCTGGCGTATTGCACTATAACAAAACGCTAACCTTTGCAGTGCGCTCAACGCAGTACGAAGCCGAAGGCAGGCTTGTAGATCTAGACAATGCCGAGACAATGACTTTAGGACAGGCGCTCCATATTACAAACACAGGTGTAATCGTGTGGCTTACACACCTGGTTGTTGCACAATAACCAATGTAAAAATGAGGAACCAGCAAAAGTCAGCAGTGAGTATATACAAGACGTACTTGTACATATTTCCTTCACCAAACAGCAAGCAAGGATTTATATAATATATTTACAATATGTACAAAGCAAGTTTTGCAAGCAAGAGAGACAGTGAGAACTGTGGGCGGCCAGACTTGAGGTAAGTCTGCCAACTTCTATTCACGAGTATCCAATATCGCTTTACAACTTTGGCGGGCTTCCTTGTGATTGGCTGGATTGAATCAAGATGCTAGCATAACAAGGGGGCCCCATCTTGTTATACTCTTAGCACCTGGTTAGCTGGTTGGGAGGGCATGGGTGTGTAACATACGCCGAATAAAATATGACGTACTGTTAGCATGCCACAACAATTATAGAAATAAGGTAGAGAGAGACAGATAACACGGGAACGTTGAACAAGATCAATGATACAATCCGAAGTTTCTGGTGAAAAGTTCTCTTGGTGCAATCAAGAGGTTGGAGACGAGAGGAGTGTAGATGCGCGAGTCAGAGAGCCATGCTTCAGCTTTTCCGACGTAATCCTCGCGATTAAAGACAACCACCGGATTGTCTTGGTCAGAAGGAAGGATAGTAGTATTAGCTGATAGCGACGAGGAAGCTTGTGATTCATAGTCAACAAGCTATCAAGAACAGGAATAACACGAAAAGTGGACAGGTCAGAAAAATTTTGACTGGTGAAAGGAATCAAAGGAGTTAATCAGTTCAATACCAGAAAGAGGGGAAGGTCAAGCGTAAAAGGAAAGTCCAACACCAAGAGGTTCAAGCTGATGTTGGGAGAGTGTGACATAAGACAAATTAATAACACAGTCAACAGTAAGGAAGAATTTGTACCAAGAGCTGTCAGATTTAAGGCAGTGAAATTTGTTCTGTAATTTAGCAGAGTAAATTTCCGAATTAAGACGAGCAGTGAGGAAAGTAATGATTGTGAGGTTACAGAGATCACGTAGGAGAGAGGAAAGGAGAGAACTGTGACCTTGACGATGGGTGAAAACTGCAACATCAGCTTGAGATTTAGTAGTAAATATGAGTGTGTTTCAGTAAGAGGCGGACATGATCAGGAAAGGGAAGTGCTCTAGGTGTTGAATTTGTGAAAACAGAAAAGGGAAAAGCGCGAGACTTGTTCAGGAAGACTGTCACAGAGAAAGTGAAGCTGATTGTTACGACGCCTGGAAGCAATAAGAGAAGCATCATAGGAACCAAAGAAGGACTGAAAAGATAAAAGAAAATCAAAGAAATTTGAAACAAAAATCAAACGTTTACCTGCTGGGTCTATAAATATTAAAAAGTCACAATTATACTTCTTCTGATACTTTTTATTTGTACCTCTACCACTGCTACTACTTTTGCTACCACTACTATTATTATTACTACTACTACTACTACTACTCACACTACTATTACTACTACCTTTACTTCCACTACCAATACGTATCTCTTCTTCCCTCTCCTCTTCTCACATATGTTCTGACCTGCTTCCCTACTCTCTTCATTGTAACTTATCAATGATCCAAGTCTGACCGAAATGTAATTATTACTTCCCCTCTTCTAAGTGCTGGTTATTTATGTTCAACATTATCATAACACGTGTTATTGCACTACTGGCGTGTTGGCAGGAGACAGCTGTGAGAGACCATCCAGTCCCTTGGCCAAGTACTTGGTGGCAGACTTCGAGAGTGAGGACTGGAACACTGACTGGACGAAGGTGGTGGGTGGCCAGCTTACTGAGCACTGTGGACCTATCGCTTCAAGACAAGCTTTACACTTCCTCGGGGTCAGTTAGTACCTACCACACCATTATTATTATTAATTTTATTATAATTACTATTGTTATTATTTTTATTATTATTATTATTTTTTATTAATATATTATTATTATTATCATTATTATTATTATTATTACTATGTATTTTATTATAATTACTATTGTTATTACTTTTATTATTACTATTATTTATATTAATAGGTCATTATTATTATTATTACTATTATTACTATTTTGTTGTTGTGTAGCCCATCATTTCGTTTACTCTCCTACCAACTCTCTTTCTACTGAACCTCCTGCAGGAAAGTCCTCATGCCTGTGTAGTCCCCCCTTTTATAGTTCGATTTTTCCTTTTCTACTCCTGTTATCCTCTTCACTTGTAGCTCTACGATATATTCAAAGCTCAGAGGCACTTGGTCACTAGCTCCATGGGGCCTTTCATATGTGATCTCCTCGATATCTGAGCTATTCAGGGTGAACACAAGGTCCAGTCTAGCTGGTCCATCCTCCCCTCTCTCTCTGGTAGTTTTCCAGTACCACATCCATCATCTTGGCTCTCCATGTTTCGGGATGCCATGTGGCTCCAGATTTTCCCAGTCGGTCTCCCTGTGGTTGAAGTCGCCCATAACCAGTAACTTTGCTTTACCTGAGTGAGCTCTTTATGCCACCTCAGCTAGTGTGTCCACCATTGCTCTGTTGCACTCGTCATATTCCTATCTTGGCCTCCTGCAGTTCTGTGGTGGGTTATACATCGCTGCAATGACTACTTTATGTTCCCCTGACTGAACTGTACCTACTCTGTAATCCCTTTCTCCAATTTCGTTCATTCCTTCCATTTCTTGATATCCCCACCGGTTTTTAATGAGCAGTGCAACCCCTCCTCTCTCCTGCTCCTCCTATCCTTCCTCAGGATCTGATATCCAGGTGGGAAGATTGCGTCTGTTATTGTCCCAGTGAGTTTTGTTTCTGTGACTGCTATGATGTCTGGGGACAACTCCTTGATTCTTCCGTGCCACTCCTCACATTTATTCGTTATTCCATCTGCATTCATGTACCAAACCTTCAACTTCTTTTCTGTAACTGTGGTCCATTGAGAATGGTGGGTTTGGGGGAGCAGGTGCCCTGATGGGGGCCTACAGGGGGTTGCTGTAGGGGTGGGGTCTGTGGTGTGGGGAGTGAGGGCAGAGGGCCTATGGGAGGTTTCAGTGGGGGTTGTGATGAGGGGGATGGGGGTTGTGGTGGGGGGGATGGGGTTAGAGGGTACAGTGTGTGGGTTGTTGTGGGTTACTGTGGGGGTGGGGTTTGTGGTGAGGGGGATGGAGGAGATGGTACAGTGTGTGAGTTTTTGTCGGGGTGGGGTTTGTGTTGAAGGGGATGGGGGCAGAGGGTACAGTTAGTGGGTTTTGGGTTGTTTGACTGCTTTGGGAATGCCATGGTTGCGTTCCTTCTGTGGGTGGTACTGGAGAGGGTTGTGTTGGTTCTTCTACCTGGGTCTGGTTTCCCCTGCTCCCCTCCTTCCTTGCCTCCCATTTCTCCTTGCGACGTTGTACCCTCTCTTTCAGTATCATTCTTTCTTCTTCTGTTCTGTCTCGATCAAGGTACACACTCCGGTACTCTGGTTTATTCCTAAGACGCGCTTTCTCCTGCAGGATCCGGTTTCAGACTGACTCTCCCTTGAAAATCACTTTGACTGAACGCTTTTTTCCTGTCGCACACCACCCAATTCTCCGAAAATTTGTCACCGGGTCATGTCGTCCTCTCCTATTGCTTTCATGATTCTTTCAATCGTGTGTGTTTGTGTGTGTGTGTGTGTGTGTGTACTCACCTAGTTGTGGTTGCAGGGGTCGAGTCCCAGCTCCTGACCCCACCTCTTCACTGTGTGTGTGTGCGTGTGTGTGTGTGTGTGTGTGTATGTTTGGAAGCCCATACAGGTTGTTCACAGTCTGGTGAGTGTGTGTGGTATTTCCTCAGAGCTGTAGCAGGTACCTGGAGACCAAGGACCTGGACCTGCAGGATGCACTCTTCGTGCAGTTTGACCTGCGGACAGGGTGCCTGGAGGCCGTGAGAGGTGGCGAGGCAGGTGGAGACCACTCTGTCCTTCTACAAGCCTCCTGTGATGCTGGCATCTCCTGGACCACACTCAGGAAGCTTCTTCTCATCTATCAGCAACCAAAGTGAGTCTTCCTCAAGTGACCTTCATTACCTTACAAGTGACCTTTCTTACCTCACAAGTGACATTTCTTGCCTCACAAGTGACCTTCCACACCTCACATGTGACCTTTCTCACCTCACAAATGACCGTCCTTACCTCACAAGTGACCTTCCACACCTCACAAGTGGCCTTCCTTACCTCACAAGTGACCTGTCATAGCTCACAAGTGACCTTCCTTACTTCATAAGTGAACTTTCTTGCTTCACAAGTGACCTTCCTCACTTCACAAGTAACCTTCCCTAATTCACAAGTGACCTTCCTTATCTCACAAGTGACCTCGATCATCTAACAAGTGACCTTCCTTACCTCACAAATGACCTTCCTCATCTCACCAGTGACTTTTCTTGCCTCACAAGTGACCTTCATTACCTCATAAATGACTTTTCTTACCTCCCAAGTTACCTTCCTTACGTCAAAAGTGACCTTCGTTCCTCACAAGTAACATTCCTTACCTCACAAGTGACTTTCCTTATCTCACAAGTGACCTTTTTTTTTACCTCACAAATGACCGTCGTTACTTCACAAGTGACCTTTCTTACCTCATAAGTGAACTTCCATATCTCACAAGTGACATTTCTTACCTCACAAGTGACTTTCCTTATCTCACAAGTGACCTTTTTTACCTCACAAATGACCTTCGTTAACTCACAAGTGACCTTCCTTACCTCACAAGTGATCTACTTTACCCCACAAGTGACTTTTCTTACCTCGCAAGTGACCTTTCTTGCTTCACAAGTGACCTTACTTCTAAAGTGATCCTCATATCACAAGTGACCTTGCTTACCTCACAAGTGACCTTCCTTACCTCAAATGTGACCTTTCATTACCTCACAAGTGACTTTCTTACCTCTCAAGTGACCTTCCTTACGTCATAAGTGACCTTTGTTACCTCACAAGTGACCTTTCTTACTTCGTAAGTGACCTTCGCTACCTCACAACTGACCTTTCGTACCTCACAAGTGACCTTTCTTACGTCACAAGTTACTTTTGTTACCTCACAGGTGACCTTTCTTACGTCACAAGTGACTTTCGTTACCTCACAAGTGACCTTTCATACCTCACAAAATCTAAGTGGATATACTGTAGTGTATATATGTGTGTGTTTATAAGATCTATGTAGGTATTTTATGGTGCACATGTGTGTTTATAAAATGCGTGTAGGTATATTAGCTCTACCACCACTACAAGGAGTGGTAGTAGTACAAGTAGATGTTTAAGCCGGTTGTTGTGGTGGTAGTGACGCATGCGTCTCCCACAGGTACGTGTGGGTGTTGCTGCCGAAGGAGCTGCGGTGTGTGGGCGGCCGCGTGCGGTGGTGGCAACCCGAGGTAGGTGACCGCAACAAATACGACTGGGCGGTGGACGGGGTGGTGGTGGGCGGCAGCGTGGAGCCGCCCCACAACCTCACCTACACCCACCCACAACACCTGGCTCCACCTCTCTGGCTCCGTCGATACAACACTCGTACTGGTGAGTGGCTCTCTTACTGGCACTCTTACTGACACTCTTAGTGGTACTCATAGTGGCACTCTTAGTGGTGCTCTTAGAGGTATTCTTAGTGGCAGTGTTAGTGACACAATCGTACTGTTATTGATACTCTTAGTGGCACTCCTAGTGACTCTCAGTGACAGTCTTAATGACACTCTTAGTGACACTCTTAGTGACACTCTTAGTGGCATTCTTAGTGACACTCTTAGTGACACTCTTAGTGGTACTCTTAGTGGTACTCTTAGTGGCACTCATAGTGACACTCTTAGTGACACTCTTAATGACACTCTTAGTGACACTTTTAGTGGTACTTTTAGTGACACTCTTAGTGACAGTCTTAGTGGTACTCTTAGTGACACTCTTGGTACTCTTAGTGGCACTCTTAGTGGTACTCTTAGTGGTACTCTTAGTGACACTCTTAGTGACACTCTTAGTGATACTTTTAGTGGCTGTCTTAGTGGTACTCTTAGTGGTACTCTTATTGATACTCTTAGTGACACTCTTACTGGTACTCTTAGTAGTATTCTTAGTGGTATTCTTAGTGGCACTCTTAGTGACATCTTAGGGACACTCGTAGTACTACTCTTCGTGGTACTCTTATTGGTGCTCCTAGTGGCACTCTTAGTGACACTTTTAGTGGTACTCTTAGTGGTATTCTTAGTGGTATTCTTAGTGGCACTCTTAGTGACATCTTAGGGACACTCGTAGTACTACTCTTCGTGGTACTCTTATTGGTGTTCCTAGTGGCACTCTTAGTGACACTCTTAGTGGCACTCTTAGTGACTCAGTGACACTCCTAATGACACTCTTAGTGACACTCTTAGTAACACTCTTAGTGGCATTCTTAGTGACACTCTTAGTGACACTCTTAGTGGTACTCTTAGTGGTACTCTTAGTGGCACTCTTAGTGACATTCTCAGTAACACTCTTAATGACACTCTTAGTGACACTCTTAGTGGTACTTTTAGTGACACTCTTAGTGACAGTCTTAGTGGCACTCTTAGTGACACTCTTGGTACTCTTAGTGGCACTCTTAGTGGTACTCTTAGTGACACTCTTAGTGACACTCTTATTGGTACTCTTAGTGATACTTTAATGGCTGTCTTAGTGGTACTCTTAGTGGTACTCTTAGTGGTACTCTTAGTGGTACTCTTATTGATACTCTTAGTGACACTCATACTGGTACTCTTAGTAGTATTCTTAGTGGTATTCTTAGTGGCACTCTTAGTGACATCTTAGGGACACTCGTAGTACTACTCTTCGTGGTACTCTTATTGGTGCTCCTAGTGGCACTCTTAGTAACACTTTTAGTGGTACTCTTAGTGGTATTCTTAGTGGTATTCTTAGTGGCACTCTTAGTGACACTCTTAGTGACTCTTCGTGGTACTTTTATTGTACTCCTAGTGGCACTCTTAGTGACACTCTTAGTGGTACTTTTTGTGGGACTCTTAGTGGGACTCTTAGTAACACTTTTAGTGGCACTCTTTGTGGTACTCTTAGTGGTAATCTTAGTGTCACTTAGTGGCACTCTTATTGGTACTCTTGGTGACACTTTTAGTGACACTCTTAGTGGCACTCCTAGTGGCATTCTTAGTGACACTATTAGTGGCACTTTCAATGGCATTCTTAATAACACTATTAGTTGTACTCCTATTGGTGTTGAATTAGACACATGTGTAACTCTTGGGTATCTTTATTGAGGAAACGTTTCGCCACACAGTGGCTTCATCAATCCATACATAGGAGAAACTTGAAGAACAGGAGGAGAATGAGGTAATCAGTCCCTCAACCTTGAGTCGATGTGTTCAGTCCATCAATCCTGAATAGAATACGGCATATGAGCGGAGAAGCAGCTTATAAACCGTAGACAGGTGAGGGGCAGCAGTCGTAGGTGGTGTCACATTTGTCCAATGTGGAAGTAGGTCGTGGCCAAGGGTTAGGCAAGTGAAGAATTCCCTAGTTTTAAGATCCCAAGAAGTTGCAGTGTCTGACAGGATTGTAGATGAATGGTTCAAAGAACCGACATGTTGTTAAATTAGACACATGTGCAACTCTTGGGTATCTTTATTGAGGAAACGTTTCGCCAGACAGTGGCTTCATCAGTCCATACGAAGGAGAAACTTGAAGAACAGGAGGAGAATGAGGTAATCAGTCCCTCAGCCTGTCTACGGTTTATAAGCTGCTTCTCCGCTCATATGCCGTATTCTATTCAGGATTGATGGACTGACCACATCGACTCAAGGTTGAGGGACTGATTACCTCATTCTCCTCCTGCTCTTCAAGTTTCTCCTTTGTATGGACTGATAAAGCCACTGGGTGGCGAAACGTTTCCTCAATAAAGATACCCAAGAGTTGCACATGTGTCTTATTCAACAACATGTCGGTTCTCTGAACCATTCATCTACCACTCCTATTGGTATTCTTACTGGCACTCTTAGAGACATTTCTAGCGGTACTCCTAGTGGTAATCTTAGTGACACTCTTAGTTGTGTTCTTAGTGGCAATCTTAGTGGTGCTCTTGGTGGCACTCTTAGTGATACTCTTAGTGGACTAAGAGTGACACTCTTACTGGCACTCTTAGTGACACTCTTAGTGGTACTTTTAGTGACAGTGACACTCTTATTGGTAATCTTAGTAGCACTATCTAGTGCCATTCTTAGTGGTACTTTCAGTGACACTCTTAGTGGTACTCTTAGTGACGCTAGTGACAGTGGCTCTCTTAGTGGCACTCTTATTGTCACTCTTAGTTACACTCTTAGTGGTACTCTTAGTGACACTCTTCGTGGCACTCATAGTAACACTATTAGTTGTTATTGCTGTTCTTACTGTTGAACAGCGGTTTAGTGCCGATGAAGGTAGCGTAGGTAGCAATGATACGGCCGTGGACTAGATTGGCTTTAATCGGGTAGGAGTGAGTACACAACGGGCAGTGTGAGGAAGTGACCGCAAGCCAGTCCGTGGAGGGGGGAGAACTTGTGTACGGCAGGTCGGTCCAGGCGGGAGTGAGAGAGGGTGGACTGTGTGTCCCACCGACCTAGGTAGGCCTACAGAGGGCAGCACTGAATGCCGCGAAATATGAACTAGTCAGAGCAGACGGCTAGGCTGTGTGCTCTGCCAGTACAGGCTGTCTACATTTGCTCGGCCACGCACCTCGCGTCGTCCCGACGCGACAATACTGGTGGGCCCATAGGTATAAAGGAATTACACTAGCTACCCCAGAGAGGGACTGGCTTTCGCTCACTAGTAAATAAAAAATGGACAAAAAAATGCAACAGGCAAAAAAAAACTCTCCCATCCAGGGGAAGAGAAAACTGGTTTGCCCGCGCTGTTTCATCGAGTAGAGAGCCGGGAGACGTCAGCACTGGAACTAAAATCTTCTATATACAGGTTGTCCGCAGGGCTGAACATCAGTTGACCACTCGTCTACTAACGTTGTTGCACGCTCACATCTGCAAACAATGACTGACAGTAGCATTTCCTAAGGTGTGACATGTAACTCAGAGGGCAGCACTGCCCTGACCGTAATACAGGCTTTTTCCTTTAGTTAAAAAAAACACTGGTGCACATACATACAATAATACTATATCCATGGAATTCATTACACTCTGGGTACCCTTCTAAAAGTATTTACATAATTACATGATGTTGTCCACCCTGACTCTATTATCGACTAGCTATACAATGTGTGTGCATTTATACCCATTTCTGCAAGCAAACAATTAGCATAACTAGCGTAGGAGTCGGACAAGTCAGTAGGTACGTCAATGTCACAGAAATGTACTGTTGTCCTGGGTCGCAGGCCATAAGTATGGAGCCTTACTGGGCCGTCTTCCGTACCAGCAGTAGCGGGAGAAGGGGTAGACGGTTTGTCCCTAACATTAGTCTGATCGTGGCGTTGCAACGCACGCGCCTCCAGCTCTACTTCGGCCTGCATATGGTCCACATACTTCATGTGATCAAGGTGGGCTTCCTTGATAGCTCCCGTAGCAATCTCCCTCACCTCGAACTTATTGCCACGGAGCTGTCGTAGGACACGGTAAGGACCCACAAACTTTGGGACAAGTTTGTGCATACCTGGGGTCTGCACTGGGTTGAGCAACATAACTTTGCAACCTGGTTCCACTTTGCTTTCCTTGGCGCGGGCATTGCGCTCTGACGTGAACCTATCAGTAGCTTTCATAAGGTTCTCTCGTACCCGCTGGAAGACAAGCTGCGTTGTCCTCATCTTTACTACACTGGGGTTATCAGTATCGTAAGTAGGTCTAGGTGGAGTAAACAGAATTTCATATGGTAAGCGCTTGTCATAGCCATACAAAGCAAAATGAGGTGTCTCACCGATCGAGCTGTTGAGGGAGGAATTTAATGTACACTGAACATCTGGGATAGCCTCATCCCATGTAGTACAACTTGGGTTAACGGTTACTCTGAGCACCTCCAGGACTTTGCGATTTGTACGTTCAGCAAGACCATTACTCGCAGGGTGGCGTGGAGCTACTGGCGCTTGATGAATGTTGAATCTGGAGCAAAGATCCTGCATTATGCCATTTATAAACTCAGACCCATTGTCTGACAGAAGGACACGTGGGCAAGTATGACGAAGAACAACATGCTCACGGAAAGCACTAGCGACCGTTTCAGCGGTTTTATCAGGAATGGGTACTAATTCACTGTACCGCGTCAAGTTATCTACCATTACAAGCAGGTGCTTATTTCCCTTCTCCGAGGTCGAGAAGTTCGTCAACAGGTCGACAGAAGTTCTCTCCCAGGGCTCCTTTGTAATGGGATACTTTAGAATGGGGTTAGGACCTGTAATGGTACCCTTGTGCTGTAGGCAGACAACACACTGGTGTACATGCTTGGCAATGTCCGATGCCATCTTAGGCCAGAAATATTTCATTCGTGCCTGTTTGATACTGCGGTCCTTCCCGGGGTGCGCTACACCTGGGACATTGTGGATCAACCTAAGAGTAGCTGGTATCATGGACTCTGGTATCACCAGTTGGTATACGGTTCTGCCGGGGTCCACCAGCTGTGCAACACGGCACAGTACTCCTTGGTTGACCACTAAATCCTTCAGTGGAACGGGAGACTTGACCTGTAAGTCAACGTCCTCCTTGGTAAGGAAACGAAGGACTGGAGACCACACAGGGTCCTGTCGTTGGGCTCTCTCGAGATCCTCAACAGAGAACGAATTGCCGACACTCACGAATGCTATATGTCTCGACAGGGCGTCAGCTACAACATTTTGCTTACCTGGGACATAGCAAATTTCAGGGTTGTAGTCATTGAACGTGAGCGACCACCGAGCATGCTTTCCCGAGAGGTTCTTATTTGCAAAAAGGGCCAATAAGGGTAAATGATCTGTATAAATCTTGATAGGATAATGATAGATGATATCCCGAAAATGACTCAGGGCCCATACAATGGCTAAAGCTTCTAGCTCTGTCACTGAATAATTGACTTCCGCTTTAGTAAGAACACGGCTAGCATAGGCAATAGGCTGTTGCTTCCCATTAGATTCTTGTGACAAGACTGCACCGATGCCAACTTTGCTGGCATCAGTCGTCAAGGTAAATGCCTTGGTGAAATCAGGGAATCTAAGGGTTGGGGCTGATGTTAACTTGTTCTTAAGAATGACAAAAGCTCGTTCCTGATCGCACGTCCACTCAAAAGGGGCATCCTTCTTGAGTAAGCGTGTCAGGGGTGCCGCAATGGTGGAGAAACCTGCGATAAAGGTGCGGTAGAAACCCGCCAGGCCTATGAAGGACCGGACTGCATCCGCCGTCATGGGTCTGGGGAATTTCTGCACGGCCGAGATTTTAGACTCGTCCGTCTTTATGCCATTCTGAGTTACTACGTGACCCAGAAATTTTATTTCCTTCCGGAGGAAATGACATTTGGAGAGCTTTACCTTAAGATTTGCCTGAGCTAGCCTGTCCAATACCCTGTCAAGTTTCTCAAGATGTGACGGGACATCTTGCGACATGACTATGAGATCATCCAGGTAGACCATGAGCGTGCCACCTAGGAGGGTACGGAAAATTGTCGTCATCAAACGACTAAACGTGATTGGGCTTCCGCGCAAGCCGAAGGGCATCCTCCTGAACTGGTAATGACCAGTTGGAGTAGAGAAAGCTGTCAACTCTCTACTCTCATCATCGAGGGGGATCTGCCAGAACCCTTGAAGAAGATCAAGAGTTGAAAAGACCTTATTATCGCCGATGTTCTGCAACAGGTCGTTCAGAACTGGCAATGGAAAACGGTCTGGGATGGTACATGCATTCAGTTTCCTGTAATCGATAACAGGGCGCCAGGTTCCGTCTTTCTTGGGAACCAGAATAAGGGGAGCATTCCACGGGGAAGTGGACTCCTCAATAACTCCATCACGGAGCATCCGTGTAATGAGTTCTTCGGCGAAGACTCTTTGCGCATGTGGCAGGCGATACGCAGGTACATAAATGGGTTTAGTACCTTTGTCAAGTGGAATACGGTGAGAGATCAGTGGGGTCAAACCCATTGACTCACCATCTAGTGCAACTGCAGAACGTGCACGATTGAGAACCTGGAGAAGTTTTGGAACCTCTTCAGGATAGTCTGTCAAAGCTAGATCATCTTCCTGCACTGGCCGGGTGTTGGAAGAGTCAGCAGCAGACTCGCCTGGGAGAACTGCACTCACAAGGAAGTCAGCTGGGGCTTCACCCTCCACTCTCACCGGGAGAGGGAATCTGACAAGGTCAACAAGTGAGGTATTCTTCCGCAGGGGAAATTCTCGACTATGCATGTTGACAACAAGGACTTGCAACTTACCACGTTGCACTGTGTGCAAGGATGGTTCAAGGGAGAGGCCCTTGACTCGGCATGTGTCGTTGTCAACCAGCACATGGTCTCCTTCAAAAGCTCTGCTCACGTACACCGTAACAGGAGTGAGCGAGTTAGCTGACAAAGTGACGTCATACTTTGTACAAGCAGTAACTCTGCTCGCTGATGCCATGACACGAGTCAGACAGTCGCCTGCCGACAGGGATACTGCGGCTTGACAACTGCTGGTCTCTACAACAGCGTCAGAGTTAGAGTGAAGGTTAGACTGGGCGTCCCCAGACTGGGTTTCACTGGTAACTATGCGCTGATGGCCAGGAGGTGATGGGCAACGAGCTCTACTACGAGGTCGATCAGGACGAGAGACCGACCCCGGGGAGAATGTGCTATGGAAACCACCAGTTTCCAACGATTCTAGGCACTGTGCGTACTCTGAGACGGAGTAGCACGTAGTGGATCCTAAGCGCACGCCCC
Organism: Cherax quadricarinatus; assembly: GCF_038502225.1. Lineage (NCBI taxonomy): Eukaryota > Metazoa > Arthropoda > Malacostraca > Decapoda > Parastacidae > Cherax > Cherax quadricarinatus. The sequence continues at coordinate 12,849,215 of NC_091320.1, forward strand.
AGAAGGGCACATCCACTCCGTTGAATTCCGCTTTCCACTCAGCTGGATCTAAACGGATCCTAAGATCTGCCATGGTTTTGAACCCTATGAGCAGGTCACCATGGAAAACAATACCATCCACGACTAAGAATTTTGCGGACAGCTTGTGACCCTGGACCACAAATTCTAGCGTTGTGCGACCGCGAACCGTCAGCGGTTTACCTGAGACTCCTCTCAAGGTCTGAATGGCAGATGGCTCTGTCAACATGGCCGCGTGAAGGCCAATGTCTCGGAAAAAGGTGGAGCGGACAATGTTAACCACCGAACCTGTGTCTAGGAAAAGCTGAACAGGCTTATTGTGGACAGTGGACTCGATGAGCGGTCCACATGGGTTGTCATACCGAACATGAAGGCATGACAGGCCGACGCGATCCCCGGAGTCACAGCTGCTCGAGGCTCGACACTTGTTGACGAGGCTCGACCTGGAAGGTACGGTAAGAGTCTCAGCAACAACGTCAAGACACTCGGTTTCCTCACTGTCGGCAAGCGTATCACTGCCCAGGGCGGCGAATGCATTGCGGACAGGGACGGAATACAGCGACTCCGACAGGGTTACTACGTCTTTCGCTGGTTTTGCGGACGCGCCTCTTCCCCCGAACTAGTGGAAGGGCTTCTACGAGCATGTGCATTGCGCGACGACTGCTTGCTCCACTCAGCTGTCAGCATACTTCGCAGCTTGTTACACTCATGGGAGGTATGACTGGAAGTATTGTGGTAAACACAGATTCCCTCGCGAGACTGGGCATGGGGACGGTGACGGTTACCTTGATACTGAGCGTGGGGACTGTGACGGTTACTTTGCGGGGACTTAAGTTTGTAACACTCAGATCGGTAGTGCCCTCGTTTGCCACAGTTAAAACAAGTCACTACACGCTTAGCGGGTGAGGTTGGGGGTGGTGTCTGCTGGCGACGTTTCGCCCTGGTCCAGGAAGTCGATGACTGCTTTTTTGTATAAGACCGACTGTTGTTACTGTGGTCGCTATTTTTACTTAGGCGCGTATTAGTGGGACTGGGGTTAGAACCTTTGTGAGCTGGCTGTCTGACAGCAGCAGCAAAAGTGACTTCCGGCTGCGACCGCGGGGTCACTGCGGACGGCGCTGCAAGGATGGGTAGGGGATCATCCGCAAAGCGGCAAACCTTGCCTTGCTCGGAAGGCGGCTTGAGCGAGTCGATGGCGTCATATGCACCCAGGACGTCGTGCTGAGGGCCGAGTCCTAGCGCATCAATGGCAGCCCAGAGGTTAGGGGCGGAATCCCTCCGCATGATGCCGACAGCCAGCATGGGGATGATGTCTTTAATAGCAATACGGCCATCACCATCCGCCCACTTAGTGGAGTTGACGGCATCAGTAAAGTCCGTGGCGGCTTGCTCGAAACGGCAAACGCAAGCCAGGGGGCTTTCGTGCCGGTATTGACATTCGGCCAAGACGCTGGTAACGATGTCAATGTAATGGCGTTGGCGACTACGCCGAAAATAACGCCTAAATTCCTCCTTAAGTTCACCCCAAGACTGAATCTTACAGACGCGCTTGAGCTGCACAAAGGCACCTATATCACCCTGGGTGAGATCCACTGCTGCAACAGCAGCACGAATGTACTGTGTATCTGTTGGGCTATCAAATAGAGCCTGAACAGTCGCCTCGACTGACTGCAGCCATGGCTCTAAACTATTTGCACGACCGTCGAAAATAAGGGTCAGGTGTGGACGACGAGCCGGCCCACTGGTGTTCGAGGCGTGAGCCACAAGTTGACCAACTGTCGCTGGGGCTTCGATGCCCTGCCGCGTGCTCACGCTGGCTGAGGCACCATTGCTGGCACCAGCAGAATCTGGGGTAACGGCATGGCCACTGCGTGTCTTAGTCATGACGTCAATTGTTGAAATGCAAGTAGGTCACGAAGATGGTAAACAGGTCAGAGCAAGAAATGGTATGCACTGGCTACAATTCAAAACAGAGTCAAAGAGAACTCAGCACCACAGTACTAGGTAAACTGCTTAGTGATAGAAATAATTTGAGCAAAACAACAATAAAAAGGGGAATAGTGATACACTCTGAACACAAAATAAGAGATGTATGCAAGTGAATGTACTACAGGGAAGTGCACAAAATGAAGCTAAGGTTAGTCAATAATTTCACCAGGAATCTGGCAACAAAATTTATGAAAAGGAGTTGAACTGTAAACACTGGTAGCAAAAATTGCACAAAATTAAAATAAATCAGGTACTACACAACACTAAACTGTGCTGCAATCACAGTTTAAAAAGATTGCGGGTGCTAACAGTTGCAAATTGAAATGCAAAAAAAAAGGGGTAATTCACTAGCACAAGGGAAGTTGGCACAAAAAGATATCAGAGTATGGAATAGTGCCAAAAATCACACAAAAAAAAAATACACTGACCAGAATTGCTATATTGCACACAAAATAAAATTAATAAAAATGCAAATTATTAAATTCAAGAATATGGCAAAGGTTAACTGGTGTTAGCAGGGTGTACACTGGCAAAAAGAAAAAAAAAATTTGCACAATCTCAAGGTCAAAATTAATTAACTTCACAAGGAATTTTGGTAATTAATGGTAAAAAAGCAGGTTCCCAAAAATACACTCAATGACTTGGGTATATAAAATAGCAAAAAGCAATGCACATAGGTGAATATTCACTGATAAAACATAGAATATATGTAGAGCAAAATAAATGGGGGAACAGAAAAAAAAAAAATTTAATGGGCTAGGCACAGATTGTATGACTGCAGGTAGAATATACTAATACTTAAGTACTTGAAGATTACACTTATAAAAAAAAAACTAACAAACAAAACAGTGCAGGGGTGTCAACAATCTGTGGCTAACTTGCAGGTGCAACTAAAAAAAAATAACAGCACACAGGAATTACATGAAAACTGTATGTGAGAGGTAAATTGTATAAATGGTTAACACTGAACAATTTAAATCAATAACTGAGGTGCAAGAAGCAGAATAAAAAAACTGGAATTTAAAATGTAGGAGTGCAAAAATAAATTCCCAAAATTTAAGCTGTAGGTAAATGGCAAAATGTGCACTGATGACACTGAACAATTTACTGAAGTATGGCTTCAGTAACTAACTGTATTGGTGCAGGACAGTTAAATAATGTCACAAAATATTAGGAAATGCTAGGTAAGTCACTGTTTACTTAACTTTGAGTGCAGGTGGACGAAGGTACGGCAGGTGCTGGAACTTTCAGTGATGTTCTAGTGACACTACACGCCTCGTAGCATTTGTATACTGCTATGGGGCTTCAATGTCGTAGAAAAAAAATATCAGAAAGGACTTGGGAAGAACAGGAAAGACCGGAGTAACTCTGTGGAGGTATAAAATATTAGACGTGGGTACCCGGCGTGAACCACAGCTGGTGTATGGTTGTTTACACTGGCAAGCGTGTCTGGGCGCGCTGACTGACTGCGGCTTCAGCACACGGAGAACAAAACATTTACTGCACTACTCGAACGTGCTAAAAACAAGCTTAAGTGAAACTTTGAACTGGGACGAGTAAGTTTTACTGTAACAAATCACTGGGGAAAACAGAACTGGTGATGAACTGGGAATAAAACAACAAGGGAAAGGGAAAAAAAAAATTTTTTAAACTGGGCAACACAAAAAAAAACTGCACTGGCTGGAGATACGTAGGCGCTGAGTAGTAGTAGACACTATGATGAGTCACGAGCTGCTGTAGACGCTGAACTTTGCTGGCTTAGGGGCTAAGCCAACTGGGTTCCCACGTGGCTAAGCCAGGTAGAACTTCTTGGAGGAAACTGGGAAGAACACAACACACATGGACGGCGAGAAGGGCGTAGGGACGCTGTAGGAGGCAGGAGAATGGTGCTGGAGAGTGTTGAAGGGCTGTAGAGAGGGTGATGAGGTGAACACGTGACTGCTACGGCTGGAGATGACGCCGTGATGCCTATGTCCAGATTTTGTGGGAAAAATCTAGGACGAAGATCTATCTCGGGTCCCGTCAAGACGCTGGGAGTAGCAGATAACTCTTTAGGCTAGCAGGTGCGTTGGATGACGACGGATGATGTTGACTGGTGTCGACCGATCCCCTCCACCCTGAAAGGCTCACAATGCCGCTGACTCCGCTGTCACCACTGTTATTGCTGTTCTTACTGTTGAACAGCGGTTTAGTGCCGATGAAGGTAGCGTAGGTAGCAATGATACGGCCGTGGACTAGATTGGCTTTAATCGGGTAGGAGTGAGTACACAACGGGCAGTGTGAGGAAGTGACCGCAAGCCAGTCCGTGGAGGGGGGAGAACTTGTGTACGGCAGGTCGGTCCAGGCGGGAGTGAGAGAGGGTGGACTGTGTGTCCCACCGACCTAGGTAGGCCTACAGAGGGCAGCACTGAATGCCGCGAAATATGAACTAGTCAGAGCAGACGGCTAGGCTGTGTGCTCTGCCAGTACAGGCTGTCTACATATGTTGTTGGTGGTTTATGTTGGTGGTTTATGTTGTAGGTTATGTTGTAGGTGGTTTATGTTTTAGGTGGTTTATGGTGTTGGTGGTTTATGTTGTAGGTGGTTTATGTTGTATGTGGTTTATGTTGTTGGTGGTTTATGTTGTAGGTGGTTTATGTTGTAGGTGGTTTATGTTGTTGGTGGTTTATGTTGTAGGTGGTTTATGTTGTTGGTAGGAGAAACTTGAAGAACAGGAGGAGAATGAGGTAATCAGTCCCTCAACCTTGAGTCGATGTGTTCAGTCCATCAATCCTGAATAGAATACGGCATATGAGCGGAGAAGCAGCTTATAAACCGTAGACAGGTGAGGGGCAGCAGTCGTAGGTGGTGCCACATTTGTCCAATGTGGAAGTAGGTCGTGCCCAAGGGTTAGGCAAGTGAAGAATTCCCTAGTTTTAAGATCCCAAGAAGTTGCAGTGTCTGACAGGATTGTAGATGAATGGTTCAAAGAACCGACATGTTGATAAATTAGACACATGTGCAACTCTTGGGTATTTTTATTGAGGAAACGTTTCGCCAGGCAGTGGCTTCATCAGTCCATACGAAGGAGAAACTTGAAGAACAGGAGGAGAATGAGGTAATCAGTCCCTCAGCCTGTCTACGGTTTATAAGCTGCTTCTCCGCTCATATGCCGTATTCTATTCAGGATTGATGGACTGACCACATCGACTCAAGGTTGAGGGACTGATTACCTCATTTTCCTCCTGTTCTTCAAGTTTCTTCTTTGTATGGACTGATGAAGCCACTGTGTGGCGAAACGTTTCCTCAATAAAGATGCCCAAGAGTTGCACATGTGTCTAATTTATCAACATGTCGGTTCTCTGAACCATTCATCTACCACTCCTATTGGTATTCTTACTGGCACTCTTAGAGACATTTCTAGTGGTACTCCTAGTGGTAATCTTAGTGACACTCTTAGTGGTGTTCTTAGTGGCAATCTTAGTGGTGCTCTTGGTGGCACTCTTAGTGATACTCTTAGTGGTACGAAGAGTGATACTCTTACTGGCACTCTTAGTGACACTCTTAGTGGTACTTTTAGTGACAGTGACACTCTTATTGGTAATCTTAGTAGCACTATCTAGTGCCATTCTTAGTGGTACTTTCAGTGACACTCTTAGTGGTACTCTTAGTGACGCTAGTGACAGTGGCTCTCTTAGTGGCACTCTTATTGTCACTCTTAGTTACACTCTTAGTGGTACTCTTAGTGACACTCTTCGTGGCACTCATAGTAACACTCTTAGTGACACTCTTAGTGGCACTCTTAGTAACACTCTTAGTGACACTCTTAATGACACTCTTAATTACACTCTTAGTGGTACTCTTAGTGACAATCCTAATAGCAATCTTGGTAATACTCTTAGTGACACTTTTAATTGTACCCTTAGTGGTACTCTTAGCTACACTCTTAGTGACACTCTTAGTGGCGCTCTTAATGACAGTGGCACTCTTAGTGACTGTGAGGGAAAAGTTCAACATATAGGAGTAGCGAGCGAGTATATAGTGATGATAGTTTGATTGGCGATCAGTGTCTAGTTACCCCTATCCCCCCTTCCCTTTTCCACCCGGGAAGGTGACGTGTGGGGCTCCGACCAAATGGTAATCACTTGACTCGCAGCTCCCAGCACAACTCTTGGAATGTCAGCTCGGGTCATCTGGCAACCAAAGAAACACTGCTGAAGGAGACCAACTTTACCGAAGTTCTGGAACCTGCATACCTAAGTGTAGCCAACCCCAGGCAACTACCTGTCATCTTTGCAGTGGAGGAGAACCTGTGTTCCTATCATCTTGGACTATTCAAGGCTAGAGACTGTGAAGAACTAGTCGTTGGGTTGTCAACATCCGTGACACCCCCCCCCATCATCAGCAACGGCTACAATTTCTACAACCCGCGGTGTCAACAACACCAGACACCACAGTCTAACTGTACATATTAGCGTTGAATTCAGATATTATTTTTATATTTCATTTTCCATTTCTCTTTCAAGTAGGATAAAAATTCATAATTAATTGCTTTATATTTTCATTTCTAAATGATAAAGTGTTTATATTAGACTGTTATTATTCTTTTTCTGTTCATTAATTTTCCTGAGGAGGAGCCAGCCTTGGTAATACTGAAGTTGTTGGAGGAGCCAGGCTTGGTAATACTGAAGTTGTTGGAGGAGCCAACCGTGGTAATACTGAAGTTGTTGGAGGAGCCAACCTTGGTAATACTGAAGTTGTTGGAGGAGCCAGGCTTGGTAATACTGAAGTTGTTGGAGGAGCCAACCGTGGTAATACTGAAGTTGTTGGAGGAGCCAACCTTGGTAATACTGAAGTTGTTGGAGGAGCCAACCTTGGTAATACTGAAGTTGTTGGAGGAGCCAGGCTTGGTAATACTGAAGTTGTTGGAGGAGCCAACCGTGGTAATACTGAAGTTGTTGGAGGAGCCAACCTTGGTAATACTGAAGTTGTTGGAGGAGCCAGGCTTGGTAATACTGAAGTTGTTGGAGGAGCCAACCGTGGTAATACTGAAGTTGTTGGAGGAGCCAACCTTGGTAATACTGAAGTTGTTGGAGGAGCCAGCCTTGGTAATACTGAAGTTGTTGGAGGAGCCAGCCTTGGTAATACTGAAGTTGTTGGAGGAGCCAGGCTTGGTAATACTGAAGTTGTTGGAGGAGCCAACTTTGGTAATACTGAAGTTGTTGGAGGAGCCAACCTTGGTAATACTGAAGTTGTTGGAGGAGCCAGCCTTGGTAATACTGAAGTTGTTGGAGGAGCCAGCCTTGGTAATACTGAAGTTGTTGGAGGAGCCAGGCTTGGTAATACTGAAGTTGTTGGAGGAGCCAACTTTGGTAATACTGAAGTTGTTGGAGGAGCCAACCTTGGTAATACTGAAGTTGTTGGAGGAGCCAGCCTTGGTAATACTGAAGTTGTTGGAGGAGCCAGCCTTGGTAATACTGAAGTTGTTGGAGGAGCCAGGCTTGGTAATACTGAAGTTGTTGGAGGAGCCAACCTTGGTAATACTGAAGTTGTTGGAGGAGCCAACCTTGGTAATACTGAAGTTGTTGGAGGAGCCAGCCTTGGTAATACTGAAGTTGTTGGAGGAGCCAACCTTGGTAATACTGAAGTTGTTGGAGGAGCCAGCCTTGGTAATACTGAAGTTGTTGGAGGAGCCAACCTTGGTAATACTGAAGTTGTTGGAGGAGCCAACCTTGGTAATACTGAAGTTGTTGGAGGAGCCAACCTTGGTAATACTGAAGTTGTTGGAGGAGCCAACCTTGGTAATACTGAAGTTGTTGGAGGAGCCAACCTTGGTAATACTGAAGTTGTTGGAGGAGCCAGCCTTGGTAATACTGAAGTTGTTGGAGGAGCCAACCTTGGTAATACTGAAGTTGTTGGAGGAGCCAGCCTTGGTAATACTGAAGTTGTTGGAGGAGCCAACCTTGGTAATACTGAAGTTGTTGGAGGAGCCAGCCTTGGTAATACTGAAGTTGTTGGAGGAGCCAACCTTGGTAATACTGAAGTTGTTGGAGGAGCCAGGCTTGGTAATACTGAAGTTGTTGGAGGAGCCAACCTTGGTAATACTGAAGTTGTTGGAGGAGCCAGCCTTGGTAATACTGAAGTTGTTGGAGGAGCCAGCCTTGGTAATACTGAAGTTGTTGGAGGAGCCAGCCTTGGTAATACTGAAGTTGTTGGAGGAGCCAGCCTTGGTAATACTGAAGTTGTTGGAGGAGCCAGCCTTGGTAATACTGAAGTTGTTGGAGGAGCCAACCTTGGTAATACTGAAGTTGTTGGAGGAGCCAACCTTGGTAATACTGAAGTTGTTGGAGGAGCCAACCTTGGTAATACTGAAGTTGTTGGAGGAGCCAACCTTGGTAATACTGAAGTTGTTGGAGGAGCCAACCTTGGTAATACTGAAGTTGTTGGAGGAGCCAGCCTTGGTAATACTGAAGTTGTTGGAGGAGCCAACCTTGGTAATACTGAAGTTGTTGGAGGAGCCAGCCTTGGTAATACTGAAGTTGTTGGAGGAGCCAACCTTGGTAATACTGAAGTTGTTGGAGGAGCCAGCCTTGGTAATACTGAAGTTGTTGGAGGAGCCAACCTTGGTAATACTGAAGTTGTTGGAGGAGCCAGGCTTGGTAATACTGAAGTTGTTGGAGGAGCCAACCTTGGTAATACTGAAGTTGTTGGAGGAGCCAGCCTTGGTAATACTGAAGTTGTTGGAGGAGCCAACCTTGGTAATACTGAAGTTGTTGGAGGAGCCAACCTTGGTAATACTGAAGTTGTTGGAGGAGCCAACCTTGGTAATACTGAAGTTGTTGGAGGAGCCAGGCTTGGTAATACTGAAGTTGTTGGAGGAGCCAACCGTGGTAATACTGAAGTTGTTGGAGGAGCCAACCTTGGTAATACTGAAGTTGTTGGAGGAGCCAGGCTTGGTAATACTGAAGTTGTTGGAGGAGCCAACCGTGGTAATACTGAAGTTGTTGGAGGAGCCAACCTTGGTAATACTGAAGTTGTTGGAGGAGCCAGCCTTGGTAATACTGAAGTGGTTGGAGGAGCCAGCCTTGGTAATACTGAAGTTGTTGGAGGAGCCAGGCTTGGTAATACTGAAGTTGTTGGAGGAGCCAACTTTGGTAATACTGAAGTTGTTGGAGGAGCCAACCTTGGTAATACTGAAGTTGTTGGAGGAGCCAGCCTTGGTAATACTGAAGTGGTTGGAGGAGCCAGCCTTGGTAATACTGAAGTTGTTGGAGGAGCCAGGCTTGGTAATACTGAAGTTGTTGGAGGAGCCAACTTTGGTAATACTGAAGTTGTTGGAGGAGCCAACCTTGGTAATACTGAAGTTGTTGGAGGAGCCAGCCTTGGTAATACTGAAGTTGTTGGAGGAGCCAGCCTTGGTAATACTGAAGTTGTTGGAGGAGCCAGGCTTGGTAATACTGAAGTTGTTGGAGGAGCCAACCTTGGTAATACTGAAGTTGTTGGAGGAGCCAACCTTGGTAATACTGAAGTTGTTGGAGGAGCCAGCCTTGGTAATACTGAAGTTGTTGGAGGAGCCAACCTTGGTAATACTGAAGTTGTTGGAGGAGCCAGCCTTGGTAATACTGAAGTTGTTGGAGGAGCCAACCTTGGTAATACTGAAGTTGTTGGAGGAGCCAACCTTGGTAATACTGAAGTTGTTGGAGGAGCCAACCTTGGTAATACTGAAGTTGTTGGAGGAGCCAACCTTGGTAATACTGAAGTTGTTGGAGGAGCCAACCTTGGTAATACTGAAGTTGTTGGAGGAGCCAGCCTTGGTAATACTGAAGTTGTTGGAGGAGCCAACCTTGGTAATACTGAAGTTGTTGGAGGAGCCAGCCTTGGTAATACTGAAGTTGTTGGAGGAGCCAACCTTGGTAATACTGAAGTTGTTGGAGGAGCCAGCCTTGGTAATACTGAAGTTGTTGGAGGAGCCAACCTTGGTAATACTGAAGTTGTTGGAGGAGCCAGGCTTGGTAATACTGAAGTTGTTGGAGGAGCCAACCTTGGTAATACTGAAGTTGTTGGAGGAGCCAGCCTTGGTAATACTGAAGTTGTTGGAGGAGCCAGCCTTGGTAATACTGAAGTTGTTGGAGGAGCCAGCCTTGGTAATACTGAAGTTGTTGGAGGAGCCAGCCTTGGTAATACTGAAGTTGTTGGAGGAGCCAGCCTTGGTAATACTGAAGTTGTTGGAGGAGCCAACCTTGGTAATACTGAAGTTGTTAGAGGAGCCAACCTTGGTAATACTGAAGTTGTTGGAGGAGCCAACCTTGGTAATACTGAAGTTGTTGGAGGAGCCAACCTTGGTAATACTGAAGTTGTTGGAGGAGCCAACCTTGGTAATACTGAAGTTGTTGGAGGAGCCAGCCTTGGTAATACTGAAGTTGTTGGAGGAGCCAACCTTGGTAATACTGAAGTTGTTGGAGGAGCCAGCCTTGGTAATACTGAAGTTGTTGGAGGAGCCAACCTTGGTAATACTGAAGTTGTTGGAGGAGCCAGCCTTGGTAATACTGAAGTTGTTGGAGGAGCCAACCTTGGTAATACTGAAGTTGTTGGAGGAGCCAGGCTTGGTAATACTGAAGTTGTTGGAGGAGCCAACCTTGGTAATACTGAAGTTGTTGGAGGAGCCAGCCTTGGTAATACTGAAGTTGTTGGAGGAGCCAACCTTGGTAATACTGAAGTTGTTGGAGGAGCCAACCTTGGTAATACTGAAGTTGTTGGAGGAGCCAACCTTGGTAATACTGAAGTTGTTGGAGGAGCCAGCCTTGGTAATACTGAAGTTGTTGGAGGAGCCAGCCTTGGTAATACTGAAGTTGTTGGAGGAGCCAGCCTTGGTAATACTGAAGTTGTTGGAGGAGCCAGCCTTGGTAATACTGAAGTGGTTGGAGGAGCCAGCCTTGGTAATACTGAAGTGGTTGGAGGAGCCAGCCTTGGTAATACTGAAGTGGTTGGAGGAGCCAGCCTTGGTAATACTGAAGTTGTTGGAGGAGCCAGCCTTGGTAATACTGAAGTGGTTGGAGGAGCCAGCCTTGGTAATACTGAAGTGGTTACAGTGCTGAGTAAGCCTTCACAGTGGCACTCTTAGTGGCACTCTTACTGACGCTCTTAGTGACAGTGATACTTAGCGGCACTCTTAGTGGCACTCTTAACTGTACTCTTATTAGGAATCTTAGTTGTACTCTTAGTCGCACTCTTAATGGCACTCTTAGTGACGCTCTTAGTGACAGTGGCATTCTTACTGACAGTGATACTCTTAGTGGTACTCTTAGTAGCACTCTTAATTGTACTCTTATTAGTAATCTTAGTGGTACTCTTTGGGTCACTCTTAATTGTACTCTTATTAGTAATCTTAGTGGTACTCTTTGGGTCACTCTTAATTGTACTCTTATTAGTAATCTTAGTGGTACTCTTTGGGTCACTCTTAATTGTGCTCTTATTAGCAATCTTAGTGGTCCTCTTAGTGTCACTCTTAATTGTGCTCTTATTAGCAATCTTAGTGACATTTTTAGTGTTAGTAACACTTTTAGTGAGTTAGTAACACTCATAATGAGTTATTGAGACTCTTAGTGAGTTAGTTACACTCTTAGTGAGTTAGTAACTCTCTTAACGAGTTATTGACACTCTTAGTGAGTTAGTAACACACTTAGCGAGTTATTGACACTCTTAGTGAGTTAGTTACACTCTTAGTGAGTTAGTAACACTCTTAGTGATTTATTGACACTCTTTATGAGTTAGTAACACTCTTAACGAGTTATTGACACTCTTAGTGAGTTAATAGCACTCCTAATGAGTTATTGACACTCTTGGTGAGTTAGTAACACTCTTAGTGAGTTAGTAACATTCTTAGTGGGTTAGAACACTCTTAGTGAGTTAGTAACACTCTTAATGAGTTATCGACAGTCTTAGTAAGTAACACTCTTAACGAGTTATTGACACTCTTAGTGAGTTAGTAACACTCTTAACGAGTTATTGACACTCTTAGTGAGTTAGTAACACACTTAGCGAGTTATTGACAGTCTTAGTGAGTTAGTAACACTCTTAGTGAGTTATTGACACTCTTAGTGAGTTATTAACACTCTTAGTGAGTTATTGACACTCTTAGTGAGTAAGTAACACTCTTAGTGAGTAAGTAACACTCTTAGTGAATTAGTAACAGTCTTAGTGTTAATAACACTCTTAATGAGTTGGTAACACTCTTAGTTATAGTAACACTCTTAGTGAGTGAGTGACACTCTTACTGTTAGTAACACTCATAGTAACACTTTTAGTGTTAGTAACACTCTCAGTAAGTTAGTGACACTCTTAGTGTTAGTGACACTGTTAGTGTTAATGACACTCATACTGTTTGTAATACTCAGTAAATTAGTAACACTCTTAGTATTAGTGACATTCTCAGTAAGTTATTGACAGTGTTAGTGACACTCAAAGTAAGTTAATGACACTCTTAGTAAGTTAGTGACACTCAAAGTAGTTAGTGACACTCTTAGTGAGTGAGATTCTTAGTGTTAGTGACACTCTTAGTGACACTCTTAGTGTTAGCGACACTTACAGTAAGTTAGTGACACTCTCAGTAAGTTAGTGACACTCATCGTAAGTTAGTGACCCTCGTAGTAAGTTAGTGACACTCATAGTAAGTTAGTGACCCTCGTAGTAAGTTAGTGACACTCATAGTAAGTTAGTAACACTCTCAGTAAGTTAGTGACACACTAAGTGTTACTAACACTGTGCAGGAATCAACAAGGTACAGTCCATCTGAGCTAATCCTCGAGGTACGAGGTCCTCTGCGAGTACTCAAAAGAGGAAGTTGATTTTTCCTAAGGGTTCGGGCTTAATTGGGCAGTTGGACTTGACTTGGCCTGGGTTATGACAACGGTAACAGGTTACCTCGTACCTTAATTTGGCTCCCTGTTGATTCTGTGACTGGCGCCACTCGGGGTATTGATGTCGTTGTTCACCAGGTTGGCAGCAAGTTTGATGTCGTTGCTCACTAGACGACTTAGTTGGTTGGCGTCGTTGTTCACTTTCGGCCTGCCACTTCGTCCTCCAGTCAGGGACTCGTCCATGACGATCTCTATTCATGCTAGGCTGTTGGGAACATCTTAGATCACTATGGAACATTTTAGATCACTATGGAACATCTTAGATCACTATGGAACATCTTAGATCACTATGGAACATCTTAGATCACTATGGGACATCTTAGATCACTATGGGACATCTTAGATCACTATGGGACATCTTAGATCACTATGGGACATCTTAGATCACTATGGAACATCTTAGATCACTATGGAACATCTTAGATCACTATGGAACATCTTAGATCACTATGGAACATCTTAGATCACTATGGAACATTTTAGATCACTATGGAACATTTTAGATCACTATGGAACATCTTAGATCACTATGGAACATCTTAGATCACTATGGGACATCTTAGATCACTATGGGACATCTTAGATCACTATGGGACATCTTAGATCATTATGGGACATTTTAGATCACTATGGGACATCTTAGATCACTATGGAACATTTTAGATCACTATGGAACATCTTAGATCACTATGGAACATCTTAGATCACTATGGAACATTTTAGATCACTATGGAACATCTTAGATCACTATGGAACATCTTAGATCACTATGGGACATCTTAGATCACTATGGAACATCTTAGATCACTATGGAACATCTTAGATCACTATGGAACATTTTAGATCACTATGGAACATCTTAGATCACTATGGAACATCTTAGATCACTATGGAACATCTTAGATCACTATGGAACATTTTAGATCACTATGGAACATCTTAGATCACTATGGAACATCTTAGATCACTATGGAACATTTTAGATCACTATGGAACATCTTAGATCACTATGGAACATCTTAGATCACTATGGGACATTTTAGACCATGTCTAACATTATAGACCACTAGGGAACATCTTAGACCACTATGGAATCTCTTCTGTCTCCTCGGTTTTTTGCTTTTCACAGTTTTATCATGTTGTCTTCTTCCCACTCAACATAAATTTGTACATTTTTTTGAAGGTATTAGAGATGAGATGATAAAGAAGGAGGAGAATTATAGAAGGAGACAACAAAGAAGTTTAACCATTTTAAGTGTTGTTTTGAGAGTGTTAATTTGAGACTATTGTTTTAAGAGTGTTGTTTTAAGAGTGTTGTTTTAAGAGTGTTGTTTTAAGAGTGTTGTTTTAAGAGTGTTGTTTTAAGAGTGCTGTTTTAAGAGTGTTGTTTTAAAAGTGTTGTTTTAAGAGTATTGTTTTAAGAGTGCTGTTTTAAGAGTGTTGTTTTAAGAGTGCTGTTTTAAGAGTGTTGTTTTAAGAGTGTTGTTTTAAGAGTGTTGTTTTAAGAGTATTGTTTTAAAAGTGTTGTTTTAAGAGTGTTGTTTTAAGAGTGCTGTTTTAAGAGTGTTGTTTTAAGAGTGTTGTTTTAAGAGTGTTGTTTTAAGAGTGTTGTTTTAAGAGTGTTGTTTTAAGAGTGTTGTTTTAAGAGTATTGTTTTAAAAGTGTTCTTTTAAGAGTGTTGTTTTAAGAGTGCTGTTTTAAGAGTGTTGTTTTAAGAGTGTTGTTTTAAGAGTGTTGTTTTAAGAGTGTTGTTTTAAGAGTGTTGTTTTAAGAGTGTTGTTTTAAGAGTGTTGTTTTAAGAGTGTTGTTTTAAGAGTGTTGTTTTAAGAGTGTTGTTTTAAGAGTGTTGTTTTAAGAGTATTGTTTTAAGAGTGTTGTTTTAAGAGTGTTGTTTTAAGAGTGTTGTTTTAAGAGTGTTGTTTTAAGAGTATTGTTTTAAGAGTGTTGTTTTAAGAGTGTGTTGGTTGAAGTGTGTTGAATCGTTGATTATGATGTTGTGTTCTTATGTTTCAGACACTTACTGTGGCCACCAGCTGGCCATGCATGTGATGATGTCCACACCCTCAGAACCTGCCTTGGTTCAGACCACAGACCTGCAGGTACGTGTACACACACACACACGAAAATTTTTATTTAATTAATAAAGGGGGGGGTAATGGCGGCATGAGAAGCTCTCTGAGTGAAATGAAACTGGAAAGTAACTGAGAGGTAAAAATATGAAATAAATAATGGAGATAACAGTCAAAGTGTCAAGAGACAAAGGAAAATTTCTTGCCAAACACAAATAAAAAAAGCAGGAAAAATAAAGAGAATCAATTATTTAATCATGAATGCATATAGGCCGACAGGAGGAGCAAGAGGTCCTGGAAAAATGTATTGGGCAAATCAAAGCGCAAAGGAGGAGAGGTGGAACACGTGAGACTGAGAAGGGAAACTGAGAGACAATATGTAAATGATGCAGTATTAAAGACCATAACTGAACCAAAGTAATTCCTCAGCTGCACGAGGGGAAAATTGATGACTGTTAAAGACCAAATGATGAGGATGAGGAAGGAACGCTGAGGGAGAAAGGCAAAGATAGGTGACAGGCTAAGCAAAACACTCAAAGAAAGCTTCACAGACTGGTCAGCAGTGTTGCAGAGTATCAACACAGCACAAGAAGTGTTCACACTAGGCAGTGATCAGCAGTGTTGCAGAGTATCAACACAGCACAAGAAGTGTTCACACTAGGCAGTGATCAGCAGTGTTGCAGTGTATCAACACAGCACAAGAAGTGTTCACACTATGCAGTGATCAGCAGTGTTGCAGAGTATCAACACAGCACAAGAAGTGTTCACACTATGCAGTGATCAGCAGTGTTGCAGAGTATCAACACAGCACAAGAAGTGTTCACACTAGGCAGTGATCAGCAGTGTTGCAGAGTATCAACACAGCACAAGAAGTGTTCACACTATGCAGTGATCAGCAGTGTTGCAGAGTATCAACACAGCACAAGAAGTGTTCACACTAGGCAGTGATCAGCAGTGTTGCAGTGAATCAACACAGCACAAGAAGTGTTCACACTAGGCAGTGATCAGCAGTGTTGCAGTGAATCAACACAGCACAAGAAGTGTTCACACTAGGCAGTGAACTGGATGTAAAAAGAAAATGGGACCAAAGAATATATCTCCATTGGCACTGAGAGAAGACCATAACACTGTAACATTAAATATCCAACATATTCAACTAATATCTCTAATTAGGACGACTGTCAGAATATAAGAAAAATGCAAATATGGTCTCCGTATATTAAGAGGACGACATAAAGGAGACACTGAATTATTGGCCGGTATCTTCAGTGTTTATACTCACTGTCAAGACTCCTGGAGAAGATGGTAAGGAAAAGAATATTAGGAAACTTGCAAACAACAATATACAATAAACAAGTCTACAAGTATATTAACGAAGATAATATATATATATATATATATATATATATATATATATATATATATATATATATATATATATATATATATATATATATATTGTGTGTGTGTAATCACCAAGTAGTACTCACCTAGTTGGGGTTGCAAGGATCGAGTCCAAGCTCCTGGCCCCGCCTCTTCACTGGTCGCTACTAGGTCACTCTCCCTGAACCATGAGCTTTATCGTACCTCTGCTTAAAGCTATGTATGGATCCTGCCTCCACTACATCGCTTCCCAAACGATTCCACTTCCTGACTACTCTGTGGCTGAAGAAATACTTCCTAACATCCCTGTGATTCATCTGTGTCTTCAACTTCCAACTGTGTCCCCTTGTTGCTGTGTCCCATCTCTGGAACATCCTGTCTTTGTCCACCTTGTTAATTCCTCTCAATATTTTGTAAGTCGTTATCATGTCCCCCCTATCTCTCCTATCCTCCAGTTTCGTCAGGTTGATTTCCCTTAACCTCTCCTCGTATTACATACCTCTTAGCTCTGGGACTAGTCTTGTTGCAAACCTTTGCACTTTCTCTAGTTTCTTTACTTGCTTGGCTAGGTGTGGGTTCCAAACTGGTGCCGCATACTCCAATATGGGCCTAACGTATACGGTGTACAGGGTCCTGAACGATTCCTTATTAAGATGTCGGAAAGCTGTTCTGAGGTTTGCCAGGCGCCCATATGCTGCAGCAGTTATTTGGTTGATGTGCGCTTCATACAATCATCTGACGAAACAGAATGTAACTTACAATATAGTTCAGAGGACAGTTCACCACAGGAACTAAGTCACACATTAACGATAGGTCCCAAGACCTACACATCCGAGTACTGCTCAACGCCAGTAATCTGCCCAGTGTCTCCAATAAAGTCTCCTCCAGAGACAATCCAGTAGACTTCTCCCGAGCTCTGCACACAGGCCAGAGCTCTGCCAGTCTCTCGGCTGTTGGGAGTTCTGTGCACAGGCCAGAGGTCTGCCCGAATCTCCCTTGCTCAGCTGTTCCTTAAGCTTATGTTATCCTCAAAGTACCCCCACACAATGGGATGTGCACCACGTGTTTTGACCTGACGCCAGTGACGAACAAAGGACATGAGACTTAAGCCGAAAGGCGTGTCTGACAGTTATTTGCCAAGGCAAGGTGTTGATCATTTATTTGGTTAAATTTGGTCTCCCTGAGCGATCTCACAAGCATAGTGTACTAAATCATAGTGTGGATGTCTCTGGGCAGGGAGTAGAATGAAATTAGCTCAGAGGCGTCCACATCACCGTATGTCTTTCGATGGTGGGTACAACATTTTGTCTTGCTAGATGCGCCATTGTTAAAAATTGTGTGGTCTAGTGGTCTAAGGCGTCATGCATTTTCGCTCACCATGAGACGGGTCAAAGCAACATGGGTTCGAATCCTTGGCTAGTGCAGTGTTGTTATTGATCAATACCACTCGTTCGTGGTCACAATAATATATTATATATATATATATATATATATATATATATATATATATATATATATATATATATATATATATATATATATATATATATATATATATATATATATATATATATATATATATATATATATATATATATATATATGTCGTGCCGAATAGGCAGAACTTGCGATCTTGGCTTAAATAGCAACGTTCATCTTGCCATATAGGACAAGTGAAAATTTGTGTATGCAATAATTTCGCCAAAATCATTCTGAACCTAACGAAAAAAATATATTTCACTGTGTTTATTTAGTATTAAATTATTGTAAACAAATCTAAAATATATATAGTTGGGTTAGGCTAAAATAAATTGTTCTTATTATAATAAGGTTAGGTAAGTTTTCTAAGATTCTTTTGGTGCAAAATTAAATTTTTTTACATTAACATTAATGAAAAAAATATATCTGTAAACGCATAAGAGAAATTTTTAGAAAGGACTTAATTTTAAATGAGTTCTTGCTAATTGACCAATTTTACATATTCGGCACGACATATATATATATATATATATATATATATATATATATATATATATATATATATATATATATATATATATACAGTGATCCCCCACTTTTCGTAGTTCCCGGCAATCGTAAAATTCGCCAATCATAGAAGTATTTTCATATAAACATGGACTCGCTTTTCATAGGTTGACTCGCGAGTCGTAGTTCGTCCGGGACGCGTACCCACGGCGTGAGCCAGGGTGGCAGCCAGTCTGAGATTATTTACCAGTGAGCGAAGGTCCCCTCACGTGCTCCAGCGAAATATTTCATAATATTCCATTTATTTTAGTGCTTGCAAGTACTAAATAAGCTACCATGACTCCAAAGAAAGCTCGTAGTGCCAAGCCTGTGGTAAAGAAGGTGAGAAATACGATTGAATTTAAGAAAACCATCATTGAACAATATGAAAGTGGTACAAGTGTGGCCGAACTGTCTAGGATGTATAAGAAACCCTACACAACCTTATGTTCCATAGTGGCCAAGAAAAATGAAATAAAGGATGCTGTTGTTGCAAAGGGAGTAACTATGCTGACAAAAATGAGATCACCAGTACTGGAAGAGGTTGAGAAGTTATTATTGGTGTGGATAAATGAGAAACAATTAGCAGGAGATACTCTTATGACTTCGTTTATCTGTGAAAAGGCTAGGCAGTTGCATGAAGATTTGGTAAAGAAATTGCCTGCAAATAGTGGTGAAGTGAGTGAATTTAAGGCCAGCAAAGGCTGGTTTGAGAGATTTAAGAACCATACTGGCATACACAGTGTGGTAAGGCATGGTGAGGCTGCCAGTTCGGACCAGAAGGTGGCTGGAAAATATGTGCATGAATTCCAGAAGTACATAGAGGCTGAAGGACTGCCTGAACAAGTGTTCAATTGTGACGAAACAGGCCTCTTTTGGAAGAAAATGCCAAAGAGGTCCTTCATTACACAAGAGGAAAAGGCAATGCCAGGACACAAGCCTATGAAAGACAGGCTGACGCTAATGTTCTGTGTTGATGCTAGTGTACCATTCTGAAAATCCCAGAGTGTTCAGGAAAAACAATGTTATGAAGAGTAAATTGTGTGTGTTTTGGAAATCTAATAGTAAGGCATGGGTCACGAGGGAAATTTTCGTCGAGTGGTTCAATGAAGTGTTTGGCCCTAGTGTGAAGGAGTATCTCCTGGAAAAGAAATTGGATCTCAAGTGCCTGCTAGTAATGGACAATGCTCCTGCTCATCCTCCAAACTTGGATGATCTAATTTTCGAGGAGTTTGGGTTCATCACAGTAAAGTTCTTGCCCCCGAATACCACTCCTCTCCTCCAACCCATGGACCAGCAGGTTATTGCAAACTTTAAAAAACTACACAAAAGCAATGTTTCACAGGTGCTTGACTGTGACCACAGACACTCACTTGACCCTAAGGGAATTTTGGAGAGAACACTTCAGCATCCTCCACTGCATAACCCTTATAGGTATGGCTTGGGAGGGAGTGACTACCAGGACTTTGAACTCTGCCTGGAGAAAATTGTGGCCAGATTGTGTCGACAAGAGGGATTTTGAGGAATTTGGGACTGACCCTAATGAGCCTATGTCTGTTGTAAAATCAATTGTGGCACTGGGGAGTTCCATGGGGTTGGATGTGAGTTTGGAGGATGTGGAAGAATTGGTGGAAGACCACAATGAAGAGCTCACCACTGAGGAGCTGCAATGGCTTCAGCAGGAAGAGCAACACATCGCAGCTCAGAATCTTGCTGCAGAGGAGGAGGAAGAGAGATGGAAGAAGGTGCCTTCTTCAGAAATTAAAGAGATTTTTACTATGTGGGGTAAGATGGAAAGCTTTATGGAGAAACATCACCCTAACAAGGTTGTTGCAAGCCAGGTTGGCAACATGTACAGTGACAAAGTCTTGGGCCATTTTAGGGAAGTGTTAAAGAGACGCCAGAAACAGAGCTCTCTCCAGTTATTTTGTGAGACAGGACTCCAGTGACTCTCAAGGTGGTCCTAGTGGCATTAAGAAACAGAGAAGAGAAACAACCCCAGAAAAGCAAATGGTACCTGAGGTGTTGATGGAAGGGGATTCCCCTTCCAAACTATAAACAATCCACTCTCTCTCCTCCTCCAGTCTCCCATACACTAAGAAGAATCTCCAATAAAGGTAAGTGTTATGCTGTTAATGTTTCATTCATCATTTCCCATTGTATTGTTTATCTACTACATGTATATTTCATGTTAAAAAAATTTTTGTTTTAATACTTCTGGGTGTCAGGAACGGATTAATTGTATTTACATTATTTCTTATGGGGAAAATTGATTCGTAAATCGTAAATTTCGTTTATAGTAACGGCTCCAGGAACTGATTAATTAATTACGAACAACGAGGGCCCACTGTATATATATATATATATATATATATATATATATATATATATATATATATATATATATATATATATATATATATATATATATATATATATATATAAAGATATATTCACTGCTTGTTGAGGCAGGTATTCAAACAGGATGACGCTGAAATTAATCCTTGAGATACCACTGCCACAAGTGACCTCGGGCCAAGACAGAAAACACATAGTTACGTGCTGTGTGCTTGGTTCTTTGTAGGATCGCTGGCTCAGGTGGTAAGGTCGTGCGTACATTGTGCTGTCTCTGGAGGCGGTATAAGATTCGTAGGGTCGAGTCCTGGCCTGCCGCAGTTTGTAAATGATTTAAAATCACTTGTTTCGTGATTTCATTAATATATATATATATATATATATATATATATATATATATATATATATATATATATATATATATATATATATATATATATATATGTCGTGCCGAATAGGCAGAACTTGCGATCTTGGCTTAAATAGCAACGCTCACCTTGCCATATAGGACAAGTGAAAATTTGTGTATGCAATAATTTTGCCAAAATCATTCTGAAAGTAACGAAAAAAAATATATTTCACTCTGTTTATTTTTTATTAAATTACTGTAAACAAATGTAAAATATATTTAGTTGGGTTAGGCTAAAATAAATTGTTCTTGTTATAATAAGGTTAGGTAAGTTTTCTAAGATTCTTTTGGTGCAAAATTAAAAAATTTTACATTAACATTAATGAAAAAAATTTATCTTTAAACGTATAAGAGAAAATTTTAGAACGGACTTAATTTTAAATGAGTTCTTATTAATTGTCCAGTTTTACATATTCGGCACGACATATATATATATATATATATATATATATATATATATATATATATATATATATATATATATATATATATATATATATATATATATATATATATATATATATATATATGTCGTGCCGAATATGTAAAACTGGACAATTAATAAGAACTCATTTAAAATTAAGTCCGTTCTAAAATTTTTTAGAACGGACTTAATTTTAAATGAGTTCTTATTAATTGTCCAGTTTTACATATTCGGCACGACATATATATATATATATATATATATATATATATATATATATATATATATATATATATATATATATATATATATATATATATATATATATATATATATATGCAAAACAACCACTGTGAAAGAATAAAGAAATTCCAAGCGCTTTCGTGATTACTCACATTATCAAGGAACTATGAAAGTAAAGCATCAAAGGAAGGTATATAAGGGGTGTAGCCAACACCTCACTATCACATCCCACAACAGTTAAACACCTGACGCGCGACTCATAAGAAAGGGAACACTGCAGCAGGCCCGCTGGCCCAACTAGACAGGTCCTTCACACA
This sequence comes from Cherax quadricarinatus, assembly GCF_038502225.1. Taxonomy (NCBI): domain Eukaryota; kingdom Metazoa; phylum Arthropoda; class Malacostraca; order Decapoda; family Parastacidae; genus Cherax; species Cherax quadricarinatus. The sequence goes on from NC_091320.1 coordinate 12,871,342, forward strand.
ACCCACCAACAAACTATTCTACCCAAGAATTAAGAATTTTAAAATTTATTATTTGTCCAATGTATTATTAAATTCTTCCCAAATTCTGTTAATTATAAATTGATCCAATTTATATAAACCAAAGGAAATATTCATATTATTGTCAAAACTGCTTTTTATGAAACAGGAATATAATTGAATCTTGTTTCATAAAAAGCAGTTTTGACAATAATATGAATATTTCCTTTGGTTTATATAAATTAGATCCATTTATAATTAATAGAATTTGGGAAGAATTTAATAATACATTGGACAAATAATAAATTTTAAAATTCTTAATTCTTGGGTAGAATAGTTTGTTGGTGGGTTGTGTGAAGGACCTGTCTAGTTGGGCCAGTGGGCCTGCTGCAGTGTTCCCTTTCTTATGAGTCGCGCGTCAGGTGTTGCTTTGTTGTGGGATGTGATAGTGAGGTGTGGGCTAGACCCTTTATATACCTTCCTTTGATGCATTACTTTCATTGTTCCTTGATAATGTGAGTAGTCACGAAAGCGCTTGGAATTTCTCTTTTCTTTCACAGTGGTTGTTTTACACACACACACACACACACACACACACACACACACACACACACACACACACACAAGGATGGAACCAGCAGAGGTCAGTCAGAGCAGAACAGAACAGCAAGGGCAAGCACACACACAACTATTCTCAGAACCATACAACCTATCACACCATCCCAACACACACTACAGTCCATACCCACAGCCCCCACCCAACACCGAGCTATAGAATCCCACAGTATGTCACCAGGTCTCCCACCCTCACAGGCCCCCCAAACCACAGTGTTGGAAAGGAAACTGAAGGTATGGTACACAAATGCTGATGGAATAACAAATAAGTGGGAGGAGTGGCATGAAAGAGTCAAAGAAGCATCACCGGACATCATAGCTCTCACAGAAACCAAGCTTACAGGTATGATAACAGATGCCATCTTTCCAACGGGATACCAAATCCTGAGGAAAGACAGAGGGAACAGGGGGGGTGGAGGAGTGGCATTGCTGATCAAAAATCGCTGGAATTTTGATGAGCTGGAGAGAGGAGACAGCGGAGAAGAAAGTGATTACATAGCGGGAACGCTTCACTCTGGAGGTCCCAAGGTGGTAATAGCAGTGATGTATAACCCACTGCAGAACAGCAGGAGGCCAAGGCAAGAGTACGACGAGAGCAATAGAGCGATGGTTGACACACTGGCTAGAGTGACCAGAAGAGCTCATGCATGCAGGGCAAAGCTCCTGATCATGGGTGACTTTAACCACAAGGAGATCGATTGGGAGAACTTGGACCCACATGGGGGCCAAGATACATGGAGGGCTAAGATGATGGAGGTGGTACTGGAAAACTTCATGTGCCAACACGTAAGGGACACTACAAGAGAGAGAGGAGAGGACGAACCAGCAAGGCTGGACTTAGTATTCACCTTGAGTAGTGCAGATATCGAGGACATCACATATGAAAGACCCCTTGGGGCCAGTGACCATGTGGTTTTAAGCTTCGAATACACAGTAGAGCTACAAGTGGAGGGAGAAGCAGGAAGGCCAGGACGAATGAAACCAAACTACAAGAAAGGGGACTACATAGGAATGAGGAACTTCCTGAACGGGGTTCAGTGGGACAGAGAACTGGCAGGGAAGCCAGTTAATGAGATGATGGAATATGTAGCAACAAAATGCAAGGAGGCTGAGGAGAGGTTTGTACCCAAGGGTAACAGGAATAATGAAAAAGCTAGGATGAGCCCATGGTTTACCCAAAGGTGCAGGGAGGCAAAAACCAAGTGTGCTAGGGAGTGGAAGAAATATAGAAGGCAAAGGACCCAGGAGAATAAGGAGAGCAGTCGTAGAGCCAGAAACGAATATGCACAGATAAGAAGGGAGGCCCAAAGACAATATGAAAATGACATAGCAGCGAAAGCCAAATCTGACCCGAAACTGTTGTACAGCCACATCAGGAGGAAAACAACAGTCAAGGACCAGGTAATCAGGCTAAGGAAGGAAGGAGGAGAGACAACAAGAAATGACCGTGAAGTATGTGAGGAACTCAACAAGAGATTCAAAGAAGTGTTCACAGAGGAGACAGAAGGGACTCCAGAAAGATGGAGAGGTGGGGCACACCACCATGTGCTGGACACAGTGCACACAACCGAGGAAGAAGTGAAGAGGCTTCTGAGTGAGCTAGATACCTCAAAGGCAATGGGGCCAGATAACATCTCCCCATGGGTATTGAGAGAGGGAGCAGAGGCGCTCTATGTTCCCCTAACAACAATATTCAATACATCTATCGAAACAGGGAGATTGCCTGAGGCATGGAAGACAGCAAATGTAGTCCCAATCTTTAAAAAAGGAGACAGACATGAAGCATTAAACTACAGACCAGTGTCACTGACATGTATAGTATGCAAAATCATGGAGAAGATTTTCAGGAGAAGAGTGGTGGAACACCTAGAAAGGAACGATCTCATCAACAGCAGCCAACATGGTTTCAGGGACGGGAAATCCTGTGTCACAAACCTACTGGAGTACTATGACACGGTGACAGCACTAAGACAAGAGAGAGAGGGGTGGGTTGATTGCATTTTCTTGGACTGCAAGAAGGCGTTTGACACAGTTCCACACAAGAGATTGGTGCAAAAACTGGAGGACCAAGCAGGGATAACAGGGAACGCACTACAATGGATCAGGGAATACTTGACAGGAAGACAGCAGCGAGTCATGGTACGTGGCGAGGTGTCAGAGTGGGCACCTGTGACCAGCGGGGTCCCACAGGGGTCAGTCCTAGGACCAGTGCTGTTTCTGGTATTTGTGAACGACATGACGGAAGGAATAGACTCTGAGGTGTCCCTGTTTGCAGATGACGTGAAGTTGATGAGAAGAATTCACTCGATCGAAGACCAGGCAGAACTACAAAGGGATCTGGACAGGCTGCAGACCTGGTCCAGCAATTGGCTCCTGGAGTTCAATCCCACCAAGTGCAAAGTCATGAAGATTGGGGAAGGGCAAAGAAGACCGCAGACGGAGTACGGTCTAGGGGGCCAGAGACTACAAACCTCACTCAAGGAAAAAGATCTTGGGGTGAGTATAACACAGGCACATCTCCTGAAGCGCACATAAACCAAATAACTGCTGCAGCATATGGGCGCCTAGCAAACCTCAGAACAGCATTCCGACATCTTAATAAGGAATCATTCAGGACCCTGTACACCGTGTACGTTAGGCCCATATTGGAGTATGCGGCACCAGTTTGGAACCCACACCTAGCCAAGCATGTAAAGAAACTAGAGAAAGTGCAAAGGTTTGCAACAAGACTAGTCCCAGAGCTAAGAGGTATGTCCTACGAGGAGAGGTTAAGGGAAATCAACCTGACGACACTGGAGGACAGGAGAGATAGGGGGGACATGATAACGACATACAAAATACTGAGAGGAATTGACAAGGTGGACAAAGACACGATGTTCCAGAGATTGGACACAGTAACAAGGGGACACAGTTGGAAGCTGAAGACACAGATGAATCACAGGGATGTTAGGAAGTATTTCTTCAGCCACAGAGTAGTCAGGAAGTGGAATAGTTTGGGAAGTGATGTAGTGGAGGCAGGATCCATACATAGCTTTAAGCAGAGGTATGATAAAGCTCACGGCTCAGGGAGAGTGACCTAGTAGCGATCAGTGAAGAGGCGGGGCCAGGAGCTCGGACTCGACCCCCGCAACCTCAACTAGGTGAGTACAACTAGGTGAGTACACACACACACACACACACACATATATATATACATACACACACACACACACACACACACACACACATACCCACAGCCTCCACCCAACACCGAGCTATAGAATCCCACAGTATGCCACCAGGTCTCCCACCCTCACAGGCCCCCCAAACCACAGTGTTGGAAAGGAAACTGAAGGTATGGTACACAAATGCTGATGGAATAACAAATAAGGGGGAGGAGTGGCATGAAAGAGTCAAAGAAGCATCACCGGACATCATAGCTCTCACAGAAACCAAGCTTACAGGTATGATAACAGATGCCATCTTTCCAACGGGATACCAAATCCTGAGGAAAGACAGAGGGAACAGGGGGGGTGGAGGAGTGGCATTGCTGATCAAAAATCGCTGGAATTTTGATGAGCTGGAGAGAGGAGACAGCGGAGAAGAAAGTGATTACATAGCGGGAACGCTTCACTCTGGAGGTCCCAAGGTGGTAATAGCAGTGATGTATAACCCACTGCAGAACAGCAGGAGGCCAAGGCAAGAGTACGACGAGAGCAATAGAGCGATGGTTGACACACTGGCTAGAGTGACCAGAAGAGCTCATGCATGCAGGGCAAAGCTCCTGATCATGGGTGACTTTAACCACAAGGAGATCGATTGGGAGAACTTGGACCCACATGGGGGCCAAGATACATGGAGGGCTAAGATGATGGAGGTGGTACTGGAAAACTTCATGTGCCAACACGTAAGGGACACTACAAGAGAGAGAGGAGAGGACGAACCAGCAAGGCTGGACTTAGTATTCACCTTGAGTAGTGCAGATATCGAGGACATCACATATGAAAGACCCCTTGGGGCCAGTGACCATGTGGTTTTAAGCTTCGAATACACAGTAGAGCTACAAGTGGAGGGAGAAGCAGGAAGGCCAGGACGAATGAAACCAAACTACAAGAAAGGGGACTACATAGGAATGAGGAACTTCCTGAACGGGGTTCAGTGGGACAGAGAACTGGCAGGGAAGCCAGTTAATGAGATGATGGAATATGTAGCAACAAAATGCAAGGAGGCTGAGGAGAGGTTTGTACCCAATGGTAAGAGGAATAATGAAAAAGCTAGGATGAGCCCATGGTTTACCCAAAGGTGCAGGGAGGCAAAAACCAAGTGTGCTAGGGAGTGGAAGAAATATAGAAGGCAAAGGACCCAGGAGAATAAGGAGAGCAGTCGTAGAGCCAGAAACGAATATGCACAGATAAGAAGGGAGGCCCAAAGACAATATGAAAATGACATAGCAGCGAAAGCCAAATCTGACCCGAAACTGTTGTACAGCCACATCAGGAGGAAAACAACAGTCAAGGACCAGGTAATCAGGCTAAGGAAGGAAGGAGGAGAGACAACAAGAAATGACCGTGAAGTATGTGAGGAACTCAACAAGAGATTCAAAGAAGTGTTCACAGAGGAGACAGAAGGGACTCCAGAAAGATGGAGAGGTGGGGCACACCACCATGTGCTGGACACAGTGCACACAACCGAGGAAGAAGTGAAGAGGCTTCTGAGTGAGCTAGATACCTCAAAGGCAATGGGGCCAGATAACATCTCCCCATGGGTATTGAGAGAGGGAGTAGAGGCGCTCTATGTTCCCCTAACAACAATATTCAATACATCTATCGAAACAGGGAGATTGCCTGAGGCATGGAAGACAGCAAATGTAGTCCCAATCTTTAAAAAAGGAGACAGACATGAAGCATTAAACTACAGACCAGTGTCACTGACATGTATAGTATGCAAAATCATGGAGAAGATTTTCAGGAGAAGAGTGGTGGAACACCTAGAAAGGAACGATCTCATCAACAGCAGCCAACATGGTTTCAGGGACGGGAAATCCTGTGTCACAAACCTACTGGAGTACTATGACACGGTGACAGCACTAAGACAAGAGAGAGAGGGGTGGGTGGATTGCATTTTCTTGGACTGCAAGAAGGCGTTTGACACAGTTCCACACAAGAGATTGGTGCAAAAACTGGAGGACCAAGCAGGGATAACAGGGAACGCACTACAATGGATCAGGGAATACTTGACAGGAAGACAGCAGCGAGTCATGGTACGTGGCGAGGTGTCAGAGTGGGCACCTGTGACCAGCGGGGTCCCACAGGGGTCAGTCCTAGGACCAGTGCTGTTTCTGGTATTTGTGAACGACATGACGGAAGGAATAGACTCTGAGGTGTCCCTGTTTGCAGATGACGTGAAGTTGATGAGAAGAATTCACTCGATCGAAGACCAGGCAGAACTACAAAGGGATCTGGACAGGCTGCAGACCTGGTCCAGCAATTGGCTCCTGGAGTTCAATCCCACCAAGTGCAAAGTCATGAAGATTGGGGAAGGGCAAAGAAGACCGCAGACGGAGTACGGTCTAGGGGGCCAGAGACTACAAACCTCACTCAAGGAAAAAGATCTTGGGGTGAGTATAACACAGGCACATCTCCTGAAGCGCACATAAACCAAATAACTGCTGCAGCATATGGGCGCCTAGCAAACCTCAGAACAGCATTCCGACATCTTAATAAGGAATCATTCAGGACCCTGTACACCGTGTACGTTAGGCCCATATTGGAGTATGCGGCACCAGTTTGGAACCCACACCTAGCCAAGCATGTAAAGAAACTAGAGAAAGTGCAAAGGTTTGCAACAAGACTAGTCCCAGAGCTAAGAGGTATGTCCTACGAGGAGAGGTTAAGGGAAATCAACCTGACGACACTGGAGGACAGGAGAGATAGGGGGGACATGATAACGACATACAAAATACTGAGAGGAATTGACAAGGTGGACAAAGACACGATGTTCCAGAGATTGGACACAGTAACAAGGGGACACAGTTGGAAGCTGAAGACACAGATGAATCACAGGGATGTTAGGAAGTATTTCTTCAGCCACAGAGTAGTCAGGAAGTGGAATAGTTTGGGAAGTGATGTAGTGGAGGCAGGATCCATACATAGCTTTAAGCAGAGGTATGATAAAGCTCACGGCTCAGGGAGAGTGACCTAGTAGCGATCAGTGAAGAGGCGGGGCCAGGAGCTCGGACTCGACCCCCGCAACCTCAACTAGGTGAGTACAACTAGGTGAGTACACACACACACACACACACACATATATATATACATACACACACACACACACACACACATACCCACAGCCTCCACCCAACACCGAGCTATAGAATCCCTCAGTATGCCACCAGGTCTCCCACCCTCACAGGCCCCCCAAACCACAGTGTTGGAAAGGAAACTGAAGGTATGGTACACAAACGCTGATGGAATAACAAATAAGTGGGAGGAGTGGCATGAAAGAGTCAAAGAAGCATCACCGGACATCATAGCTCTCACAGAAACCAAGCTTACAGGTATGATAACAGATGCCATCTTTCCAACGGGATACCAAATCCTGAGGAAAGACAGAGGGAACAGGGGGGGGGGGTGGAGGAGTGGCGTTGCTGATCAAAAATCGCTGGAATTTTGATGAGCTGGATAGAGGAGACAGCGGAGAAGAAAGTGATTACATATTGGGAACACTTCACTCTGGAGGTCCCAAGGTGGTAATAGCAGTGATGTATAACCCACCACAGAACAGCAGGAGGCCAAGGCAAGAGTACGACGAGAGCAATAGAGCGATGGTTGACACACTGGCTAGAGTGGCCAGAAGAGCTCATGCATGCAGGGCAAAGCTCCTGATCATGGGTGACTTTAACCACAAGGAGATCGATTGGGAGAACTTGGACCCACATGGGGGCCAAGATACATGGAGGGCTAAGATGATGGAGGTGGTACTGGAAAACTTCATGTGCCAACACGTAAGGGACACTACAAGAGAGAGAGGAGAGGATGAACCAGCAAGGCTGGACTTAGTATTCACCTTGAGTAGTGCAGATATCGAGGACATCACATATGAAAGACCCCTTGGGGCCAGTGACCATGTGGTTTTAAGCTTCGAATACACAGTAGAGCTACAAGTGGAGGGAGAAGCAGGAAGGCCAGGACGAATGAAGCCAAACTACAAGAAAGGGGACTACACAGGAATGAGGAACTACCTGAACGGGGTTCAGTGGGACAGAGAACTGGCAGGGAAGCCAGTTAATGAGATGATGGAATATGTAGCAACAAAATGCAAGGAGGCTGAGGAGAGGTTTGTACCCAAGGGTAACAGGATTAATGAAAAAGCCAGGATGAGCCCATGGTTTACCCAAAGGTGCAGGGAGGCAAAAACCAAGTGTGCTAGGGAATGGAAGAAATATAGAAGGCAAAGGACCCAGGAGAATAAGGAGAACAGTCGTAGAGCCAGAAACGAAAATGCACAGATAAGAAGGGAGGCCCAAAGACAATATGAAAATGACATAGCAGCGAAAGCCAAATCTGACCCGAAACTGTTGTACAGCCACATCAGGAGGAAAACAACAGTCAAGGACCAGGTAATCAGGCTAAGGAAGGAAGGAGGAGAGACAACAAGAAATGACCGTGAAGTATGTGAAGAACTCAACAAGAGATTCAAAGAAGTGTTCACAGAGGAGACAGAAGGGACTCCAGAAAGACGGAGAGGTGGGGCACACCACCAAGTGCTGGACACAGTGCACACAACCGAGGAAGAAGTGAAGAGGCTTCTGAGTGAGCTAGATACCTCAAAGGCAATGGGGCCAGATAACATCTCCCCATGGGTATTGAGAGAGGGAGCAGAGGCGCTATGTGTACCCCTAACAACAATATTCAATACATCTATCGAAACAGGGAGATTGCCTGAGGCATGGAAGACAGCAAATGTAGTCCCAATCTTTAAAAAAGGAGACAGACATGAAGCATTAAACTACAGACCAGTGTCACTGACATGTATAGTATGCAAAATCATGGAGAAGATTATCAGGAGAAGAGTGGTGGAACACCTAGAAAGGAATGATCTCATCAACAGCAGCCAGCATGGTTTCAGGGACGGGAAATCCTGTGTCACAAACCTACTGGAGTTCTATGACATGGTGACAGCAGTAAGACAAGAGAGAGAGGGGTGGGTGGATTGCATTTTCTTGGACTGCAAGAAGGCGTTTGACACAGTTCCACACAAGAGATTGGTGCAAAAACTGGAGGACCAAGCAGGGATAACAGGGAACGCACTACAATGGATCAGGGAATACTTGTCAGGAAGACAGCAGCGAGTCATGGTACGTGGCGAGGTGTCAGAGTGGGCACCTGTGACCAGCGGGGTCCCGCAGGGGTCAGTCCTAGGACCAGTGCTGTTTCTGGTATTTGTGAAAGACATGACGGAAGGAATAGACTCTGAGGTGTCCCTGTTTGCAGATGACGTGAAGTTGATGAGAAGAATTCACTCGATCGAAGACCAGGCAGAACTACAAAGGGATATGGACAGGCTGCAGACCTGGTCCAGCAATTGGCTCTTGGAGTTCAATCCTACCAAGTGCAAAGTCATGAAGATTGGGGAAGGGCAAAGAAGGCCGCAGACGGAGTACAGTCTAGGGGGTCAGAGACTACAAACCTCACTCAAGGAAAAAGATCTTGGGGTGAGTATAACACCAGGCACATCTCCTGAAGCGCACATCAACCAAATAACTGCTGCAGCATATGGGCGCCTAGCAAACCTCAGAACAGCATTCCGACATCTTAATAAGGAATCATTCAGGACCCTGTACACAGTGTACGTTAGGCCCATATTGGAGTATGCGGCACCAGTTTGGAACCCACACCTAGCCAAGCACGTGAAGAAACTAGAGAAAGTGCAAAGGTTTGCAACAAGACTAGTCCCAGAGCTAAGAGGTATGTCCTACGAGGAGAGGTTAAGGGAAATCAACCTGACGACACTGGAGGACAGGAGAGATAGGGGGGACATGATAACGACATACAAAATACTGAGAGGAATTGACAAGGTGGACAAAGACAAGATGTTCCAGAGATTGGACACAGTAACAAGGGGACACAGTTGGAAGCTGAAGACACAGATGAATCACAGGGATGTTAGGAAGTATTTCTTCAGCCACAGAGTAGTCAGTAAGTGGAATAGTTTGGGAAGCGATGTAGTGGAGGCAGGATCCATACATAGCTTTAAGCAGAGGTATGATAAAGCTCACGGCTCAGGGAGAGTGACCTAGTAGCGATCAGTGAAGAGGCGGGGCCAGGAGCTCGGACTCGACCCCCGCAACCTCAACTAGGTGAGTGCAACTAGGTGAGTACACACACACACACACACACACAGATATATATATATATATATATATATATATATATATATATATATATATATATATATATATATATATATATATATATATATATATATATATATATGTGTGTGTGTGTGTGTGTGTGTGTATATAGATAGATTGATAGATAGATAGATAGATAGATAGATATGCAATAAGATCACAGTAAAGAGGTGATATCACAATATGCAGAACAACCGCTGTGACAACATAGTGTTATTCCAGCACTTTTGTGACTTCTGACATCACCGAGGACCTGCAAAAATGGAAACTTATTTTCTGGCCAATGATTTTACATCAATTTTAGGGTAACTCTGTGGTTCTGGTCCCGAATATGACATTGGTTTTGGTTGGTTGGCTCTATTTTTTTTTATAAATTTGGCATCTCATTGAAAATCTTAAAAAATGTGAAAAAATATATTGATTAGGTGGGGCTAACCTACAAATAGCATTGAAATTATTTTTTAGATTGTGCAAAAGTCAAATCATATAATACATACTAGCACTTTATTCTATATAATAACAGAATAACACGGTAAGATAATTCAGGTACCACTAATTACTGCATATGAAAAAACGTTGTTTGTATGATTTTCTTGTATGTTGGTCATCAGCAGAGTCCCACTGGACGCTCCAGCAATAGTCTGCCATCGTGTGTGTGTCTCGTCTGCCTTGATATCTTTCCTACATCACATTTATGTCTTGATGGAACTTCTCCCCTTGTTCCTCACTCACCTCACCACGATTATGTGGAAATCTGTCAAAGTGGCTATGGAGAAAGTGAACCTTTATGCTCATTTTAGTACTTAAATTCTTAAAACTTATCGGAATGTTTTGCACCAGTTCTTCACAATTGTCTGCTTTGTGAGGACCATCGAAGATTCAGCTTCCAGTTTTCCCATACTTGTTGTAGGGAACAATCTACAAATGTATTTGAAGCAATTGTTATCTTTATCCAAGGCCTTAACGACTTGCTTCAGTAGCCCTAACTTACTGTGGGCTGGTGGAAGAATAATGTTATCCCTCTCAATCAATGGTTCGTTAATGATGTTTGCTGTACCTACAGTCATGTTTTCTCTTGAAGGTCATGTCACCTTGTCCACTTCGCTCTACTGTCCCACAAACAGATGAAACAAGAGTACTTTATATATTCACTCTGTTGCCCAAGCAAGAAATTTACCGTCTTCAGATCAACTAAAATAGACATCTTGTGTTCATGACAGCAAAGCTTCTGCAATACCACTTCGATATTTTCGTATTCTTCTTTAAATTTTGTTGAGTGAGGTATTGGAAGAGTTGCATATTAGTTACCATTGTGCAATAAGACACACTTCAAGCTTCTAATGGAGCTTTCTTTAAACAGCCACCAATCTCCTAGTCAATATTCAAGTCCCATTCTAAGAGGAAGTCCAAGGATGTTATTGCAGTATACGAGTTCTTCATCTTGGCTGAAGTTAGGAAGTTGTATCTCTCATGTTCCATAAGATGTTATTTTAACTTCTTCTTGTCGACATTTTTTTTTCTTTTAGTCTGGATGCTAAAAGCTGAGATGCTTTCTTTGACAGAGAGATCACGTATCAGATCATTGAGTTTTTCTTGGAAGAACTACTGAAGTATTGAAATGCTTAGTTTATGTTCACTGCTACTGCTGTCACCTGTGTTACATCCTAAACCCTGAGTTTCTTCAACATCTGACAATGGAAGGTCAGGCAGTGTTGTAAACACTGGTATGGGAATGTCTTCACTGTGTGGCACAGTGATCCTTGCTGACTCCAAGTCAGGATATTTCCTCTTGACTCGGTTGAAACCTTTCAAATTCACCATACATAAGTAACAATGGTCGTGGTGGTTTTCGGTTCTCTCCACACTATAGACACACCCAAGTTTAAATTTTTCCTTTGCTTATTTTCCAGCTGTCATCATCATTCTACACAAGTTATACAAAGAGCATGTTCAGCGCGAGACTTGTATTGTCCTTCAAGCGCCACTCCAAAATAAGCAAGAAAAGCTTATTTTACAAAATCTGTGATATTTTCTTTGTTTTTGCAAAGAGTATTCGCCACAAATGTAGCAAAATGCATTGGGACTGGTTAAGCAGACTCTTCGTGAAGAACTAATGTTTCTCTGGAAAAAATAAAATAAAGGTTACAATATTGTTACGTGATCATTGTTGATACAACGACATTTGTTAAATATTAAATGATTTGAAAATAAAATTCTAATCTTTATTAAAACTTCCTGCATATATAAACTGTCACTACATATACATACGTTATGGCTGTTTCCTGTTACTTGAAGGTAGGTTTACAATATCCCAAAAACTAGAGATAATATGAAAAACCTGCAGTCATTTTCGGGTTCAACAACCCTAATATACACTAAATACCTTCAAATATCTTTGACAACGAAATTTTTTGTTGTTGACCATTGTAACAGAACAGCAGAAGGTTTATAATACTGAGATATTACCTCACATATGACCTCACACCCGACCCAGTATGATGATGATACAAATGTGGTGTCAGACGTAACATATGAAGGACCTGTCACACACACCCTAAGTTCCTCACAAAACCTTTTAATTATAAATGAATCTAATTTATATAACCATGAACTAATACTCATATTAAAATCAATACTACTTATTTATGAAACTTGATTCAATTATATTTCTCTCAACCACAGAACTGCTTAATACAACATTATCGGCCTTTTAAAAATCACTTGGGTGGTTAAAATCTCTAACATGAATAAACCGAGCATTAAACTTATGACCAGTTCTCTTGTTATATTTATCTTGTTGTAATCTACGTTTAAGGCTTTTTCCAGTTTAACTGTACTGTACTTTATTATACTTTTTACAGAAAATTTTGAAGACACATCACGGTATTGATCTTAATATGAATATTAGTTCAAGGTTATATAAATTGAATTCATTTATAATTAATAGAATTTTTGTTGAATTTAAGGTATATGTGATATGTTCTTCATAAATAACACTTGACAGGTATCTTGACATTCCCACAGCATCATACTGGCTCAGTTGTAACTTCCTATGTAACGTGATATACAAGCCTATATACATGTATGTATATATATATATATATATATATATATATATATATATATATATATATATATATATATATATATATATATATATATATATATAAAGTTTTTACCTGATTCGGCAAGAAGAGCGTTGCTATCTGACAGTTTCCCTGTTGTCCGTTGCAATCTTCAGTGTAAAACTCTTTGTAAAAAGAGAGAGAATGTGAGTGAGTGAATGAGTAAGTGAGAGAGAGAGAGAGAGAGAGAGAGAGAGAGAGAGAGAGAGAGAGACGACGATCTTACATATCATGGAACAACCAGAAACCTGTGTGAACAAAACAGCATCACCTTCCTCATTAAACCAAACATAAACCTTTGACTCTAATATATTGTTCCTAACATCACTTCAAGGTTTATTATTTATGATAAAACAATTCTTGCTACCCGGTTTATATAAACTTAATACATCTTAAGTTCTTACAGCAGCGAGTGTACACAGTGATATTTAGTCTATAGTGATAATATTTGTACTAAAGGAAAACTTTTAAATACATGAACAAAGGTTATCCAGCCAGGGTGAATGTTGTTCATGACACTGTCCAGGCAGGGTGAATGTTGTTCATGACACTGTCCAGTCAGGGTGAATGTTGTTCATGACACTGTCCAGCCAGGGTGAATGTTGTTCATGACACTGTCCAGGCAGGGTGAATGTTGTTCATGACACTGTCCAGCCAGGGTGAATGTTGTTCATGACACTGTCCAGTCAGGGTGAATGTTGTTCATGACACTGTCCAGTCAGGGTGAATGTTGTTCATGACACTGTCCAGTCAGGGTGAATGTTGTTCATGACACTGTCCAGCCAGGGTGAATGTTGTTCATGACACTGTCCAGTCAGGGTGAATGTTGTTCATGACACTGTCCAGCCAGGGTGAATGTTGTTCATGACACTGTCCAGTCAGGGTGAATGTTGTTCATGACACTGTCCAGCCAGGGTGAATGTTGTTCATGACACTGTCCAGTCAGGGTGAATGTTGTTCATGACACTGTCCAGGCAGGGTGAATGTTGTTCATGACACTGTCCAGCCAGGGTGAATGTTGTTCATGACACTGTCCAGCCAGGGTGAATGTTGTTCATGACACTGTCCAGCCAGGGTGAATGTTGTTCATGACACTGTCCAGCCAGGGTGAATGTTGTTCATGACACTGTCCAGTCAGGGTGAATGTTGTTCATGACACTGTCCAGCCAGGGTGAATGTCGTTCATGACACTGTACAGCTAGGGTGAATGTTGTTCATGACACTGTCCAGCCAGGGTGAATGTCGTTCATGACACTGTACAGCTAGGGTGAATGTTGTTCATGACACTGTCCAGCCAGGGTGAATGTTGTTCATGACACTGTCCAGCCAGGGTGAATGTTGTTCATGACACTGTCCAGCCAAGGTGAATGTTGTTCATGACACTGTCCAGCCAGGGTGAATGTTGTTCATGACACTGTCCAGCCAAGGTGAATGTTGTTCATGACACTATCCAGCCAGGGTGAATGTTGTTCATGGCACTGTCCAGCCATGGTGAATGTTGTTCATGACACTGTCCAGCCAAGGAGAATGTTGTTCATGACACTGTCCAGCCAAGGTGAATGCTGTTCATGACACTGTCCAGCCAGGGTGAATGTTGTTCATGACACTGTCCAGCCAGGGTGAATGTTGTTCATGACACTGTCCAGCCAGGGTGAGTGTTGTCCATGACACTGTCCAGCCAGGGTGAATGTTGTTCATGACACTGTTCAGTCAGGGTGAAAGTTGTTCATGACACTGTCCAGCCAGGGTGAATATTGTTCATGACACTGTCCAGCCAGGATGAATGTTGTTCATGACACTGTCCAGTCAGGATGAATGTTGTTCATGACACTGTCCAGCCAGAGTGAATGTTGTTCATGACACTGTAAAGCCAGGGTGAATATTCTTCATGACACTGTCCAGCCAGGATGAATGTTGTTCATCACACTGTGCAGCCAGGGTGAATGTTGTTCATGACACTGTCCAGCCAGGGTGAATGTTGTTCATGGCACTGTCCAGTCAGGGTGAATGTTGTTCATGACACTGTCCAGCCAGGATGAATGTTGTTCATGACACTGTCCAGCCAGGGTGAATGTTGTTCATGACACTGTCCAGCCAGGGTGAATGTTGTTCATGACACTGTCCAGCCAGGATGAATGCTGTTCATGACACTGTCCAGCCAGGGTGAATGTTGTTCATGACACTGTCCAGCCAGGGTGAATGTTGTTCATGACACTGTCCAGCCAGGGTGAATGTTGTTCATGACACTGTCCAGCCAGGGTGAATGTTGTTCATGACACTGTCCAGCCAGGGTGAATGTTGTTCATGACACTGTCCAGCAAGGGTGAATGTTGTTCATGACACTGTCCAGCCAGGGTGAATGTTGTTCATGACACTGTCCAGTCAGGGTGAATGTTGTTCATGACACTGTCCAGCCAGGGTGAATGTCGTTCATGACACTGTCCAGCTAGGGTGAATGTTGTTCATGACACTGTCCAGCCAGGGTGAATGTTGTTCATGACACTGTCCAGCCAGGGTGAATGTTGTTCATGACACTGTCCAGCCAAGGTGAATGTTGTTCATGACACTGTCCAGCCAGGGTGAATGTTGTTCATGACACTGTCCAGCCAAGGTGAATGTTGTTCATGACACTGTACAGCCAGGGTGAATGTTGTTCATGGCACTGTCCAGCCATGGTGAATGTTGTTCATGACACTGTCCAGCCAAGGTGAATGTTCTTCATGACACTGTCCAGCCAAGGTGAATGTTGTTCATGACACTGTCCAGCCAGGGTGAATGTTGTTCATGACACTGTCCAGCCAGGGTGAATGTTGTTCATGACACTGTCCAGCCAGGGTGAATGTTGTTCATGACACTGTCCAGCCAGGGTGAGTGTTGTCCATGACACTGTCCAGCCAGGGTGAATGTTGTTCATGACACTGTTCAGTCAGGGTGAAAGTTGTTCATGACACTGTCCAGCCAGGGTGAATATTGTTCATGACACTGTCCAGCCAGGATGAATGTTGTTCATGACACTGTCCAGTCAGGATGAATGTTGTTCATGACACTGTCCAGCCAGAGTGAATGTTGTTCATGACACTGTAAAGCCAGGGTGAATATTGTTCATGACACTGTCCAGCCAGGATGAATGTTGTTCATCACACTGTGCAGCCAGGGTGAATGTTGTTCATGACACTGTCCAGTCAGGGTGAATGTTGTTCATGACACTGTCCAGCCAGGGTGAATATTGTTCATGACACTGTCCAGCCAGGGTGAATGTTGTTCATGACACTCTCCAGTCAGGGTCGATGTTGTTCATGACACTGTCCAGCCAGGATGAATGATGTTCATGACACTGTCCAGCCAGGATGAATGATATTCATGACACTGTCCAGTCAGGGTGGATGTTGTTCATGACACTGTCCAGTCAGGGTGAATGTTGTTCATGACACTCTCCAGTCAGGGTGGATGTTGTTCATGACACTGTCCAGCCAGGGTGAATGTTGTTCATGACACTCTCCAGTCAGGGTCGATGTTGTTCATGACACTGTCCAGCCAGGATGAATGATGTTCATAACACTGTCCAGTCAGGGTGGATGTTGTTCATGACACTGTCCAGTCAGGGTGAATGTTGTTCATGACACTGTCCAGCCCGGTGAATATTGTTCATGACAATGTCCAGCCAGGGTGAATGTTGTTCATGACACTTTCCAGCCAGGGTGAATGTTGTTCATGACACTGTCCAGCCAGGGTGAATGTTGTTCATGACACTGTCCAGCCAGGGTGAATGTTGTTCATGACACTGTCCAGCCAGCATGAATGTTGTTCATGACTCTGTCCAGCCAGGGTGAATATTGTTCATGACACTGTTGTTCATGACACTGTCCAGTCAGGGTGGATGTTGTTCATGACACTGTCCAGTCAGGGTGAGTGTTGTTCATGACACTGTCCAGCCAGGGTGAATGTTGTTCATGACACTGTCCAGTCAGGGTGGATGTTGTTCATGACACTGTCCAGTCAGGGTGAATGTTGTTCATGACACTGTCCAGTCAGGGTGGATGTTGTTCATGACACTGTCCAGCCAGGGTGAATGTTGTTCATGGCACTGTCCAGCCAGGGTGAATGTTGTTCATGACACTGTCCAGTCAGGGTGAATGTTGTTCATGACACTGTCCAGCCAGGGTGAATCTTGTTCATGACACTGTCCAGTCAGGGTGAATGTTGTTCATGACACTGTCCAGCCAGGGTGAATGTTGTTCATGACACTGTATAGTCAGGGTGAATGTTGTTCATGACACTGTCCAGCCTGGGTGAATGTTGTTCATGACACTCTCCAGTCAGGGTGAATGTTGTTCATGACACTGTCCAGCAAGGGTGAATGTTGTTCATGACACTCTCCAGCCAGGGTGAATGTTGTTCATGACACTGTCCAGCCAGGGTGAATGTTGTTCACGACACTGTCCAGCCAGGGTGAATGTTGTTCATGACACTGTCCAGCCAGGGTGAATGTTGTTCATGACACTGTCCAGCCAGGGTGAATGTTGTTCATGACATTGTCCAGCCAGGGTGAATGTTGTTCATGACACTGTCCAGCCAGGGTGAATGTTGTTCATGACACTGTCCAGTCAGGGTGAAAGTTGTTCATGACACTGTCTAGCCAGGGTGAATATAGTTCATGACACTGTCCAGCCAGGATGAATGTTGTTCATGACACTGTCCAGTCAGGGTGAATGTTGTTCATGACACTTTCCAGCCAGGGTGAATGTTGTTCATGACACTGTTCAGTTAGGGTGAATATTGTTCATGACACTGTCCAGCCAGGAAGAATGTTGTTCATGACACTGTCCAGTCAGGGTGAATGCTGTTCATGACACTGTCCAGCCAGGGTGAATGTTGTTCATGATACTGTCCAGCCAGGGTGAATGTTGTTCATGACACTGTCCAGTCAGGGTGAATGTTGTTCATGACACTGTCCAGGCAGGGTGAATGTTGTTCATGACACTGTCCAGCAAGGGTGAATGTTGTTCATGACACTGTCCAGCCAGGGTGAATGTTGTTCATGACACTGTCCAGCCAGGGTGAATGTTGTTCATGACACTGTCCAGCAAGGGTGAATGTTGTTCATGACACTGTCCAGCCAGGGTGAATGTTGTTCATGACACTGTCCAGTCAGGGTGAATGTTGTTCATGACACTGTACAGCCAGGGTGAATGTTGTTCATGGCACTGTCCAGCCATGGTGAATGTTGTTCATGACACTGTCCAGCCAAGGTGAATGTTCTTCATGACACTGTCCAGCCAAGGTGAATGTTGTTCATGACACTGTCCAGCCAGGGTGAATGTTGTTCATGACACTGTCCAGCCAGGGTGAATGTTGTTCATGACACTGTCCAGCCAGGGTGAATGTTGTTCATGACACTGTCCAGCCAGGGTGAGTGTTGTCCATGACACTGTCCAGCCAGGGTGAATGTTGTTCATGACACTGTTCAGTCAGGGTGAAAGTTGTTCATGACACTGTCCAGCCAGGGTGAATATTGTTCATGACACTGTCCAGCCAGGATGAATGTTGTTCATGACACTGTCCAGTCAGGATGAATGTTGTTCATGACACTGTCCAGCCAGAGTGAATGTTGTTCATGACACTGTAAAGCCAGGGTGAATATTGTTCATAACACTGTCCAGCCAGGATGAATGTTGTTCATCACACTGTGCAGCCAGGGTGAATGTTGTTCATGACACTGTCCAGTCAGGGTGAATGTTGTTCATGACACTGTCCAGCCAGGGTGAATATTGTTCATGACACTGTCCAGCCAGGGTGAATGTTGTTCATGACACTCTCCAGTCAGGGTCGATGTTGTTCATGACACTGTCCAGCCAGGATGAATGATGTTCATGACACTGTCCAGCCTGGATGAATGATATTCATGACACTGTCCAGTCAGGGTGGATGTTGTTCATGACACTGTCCAGTCAGGGTGAATGTTGTTCATGACACTCTCCAGTCAGGGTGGATGTTGTTCATGACACTGTCCAGCCAGGGTGAATGTTGTTCATGACACTCTCCAGTCAGGGTCGATGTTGTTCATGACACTGTCCAGCCAGGATGAATGATGTTCATAACACTGTCCAGTCAGGGTGGATGTTGTTCATGACACTGTCCAGTCAGGGTGAATGTTGTTCATGACACTGTCCAGCCCGGTGAATATTGTTCATGACAATGTCCAGCCAGGGTGAATGTTGTTCATGACACTTTCCAGCCAGGGTGAATGTTGTTCATGACACTGTCCAGCCAGGGTGAATGTTGTTCATGACACTGTCCAGCCAGGGTGAATGTTGTTCATGACACTGTCCAGCCAGCATGAATGTTGTTCATGACTCTGTCCAGCCAGGGTGAATATTGTTCATGACACTGTTGTTCATGACACTGTCCAGTCAGGGTGGATGTTGTTCATGACACTCTCCAGTCAGGGTGAATGTTGTTCATGACACTGTCCAGCCAGGGTGAATGTTGTTCATGACACTGTCCAGTCAGGGTGGATGTTGTTCATGACACTGTCCAGCCAGGGTGAATGTTGTTCATGACACTGTCCAGTCAGGGTGGATGTTGTTCATGACACTGTCCAGCCAGGGTGAATGTTGTTCATGGCACTGTCCAGCCAGGGTGAATGTTGTTCATGACACTGTCCAGTCAGGGTGAATGTTGTTCATGACACTGTCCAGCCAGGGTGAATCTTGTTCATGACACTGTCCAGTCAGGGTGAATGTTGTTCATGACACTGTCCAGCCAGGGTGAATGTTGTTCATGACACTGTATAGTCAGGGTGAATGTTGTTCATGACACTGTCCAGCCTGGGTGAATGTTGTTCATGACACTCTCCAGTCAGGGTGAATGTTGTTCATGACACTGTCCAGCAAGGGTGAATGTTGTTCATGACACTCTCCAGCCAGGGTGAATGTTGTTCATGACACTGTCCAGCCAGGTGAATGTTGTTCCTGACACTGTCCAGCCAGGGTGAATGTTGTTCATGACACTGTCCAGCCAGGGTGAATGTTGTTCATGACACTGTCCAGCCAGGGTGAATGTTGTTCATGACATTGTCCAGCCAGGGTGAATGTTGTTCATGACACTGTCCAGCCAGGGTGAATATAGTTCATGACACTGTCCAGCCAGGATGAATGTTGTTCATGACACTGTCCAGTCAGGGTGAATGTTGTTCATGACACTTTCCAGCCAGGGTGAATGTTGTTCATGACACTGTTCAGTTAGGGTGAATATTGTTCATGACACTGTCCAGCCAGGAAGAATGTTGTTCATGACACTGTCCAGTCAGGGTGAATGCTGTTCATGACACTGTCCAGCCAGGGTGAATGTTGTTCATGATACTGTCCAGCCAGGGTGAATGTTGTTCATGACACTGTCCAGTCAGGGTGAATGTTGTTCATGACACTGTCAAGGCAGGGTGAATGTTGTTCACGACACTGTCCAGCAAGGGTGAATGTTGTTCATGACACTGTCCAGCCAGGGTGAATGTTGTTCACGACACTGTCCAGCCAGGGTGAATATTGTTCATGACACTGTCCAGCCAGGATGAATGTTGTTCATGACACTGTCCAGTCAGGGTGAATGTTGTTCATGACACTTTCCAGCCAGGGTGAATGTTGTTCATGACACTGTTCAGTTAGGGTGAATATTGTTCATGACACTGTCCAGTCAGGGTGAAAGTTGTTCATGACACTGTCCAGCCAGGGTGAATATAGTTCATGACACTGTCCAGCCAGGATGAATGTTGTTCATGACACTGTCCAGTCAGGGTGAATGTTGTTCATGACACTTTCCAGCCAGGGTGAATGTTGTTCATGACACTGTTCAGTTAGGGTGAATATTGTTCATGACACTGTCCAGCCAGGAAGAATGTTGTTCATGACACTGTCCAGTCAGGGTGAATGCTGTTCATGACACTGTCCAGCCAGGGTGAATGTTGTTCATGATACTGTCCAGCCAGGGTGAATGTTGTTCATGACACTGTCCAGTCAGGGTGAATGTTGTTCATGACACTGTCCAGGCAGGGTGAATGTTGTTCACGACACTGTCCAGCAAGGGTGAATGTTGTTCATGACACTGTCCAGCCAGGGTGAATGTTGTTCATGACACTGTCCAGCCAGGGTGAATGTTGTTCATGACACTGTCCAGCAAGGGTGAATGTTGTTCATGACACTGTCCAGCCAGGGTGAATGTTGTTCATGACACTGTCCAGTCAGGGTGAATGTTGTTCATGACACTGTCCAGCCAGGGTGAATGTCGTTCATGACACTGTACAGCTAGGGTGAATGTTGTTCATGACACTGTCCAGCCAGGGTGAATGTTGTTCATGACACTGTCCAGCCAGGGTGAATGTTGTTCATGACACTGTCCAGCCAAGGTGAATGTTGTTCATGACACTGTCCAGCCAGGGTGAATGTTGTTCATGACACTGTCCAGCCAAGGTGAATGTTGTTCATGACACTATCCAGCCAGGGTGAATGTTGTTCATGGCACTGTCCAGCCATGGTGAATGTTGTTCATGACACTGTCCAGCCAAGGAGAATGTTGTTCATGACACTGTCCAGCCAAGGTGAATGTTGTTCATGACATTGTCCAGCCAGGGTGAATGTTGTTCATGACACTGTCCAGCCAGGGTGAATGTTGTTCATGACACTGTCCAGCCAGGGTGAATGTTGTTCATGACATTGTCCAGCCAGGGTGAATGTTGTTCATGACACTGTCCAGCCAGGGTGAATGTTGTTCATGACACTGTCCAGTCAGGGTGAAAGTTGTTCATGACACTGTCCAGCCAGGGTGAATATAGTTCATGACACTGTCCAGCCAGGATGAACGTTGTTCATGACACTGTCCAGTCAGGGTGAATGTTGTTCATGACACTTTCCAGCCAGGGTGAATGTTGTTCATGACACTGTTCAGTTAGGGTGAATATTGTTCATGACACTGTCCAGCCAGGAAGAATGTTGTTCATGACACTGTCCAGTCAGGGTGAATGCTGTTCATGACACTGTCCAGCCAGGGTGAATGTTGTTCATGATACTGTCCAGCCAGGGTGAATGTTGTTCATGACACTGTCCAGTCAGGGTGAATGTTGTTCATGACACTGTCCAGGCAGGGTGAATGTTGTTCATGACACTGTCCAGCCAGGGTGAATGTTGTTCATGACACTGTCCAGCCAGGGTGAATGTTGTTCATGACACTGTCCAGCCAGGGTGAATGTTGTTCATGACACTGTCCAGCCAGGGTGAATGTTGTTCATGACACTGTCCAGTCAGGGTGAATGTTGTTCATGACACTGTCCAGCCAGGGTGAATGTCGTTCATGACACTGTACAGCTAGGGTGAATGTTGTTCATGACACTGTCCAGCCAGGGTGAATGTTGTTCATGACACTGTCCAGCCAGGGTGAATGTTGTTCATGACACTGTCCAGCCAGGGTGAATGTTGTTCATGACACTGTCCAGCCAAGGTGAATGTTGTTCATGACACTATCCAGCCAGGGTGAATGTTGTTCATGGCACTGTCCAGCCATGGTGAATGTTGTTCATGACACTGTCCAGCCAAGGAGAATGTTGTTCATGACACTGTCCAGCCAAGGTGAATGTTGTTCATGACACTGTCCAGCCAGGGTGAATGTTGTTCATGACACTGTCCAGCCAGGGTGAATGTTGTTCATGACACTGTCCAGCCAGAGTGAGTGTTGTCCATGACACTGTCCAGCCAGGGTGAATGTTGTTCATGACACTGTTCAGTCAGGGTGAAAGTTGTTCATGACACTGTCCAGCCAGGGTGAATATTGTTCATGACACTGTCCAGCCAGGATGAATGTTGTTCATGACACTGTCCAGTCAGGATGAATGTTGTTCATGACACTGTCCAGCCAGAGTGAATGTTGTTCATGACACTGTAAAGCCAGGGTGAATATTGTTCATGACACTGTCCAGCCAGGATGAATGTTGTTCATCACACTGTGCAGCCAGGGTGAATGTTGTTCATGACACTGTCCAGCCAGGGTGAATGTTGTTCATGGCACTGTCCAGTCAGGGTGAATGTTGTTCATGACACTGTCCAGCCAGGATGAATGTTGTTCATGACACTGTCCAGCCAGGGTGAATGTTGTTCATGACACTGTCCAGCCAGGGTGAATGTTGTTCATGACACTGTCCAGCCAGGATGAATGCTGTTCATGACACTGTCCAGCCAGGGTGAATGTTGTTCATGACACTATCCAGCCAGGGTGAATGTTGTTCATGATACTGTCCAGCCAGGGTGAATGTTGTTCATGACACTGTCCAGCCAGGGTGAATGTTGTTCATGACACTGTCCAGCCAGGGTGAATGTTGTTCATGACACTGTCCAGCAAGGGTGAATGTTGTTCATGACACTGTCCAGCCAGGGTTAATGTTGTTCATGACACTGTCCAGTCAGGGTGAATGTTCATGACACTGTCCAGCCAGGGTGAATGTCGTTCATGACACTGTCCAGCTAGGGTGAATGTTGTTCATGACACTGTCCAGCCAGGGTGAATGTTGTTCATGACACTGTCCAGCCAGGGTGAATGTTGTTCATGACACTGTCCAGCCAAGGTGAATGTTGTTCATGACACTGTCCAGCCAGGGTGAATGTTGTTCATGACACTGTCCAGCCAAGGTGAATGTTGTTCATGACACTGTACAGCCAGGGTGAATGTTGTTCATGGCACTGTCCAGCCATGGTGAATGTTGTTCATGACACTGTCCAGCCAAGGTGAATGTTCTTCATGACACTGTCCAGCCAAGGTGAATGTTGTTCATGACACTGTCCAGCCAGGGTGAATGTTGTTCATGACACTGTCCAGCCAGGGTGAATGTTGTTCATGACACTGTCCAGCCAGGGTGAGTGTTGTCCATGACACTGTCCAGCCAGGGTGAATGTTGTTCATGACACTGTTCAGTCAGGGTGAAAGTTGTTCATGACACTGTCCAGCCAGGGTGAATATTGTTCATGACACTGTCCAGCCAGGATGAATGTTGTTCATGACACTGTCCAGTCAGGATGAATGTTGTTCATGACACTGTCCAGCCAGAGTGAATGTTGTTCATGACGCTGTAAAGCCAGGGTGAATATTGTTCATGACACTGTCCAGCCAGGATGAATGTTGTTCATCACACTGTGCAGCCAGGGTGAATGTTGTTCATGACACTGTCCAGTCAGGGTGAATGTTGTTCATGACACTGTCCAGCCAGGGTGAATATTGTTCATGACACTGTCCAGCCAGGGTGAATGTTGTTCATGACACTCTCCAGTCATGGTCGATGTTGTTCATGACACTGTCCAGCCAGGATGAATGATGTTCATGACACTGTCCAGCCAGGATGAATGATGTTCATGACACTGTCCAGTCAGGGTGGATGTTCATGACACTGTCCAGTCAGGGTGAATGTTGTTCATGACACTCTCCAGTCAGGGTGGATGTTGTTCATGACACTGTCCAGCCAGGGTGAATGTTGTTCATGACACTCTCCAGTCAGGGTCGATGTTGTTCATGACACTGTCCAGCCAGGATGAATGATGTTCATAACACTGTCCAGTCAGGGTGGATGTTGTTCATGACACTGTCCAGTCAGGGTGAATGTTGTTCATGACACTGTCCAGCCCGGTGAATATTGTTCATGACAATGTCCAGCCAGGGTGAATGTTGTTCATGACACTTTCCAGCCAGGGTGAATGTTGTTCATGACACTGTCCAGCCAGGGTGAATGTTGTTCATGACACTGTCCAGCCAGCATGAATGTTGTTCATGACTCTGTCCAGCCAGGGTGAATATTGTTCATGACACTGTTGTTCATGACACTGTCCAGTCAGGGTGGATGTTGTTCATGACACTGTCCAGTCAGGGTGAATGTTGTTCATGACACTGTCCAGCCAGGGTGAATGTTGTTCATGACACTGTCCAGTCAGGGTGGATGTTGTTCATGACACTGTCCAGCCAGGGTGAATGTTGTTCATGACACTGTCCAGTCAGGGTGGATGTTGTTCATGACACTGTCCAGCCAGGGTGAATGTTGTTCATGGCACTGTTCAGCCAGGGTGAATGTTGTTCATGACACTGTCCAGTCAGGGTGAATGTTGTTCATGACACTGTCCAGCCAGGGTGAATCTTGTTCATGACACTGTCCAGTCAGGGTGAATGTTGTTCATGACACTGTCCAGCCAGGGTGAATGTTGTTCATGACACTGTATAGTCAGGGTGAATGTTGTTCATGACACTGTCCAGCCTGGGTGAATGTTGTTCATGACACTCTCCAGTCAGGGTGAATGTTGTTCATGACACTGTCCAGCAAGGGTGAATGTTGTTCATGACACTCTCCAGCCAGGGTGAATGTTGTTCATGACACTGTCCAGCCAGGGTGAATGTTGTTCATGACACTGTCCAGCCAGGGTGAATGTTGTTCATGACACTGTCCAGCCAGGGTGAATGTTGTTCATGACACTGTCCAGCCAGGGTGAATGTTGTTCATGACATTGTCCAGCCAGGGTGAATGTTGTTCATGACACTGTCCAGCCAGGGTGAATGTTGTTCATGACACTGTCCAGTCAGGGTGAAAGTTGTTCATGACACTGTCCAGCCAGGGTGAATATAGTTCATGACACTGTCCAGCCAGGATGAATGTTGTTCATGACACTGTCCAGTCAGGGTGAATGTTGTTCATGACACTTTCCAGCCAGCGTGAATGTTGTTCATGACACTGTTCAGTTAGGGTGAATATTGTTCATGACACTGTCCAGCCAGGAAGAATGTTGTTCATGACACTGTCCAGTCAGGGTGAATGCTGTTCATGACACTGTCCAGCCAGGGTGAATGTTGTTCATGATACTGTCCAGCCAGGGTGAATGTTGTTCATGACACTGTCCAGCCAGGGTGAATGTTGTTCATGACACTGTCCATCCAGGGTGAATGTTGTTCATGACACTGTCCAGCCAGGGTGAATGTTGTTCATGACACTGTCCATCCAGGGTGAATGTTGTTCATGACACTGTCCAGCCAGGGTGAATGTTGTTCATGACACTGTCCAGTCAGGATGAATGTTGTTTATGACACTGTCCAGCCAGGGTGAATGTTGTTCATGACACTGTCCAGCCAGGGTGAATATTGTTCATGACACTGTCCAGCCATGATGAATGTTGTTCATCACACTGTCCAGTCAGGGTGAATGTTGTTCATGACACTGTCCAGCCAGGGTGAATGTTGTTCATGGCACTGTCCAGTCAGGGTGAATGTTGATCATGACACTGTCCAGCCAGGGTGAATATTGTTCATGACACTGTTCAGCCAGGGTGAATGTTGTTCATGACACTCTCCAGTCAGGGTCGATGTAGTTCATGACACTGTCCAGCCAGGATGAATGATGTTCATAACACTGTCCAGCCAGGGTGAATGCTGTTCATGACACTGTCCAGCCAGGGTGAATGTTGTTCAT
The DNA here is from genome assembly GCF_038502225.1 of Cherax quadricarinatus. Taxonomy (NCBI): domain Eukaryota; kingdom Metazoa; phylum Arthropoda; class Malacostraca; order Decapoda; family Parastacidae; genus Cherax; species Cherax quadricarinatus. The sequence goes on from NC_091320.1 coordinate 12,897,947, forward strand.
GACACTGTCCAGCCAGGGTGAATGCTGTTCATGACACTGTCCAGCCAGGGTGAATGTTGTTCATGACACTGTCCAGCCAGGGTGAATGCTGTTCATGACACTGTCCAGCCAGGGTGAATGCTGTTCATGACACTGTCCAGCCAGGGTGAATGTTGTTCATGACACTGTCCAGCCAGGATGAATGCTGTTCATGACACTGTCCAGCCAGGGTGAATGTTGTTCATGACACTGTCCAGCCAGGGTGAATGTTGTTCATGACACTGTCCAGCCAGGGTGAATGTTGTTCATGACACTGTCCAGCCAGGGTGAATGTTGTTCATGACACTGTCCAGCCAGGGTGAATGTTGTTCATGACACTGTCCATCAAGGGTGAATGTTGTTCATGACACTGTCCAGCCAGGGTGAATGTTGTTCATGACACTGTCCAGTCAGGGTGAATGTTGTTCATGACACTGTCCAGCCAGGGTGAATGTTGTTCATGACACTGTCCAGCGAGGGTGAATGTTGTTCATGACACTGTCCAGCCAGGGTGAATGTTGTTCATCACACTGTCCAGCCAAGGTGAATGTTGTTCATGACACTGTCCAGCCAGGGTGAATGTTGTTCATGGCACTGTCCAGCCATGGTGAATGTTGTTCATGACACTGTCCAGACAAGGTGAATGTTGTTCATGACACTGTCCAGACAAGGTGAATGTTGTTCATGACACTGTCCAGCCAAGGTGAATGTTGTTCATGACACTGTCCAGCCAGGGTGAATGTTGTTCATGACACTGTCCAGCCAGGGTGAATGTTGTTCATGACACTGTCCAGCCAGGGTGAGTGTTGTCCATGACACTGTCCAGCCAGGGTGAATGTTGTTCATGACACTGTTCAGTCAGGGTGAAAGTTGTTCATGACACTGTCCAGCCAGGGTGAATATTGTTCATGACACTGTCCAGCCAGGATGAATGTTGTTCATGACACTGTCCAGTCAGGATGAATGTTGTTCATGACACTGTCCATCCAGGGTGAATGTTGTTCATGACACTGTAAAGCCAGGGTGAATATTGTTCATGACACTGTCCAGTCAGGATGAATGTTGTTCATCACACTGTCCAGCCAGGGTGAATGTTGTTCATGACACTGTCCAGCCCGGGTGAATGTTTTTCATGGCACTGTCAAGTCAGTTTGAATGTTGTTCATGACACTGTCCAGCCAGGGTGAATATTGTTCATGACACTGTCCAGCCAGGGTGAATGTTGTTCATGACACTCTCCAGTCAGGGTCGATGTTGTTCATGACACTGTCCAGCCAGGATGAATGATGTTCATGACACTGTCCAGCCAGGATGAATGATGTTCATGACACTGTCCAGTCAGGGTGGATGTTGTTCATGACACTGTCCAGTCAGGGTGAATGTTGTTCATGACACTCTCCAGTCAGGGTGGATGTTCTTCATGACACTGTCCAGCCAGGGTGAATGTTGTTCATGACACTCTCCAGTCAGGGTCGATGTTGTTCATGACACTGTCCAGCCAGGATGAATGATGTTCATGACACTGTCCAGTCAGGGTGGATGTTGTTCATGACACTGTCCAGTCAGGGTGAATGTTGTTCATGACACTGTCCAGCCCAGTGAATATTGTTCATGACAATGTCCAGCCAGGGTGAATGTTGTTCATGACACTGTCCAGCCAGGGTGAATGTTGTTCATGACACTGTCCAGCCAGGGTGAATGTTGTTCATGACTCTGTCCAGCCAGGGTAAATGTTGTTCATGACACTGTCCAGCCAGGATGAATGTTGTTCATGACTCTGTCCAGCCAGGGTGAATATTGTTCATGACACTGTTGTTCATGACACTGTCCAGTCAGGGTGGATGTTGGTCATGACACTGTCCAGTCAGGGTGAATGTTGTTCATGACACTGTCCAGCCAGGGTGAATGTTGTTCATGACACTGTCCAGCCAGGGTGGATGTTGTTCATGACACTGTCCAGCCAGGGTGAATGTTGTTCATGACACTGTCCAGTCAGGGTGGATGTTGTTCATGACACTGTCCAGCCAGGGTGAATGTTGTTCATGGCACTGTCCAGCCAGGGTGAATGTTGTTCATGACACTGTCCAGTCAGGGTGAATGTTGTTCATGACACTGTCCAGCCAGGGTGAATGTTGTTCATGACACTGTCAAGTCAGGGTGAATGTTGTTCATGACACTGTCCAGCCAGGGTGAATGTTGTTCATGACACTGTCCAGCCAGGGTGAATGTTGTTCATGACACTCTCCAGCCAGGGTGAATGTTGTTCATGACACTGTCCAGCCAGGGTGAGTGTTGTCCATGACACTGTCCAGCCAGGGTGAATGATGTTCATGACACTGTTCAGTCAGGGTGAAAGTTGTTCATGACACTGTCCAGCCAGGGTGAATATTGTTCATGACACTGTCCAGCCAGGATGAATGTTGTTCATGACACTGTCCAGTCAGGATGAATGTTGTTCATGACACTGTCCAGCCAGAGTGAATGTTGTTCATGACACTGTAAAGCCAGGGTGAATATTGTTCATGACACTGTCCAGCCAGGATGAATGTTGTTCATCACACTGTGCAGCCAGGGTGAATGTTGTTCATGACACTGTCCAGCCAGGGTGAATGTTGTTCATGGCACTGTCCAGTCAGGGTGAATGTTGTTCATGACACTGTCCAGCCAGGGTGAATATTGTTCATGACACTGTCCAGCCAGGGTGAATGTTGTTCATGACACTCTCCAGTCAGGGTCGATGTTGTTCATGACACTGTCCAGCCAGGATGAATGATGTTCATGACACTGTCCAGCCAGGATGAATGATGTTCATGACACTGTCCAGTCAGGGTGGATGTTGTTCATGACACTGTCCAGTCAGGGTGAATGTTGTTCATGACACTCTCCAGTCAGGGTGGTTGTTGTTCATGACACTGTCCAGCCAGGGTGAATGTTGTTCATGACACTGTCCAGTCAGGGTGCATGTTGTTCATGACACTGTCAAGTCAGGGTGGATGTTGTTCATGACACTGTCCAGCCAGGATGAATGATGTTCATAACACTGTCCAGTCAGGGTGCATGTTGTTCATGACACTGTCCAGTCAGGGTGAATGTTGTTCATGACACTGTCCAGCCCGTGAATAATGTTCATGACAATGTCCATCCAGGGTGAATGTTGTTCATGACACTTTCCAGCCAGGGTGAATGTTGTTCATGACACTGTCCAGCCAGGGTGAATGTTGTTCATGACACTGTCCAGCCAGGGTGAATGTTGTTCATGACACTGTCCAGCCAGCATGAATGTTGTTCATGGCACTGTCCAGCCAGGGTGAATGTTGTTCATGACACTGTCCAGTCAGGGTGAATGTTGTTCATGACACTGTCCAGCCAGGGTGAATCTTGTTCATGACACTGTCCAGTCAGGGTGAATGTTGTTCATGACACTGTCCAGCCAGGGTGAATGTTGTTCATGACACTGTATAGTCAGGGTGAATGTTGTTCATGACACTGTCCAGCCTGGGTGAATGTTGTTCATGACACTCTCCAGTCAGGGTGAATGTTGTTCATGACCCTGTCCAGCAAGGGTGAATGTTGTTCATGACACTCTCCAGCCAGGGTGAATGTTGTTCATGACACTGTCCAGCCAGGGTGAATGTTGTTCATGACACTGTCCAGCCAGGGTGAATGTTGTTCATGACACTGTCCAGCCAGGGTGAATGTTGTTCATGACACTGTCCAGCCAGGGTGAATGTTGTTCATGACATTGTCCAGCCAGGGTGAATGTTGTTCATGACACTGTCCAGCCAGGGTGAATGTTGTTCATGACACTGTCAAGTCAGGGTGAAAGTTGTTCATGACACTGTCCAGCCAGGGTGAATATAGTTCATGACACTGTCCAGCCAGGATGAATGTTGTTCATGACACTGTCCAGTCAGGGTGAATGTTGTTCATGACACTTTCCAGCCAGGGTGAATGTTGTTCATGACACTGTTCAGTTAGGGTGAATATTGTTCATGACACTGTCCAGCCAGGAAGAATGTTGTTCATGACACTGTCCAGTCAGGGTGAATGCTGTTCATGACACTGTCCAGCCAGGGTGAATGTTGTTCATGATACTGTCCAGCCAGGGTGAATGTTGTTCATGACACTGTCCAGCCAGGGTGAATGTTGTTCATGACACTGTCCAGCCGGGGTGAATGTTGTTCATGACACTGTCCAGCCAGGGTGAATGTTGTTCATGACACTGTCCATCCAGGGTGAATGTTGTTCATGACACTGTCCAGCCATGGTGAATGTTGTTCATGACACTGTCCAGTCAGGATGAATGTTGTTTATGACACTGTCCAGCCAGGGTGAATGTTGTTCATGACACTGTCCAGCCAGGGTGAATATTTTTCATGACACTGTCCAGCCAGGATGAATGTTGTTCATCACACTGTCCAGTCAGGGTGAATGTTGTTCATGACACTGTCCAGCCAGGGTGAATGTTGTTCATGGCACTGTCCAGTCAGGGTGAATGTTGATCATGACACTGTCCAGCCAGGGTGAATATTGTTCATGACACTGTTCAGCCAGGGTGAATGTTGTTCATGACACTCTCCAGTCAGGGTCGATGTTGTTCATGACACTGTCCAGCCAGGATGAATGATGTTCATAACACTGTCCAGCCAGGGTGAATGCTGTTCATGACACTGTCCAGCCAGGGTGAATGTTGTTCATGACACTGTCCAGCCAGGGTGAATGCTGTTCATGACACTGTCCAGCCAGGGTGAATGTTGTTCATGACACTGTCCAGCCAGGGTGAATGCTGTTCACGACACTGTCCAGCCAGGGTGAATGCTGTTCATGACACTGTCCAGCCAGGGTGAATGTTGTTCATGACACTGTCCAGCCAGGATGAATGCTGTTCATGACACTGTCCAGGCAGGGTGAATGTTGTTCATGACACTGTCCAGCCAGGGTGAATGTTGTTCATGACACTGTCCAGCCAGGGTGAATGTTGTTCATGACACTGTCCAGCCAGGGTGAATGTTGTTCATGACACTGTCCAGCCAGGGTGAATGTTGTTCATGACACTGTCCATCAAGGGTGAATGTTGTTCATGACACTGTCCAGTCAGGGTGAATGTTGTTCATGACACTGTCCAGTCAGGGTGAATATTGTTCATGACACTGTCCAGCTAGGGTGAATGTCGTTCATGACACTGTCCAGCTAGGGTGAATGTTGTTCATGACACTGTCCAGCCAGGGTGAATGTTGTTCATGACACTGTCCAGCCAGGGTGAATGTTGCTCATCACACTGTCCAGCCAAGGTGAATGTTGTTCATGACACTGTCCAGCCAGGGTGAATGTTGTTCATGGCACTGTCCAGCCATGGTGAATGTTGTTCATGACACTGTCCAGCCAAGGTGAATGTTGTTCATGACACTGTCCAGCCAAGGTGAATGTTGTTCATGACACTGTCCAGCCAGGGTGAATGTTGTTCATGACACTGTCCAGCCAGGGTGAATGTTGTTCATGACACTGTCCAGCCAGGGTGAGTGTTGTCCATGACACTGTCCAGCCAGGGTGAATGTTGTTCATGACACTTTTCAGTCAGGGTGAAAGTTGTTCATGACACTGTCCAGCCAGTGTGAATATTGTTCATGACACTGTCCAGCCAGGATGAATGTTGTTAATGACACTGTCCAGTCAGGATGAATGTTGTTCATGACACTGTCCATCCAGGGTGAATGTTGTTCATGACACTGTAAAGCCAGGGTGAATATTGTTCATGACACTGTACAGTCAGGATGAATGTTGTTCATCACACTGTCCAGCCAGGGTGAATGTTGTTCATGACACTGTCCAGCCCGGGTGAATGTTGTTCATGGCACTGTCCAGTCAGTTTGAATGTTGTTCATGACACTGTCCAGCCAGGGTGAATATTGTTCATGACACTGTCCAGCCAGGGTGAATGTTGTTCATGACACTCTCCAGTCAGGGTCGATGTTGTTCATGACACTGTCCAGCCAGGATGAATGATGTTCATGACACTGTCCAGCCAGGATGAATGATGTTCATGACACTGTCCAGTCAGGGTGGATGTTGTTCATGACACTGTCCAGTCAGGGTGAATGTTGTTCATGACACTCTCCAGTCAGGGTGGATGTTGTTCATGACACTGTCCAGCCAGGGTGAATGTTGTTCATGACACTCTCCAGTCAGGGTCGATGTTGTTCATGACACTGTCCAGCCAGGATGAATGATGTTCATGACACTGTCCAGTCAGGGTGGATGTTGTTCACGACACTGTCCAGTCAGGGTGAATGTTGTTCATGACACTGTCCAGACCAGTGAATATTGTTCATGACAATGTCCAGCCAGGGTGAATGTTGTTCATGACACTGTCCAGCCAGGGTGAATGTTGTTCATGACACTGTCCAGCCAGGGTGAATGTTGTTCATGACACTGTCCAGCCAGGGTAAATGTTGTTCATGACACTGTCCAGCCAGGATGAATGTTGTTCATGACTCTGTCCAGCCAGGGTGAATATTGTTCATGACACTGTTGTTCATGACACTGTCCAGTCGGGGTGGATGTTGTTCATGACACTGTCCAGTCAGGGTGAATGTTGTTCATGACACTGTCCAGCCAGGGTGAATGTTGTTCATGACACTGTCCAGCCAGGGTGGATGTTGTTCATGACACTGTCCAGCCAGGGTGAATGTTGTTCATGACACTGTCCAGTCAGGGTGGATGTTGTTCATGACACTGTCCAGCCAGGGTGAATGTTGTTCATGGCACTGTCCAGCCAGGGTGAATGTTGTTCATGACACTGTCCAGTCAGGGTGAATGTTGTTCATGACACTGTCCAGCCAGGGTGAATGTTGTTCATGACACTGTCCAGTCAGGGTGAATGTTGTTCATGACACTGTCCAGCCAGGGTGAATGTTGTTCATGACACTGTCCAGCCAGGGTGAATGTTGTTCATGACACTGTCCAGCCAGGGTGAATGTTGTTCATGACACTGTCCAGCCAGGGTGAGTGTTGTCCATGACACTGTCCAGCCAGGGTGAATGATGTTCATGACACTGTTCAGTCAGGGTGAAAGTTGTTCATGACACTGTCCAGCCAGGGTGAATATTGTTCATGACACTGTCCAGCCAGGATGAATGTTGTTCATGACACTGTCCAGTCAGGATGAATGTTGTTCATGACGCTGTCCAGCCAGAGTGAATGTTGTTCATGACACTGTAAAGCCAGGGTGAATATTGTTCATGACACTGTCCAGCCAGGATGAATGTTGTTCATCACACTGTGCAGCCAAGGTGAATGTTGTTCATGACACTGTCCAGCCAGGGTGAATGTTGTTCATGGCACTGTCCAGTCAGGGTGAATGTTGTTCATGACACTGTCCAGCCAGGGTGAATATTGTTCATGACACTGTCCAGCCAGGGTGAATGTTGTTCATGACACTCTCCAGTCAGGGTCGATGTTGTTCATGACACTGTCCAGCCAGGATGAATGATGTTCATGACACTGTCCAGCCAGGATGAATGATGTTCATGACACTGTCCAGTCAGGGTGGATGTTGTTCATGACACTGTCCAGTCAGGGTGAATGTTGTTCATGACACTCTCCAGTCAGGGTGGTTGTTGTTCATGACACTGTCCAGCCAGGGTGAGTGTTGTTCATGACACTCTCCAGTCAGGGTCGATGTTGTTCATGACACTGTCCAGCCAGGATGAATGATGTTCATAACACTGTCCAGTCAGGGTGGATGTTGTTCATGACACTGTCCAGTCAGGGTGAATGTTGTTCATGACACTGTCCAGCCCGGTGAATAATGTTCATGACAATGTCCATCCAGGGTGAATGTTGTTCATGACACTTTCCAGCCAGGGTGAATGTTGTTCATGACACTGTCCAGCCAGCGTGAATGTTGTTCATGACACTGTCCAGCCAGGGTGAATGTTGTTCATGACACTGTCCAGCCAGCATGAATGTTGTTCATGACTCTGTCCAGCCAGGGTGAATATTGTTCATGACACTGTTGTTCATGACACTGTCCAGTCAGGGTGGATGTTGTTCATGACACTGTCCAGTCAGGGTGAATGTTGTTCATGACACTGTCCAGCCAGGGTGAATGTTGTTCATGACACTGTCCAGTCAGGGTGGATGTTGTTCATGACACTGTCCAGCCAGGGTGAATGTTGTTCATGACACTGTCCAGTCAGGGTGGATGTTGTTCATGACACTGTCCAGCCAGGGTGAATGTTGTTCATGGCACTTTCCAGCCAGGGTGAATGTTGTTCATGACACTGTCCAGTCAGGGTGAATGTTGTTCATGACACTGTCCAGCCAGGGTGAATGTTGTTCATGACACTGTCCAGTCAGGGTGAATGTTGTTCATGACACTGTCCAGCCAGGGTGAATGTTGTTCATGACACTGTATAGTCAGGGTGAATGTTGTTCATGACACTGTCCAGCCTGGGTGAATGTTGTTCATGACAATCTCCAGTCAGGGTGAATGTTGTTCATGACACTGTCCAGCAAGGGTGAATGTTGTTCATGACACTCTCCAGCCAGGGTGAATGTTGTTCATGACACTGTCCAGCCAGGGTGAATGTTGTTCATGACACTGTCCAGCCAGGGTGAAAGTTGTTCATGACACTGTCCAGCCAGGGTGAATGTTGTTCATGACACTGTCCAGCCAGGGTGAATGTTGTTCATGACATTGTCCAGCCAGGGTGAATGTTGTTCATGACACTGTCCAGCCAGGGTGAATGTTGTTCATGACACTGTCCAGTCAGGGTGAAAGTTGTTCATGACACTGTCCAGCCAGGGTGAATATAGTTCATGACACTGTCCAGCCAGGATGAATGTTGTTCATGACACTGTCCAGTCAGGGTGAATATTGTTCATGACACTGTCCAGCCAGGATGAATGTTGTTCATGACACTGTCCAGTCAGGATGAATGTTGTTCATGACACTGTCCAGCCAGAGTGAATGTTGTTCATGACACTGTAAAGCCAGGGTGAATATTGTTCATGACACTGTCCAGCCAGGATGAATGTTGTTCATCACACTGTGCAGCCAGGGTGAATGTTGTTCATGACACTGTCCAGCCAGGGTGAATGTTGTTCATGGCACTGTCCAGTCAGGGTGAATGTTGTTCATGACACTGTCCAGCCAGGGTGAATATTGTTCATGACACTGTCCAGCCAGGGTGAATGTTGTTCATGACACTCTCCAGTCAGGGTCGATGTTGTTCATGACACTGTCCAGCCAGGATGAATGATGTTCATGACACTGTCCAGCCAGGATGAATGATGTTCATGACACTGTCCAGTCAGGGTGGATGTTGTTCATGACACTGTCCAGTCAGGGTGAATGTTGTTCATGACACTCTCCAGTCAGGGTGGTTGTTGTTCATGACACTGTCCAGCCAGGGTGAGTGTTGTTCATGACACTCTCCAGTCAGGGTCGATGTTGTTCATGACAATGTCCAGCCAGGATGAATGATGTTCATAACACTGTCCAGTCAGGGTGGATGTTGTTCATGACACTGTCCAGTCAGGGTGAATGTTGTTCATGACACTGTCCAGCCCGGTGAATAATGTTCATGACAATGTCCATCCAGGGTGAATGTTGTTCATGACACTTTCCAGCCAGGGTGAATGTTGTTCATGACACTGTCCAGCCAGGGTGAATGTTGTTCATGACACTGTCCAGCCAGGGTGAATGTTGTTCATGACACTGTCCAGCCAGCATGAATGTTGTTCATATCTCTGTCCAGCCAGGGTGAATATTGTTCATGACACTATTGTTCATGACACTGTCCAGTCAGGGTGGATGTTGTTCATGACACTGTCCAGTCAGGGTGAATGTTGTTCATGACACTGTCCAGCCAGGGTGAATGTTGTTCATGACACTGTCCAGTCAGGGTGGATGTTGTTCATGACACTGTCCAGCCAGGGTGAATGTTGTTCATGACACTGTCCAGTCAGGGTGGATGTTGTTCATGACACTGTCCAGCCAGGGTGAATGTTGTTCATGGCACTGTCCAGCCAGGGTGAATGTTGTTCATGACACTGTCCAGTCAGGGTGAATGTTGTTCATGACACTGTCCAGCCAGGGTGAATCTTGTTCATGACACTGTCCAGTCAGGGTGAATGTTGTTCATGACACTGTCCAGCCAGGGTGAATGTTGTTCATGACACTGTATAGTCAGGGTGAATGTTGTTCATGACACTGTCCAGCCTGGGTGAATGTTGTTCATGACACTCTCCAGTCAGGGTGAATGTTGTTCATGACACTGTCCAGCAAGGGTGAATGTTGTTCATGACACTCTCCAGCCAGGGTGAATGTTGTTCATGACACTGTCCAGCCAGGGTGAATGTTGTTCATGACACTGTCCAGCCAGGGTGAATGTTGTTCATGACACTGTCCAGCCAGGGTGAATGTTGTTCATGACACTGTCCAGCCAGGGTGAATGTTGTTCATGACATTGTCCAGCCAGGGTGAATGTTGTTCATGACACTGTCCAGCCAGGGTGAATGTTGTTCATGACACTGTCCAGTCAGGGTGAAAGTTGTTCATGACACTGTCCAGCCAGGGTGAATATAGGTCATGACACTGTCCAGCCAGGATGAATGTTGTTCATGACACTGTCCAGTCAGGGTGAATGTTGTTCATGACACTTTCCAGCCAGGGTGAATGTTGTTCATGACACTGTTCAGTTAGGGTGAATATTGTTCATGACACTGTCCAGCCAGGAAGAATGTTGTTCATGACACTTTCCAGTCAGGGTGAATGCTGTTCATGACACTGTCCAGCCAGGGTGAATGTTGTTCATGATACTGTCCAGCCAGGGTGAATGTTGTTCATGACACTGTCCAGCCAGGGTGTATGTTGTTCATGACACTGTCCAGCCAGGGTGAATGTTGTTCATGACACTGTCCAGCCAGGGTGAATGTTGTTCATGACACTGTCCATCCAGGGTGAATGTTGTTCATGACACTGTCCAGCCAGGGTGAATGTTGTTCATGACACTGTCCAGTCAGGATGAATGTTGTTTATGACACTGTCCAGCCAGGGTGAATGTTGTTCATGACACTGTCCAGCCAGGGTGAATATTGTTCATGACACTGTCCAGCCAGGATGAATGTTGTTCATCACACTGTCCAGTCAGGGTGAATGTTGTTCATGACACTGTCCAGCCAGGGTGAATGTTGTTCATGGCACTGTCCAGTCAGGGTGAATGTTGATCATGACACTGTCCAGCCAGGGTGAATATTGTTCATGACACTGTTCAGCCAGGGTGAATGTTGTTCATGACACTGTCCAGCAAGGGTGAATATTGTTCATGACACTGTTCAGTCAGGGTGAAAGTTGTTCATGACACTGTCCAGCAAGGGTGAATATTGTTCATGACACTGTCCAGCCAGGATGAATGTTGTTCATGACACTGTCCAGTCAGGATGAATGTTGTTCCTGACACTGTCCATCCAGGGTGAATGTTGTTCATGACACTCTAAAGCCAGGGTGAATATTGTTCATGACACTGTCCAGTCAGGATGAATGTTGTTCATCACACTGTCCAGCCAGGGTGAATGTTGTTCATCACACTGTCCAGCCCGGGTGAATGTTGTTCATGGCACTGTCCAGCCAGGATGAATGATGTTCATAACACTGTCCAGCCAGGGTGAATGCTGTTCATGACACTGTCCAGCCAGGGTGAATGTTGTTCATGACACTGTCCAGCCAGGGTGAATGATGTTCATAACACTGTCCAGCCAGGGTGAATGCTGTTCATGACACTGTCCAGCCAGGGTGAATGTTGTTCATGACACTGTCCAGCCAGGGTGAATGCTGTTCATGACACTGTCCAGCCAGTGTGAATGTTGTTCATGACACTGTCCAGCCAGGGTGAATGTTGTTCATGACACTGTCCAGCCAGGGTGAATGTTGTTCATGACACTGTCCATCAAGGGTGAATGTTGTTCATGACACTGTCCAGCCAGGGTGAATGTTGTTCATGACACTGTCCAGTCAGGGTGAATGTTGTTCATGACACTGTCCAGCCAGGGTGAATGTTGTTCATGACACTGTCCAGCCAGGGTGAATGTTGTTCATGACACTGTCCATCAAGGGTGAATGTTGTTCATGACACTGTCCAGCCAGGGAGAATGTTGTTCATGACACTGTCCAGTCAGGGTGAATGTTGTTCATGACACTGTCCAGCCAGGGTGAATGTCGTTCATGACACTGTCCAGCTAGGGTGAATGTTGTTCATGACACTGTCCAGCCAGGGTGAATGTTGTTCATGACACTGTCCAGCCAGGGTGAATGTTGTTCATCACACTGTCCAGCCAAGGTGAATGTTGTTCATGACACTGTCCAGCCAGGGTGAATGTTGTTCATGGCACTGTCCAGCCATGGTGAATGTTGTTCATGACACTGTACAGCCAAGGTGAATGTTGTTCATGACACTGTCCAGCCAAGGTGAATGTTGTTCATGACACTGTCCAGCCAGGGTGAATGTTGTTCATGACACTGTCCAGCCAGGGTGAATGTTGTTCATGACACTGTCCAGCCAGGGTGAGTGTTGTCCATGACACTGTCCAGCCAGGGTGAATGTTGTTCATGACACTGTTCAGTCAGGGTGAAAGTTGTTCATGACACTGTCCAGCAAGGGTGAATATTGTTCATGACACTGTCCAGCCAGGATGAATGTTGTTCATGACACTGTCCAGTCAGGATGAATGTTGTTCCTGACACTGTCCATCCAGGGTGAATGTTGTTCATGACACTCTAAAGCCAGGGTGAATATTGTTCATGACACTGTCCAGTCAGGATGAATGTTGTTCATCACACTGTCCAGCCAGGGTGAATGTTGTTCATCACACTGTCCAGCCCGGGTGAATGTTGTTCATGGCACTGTCCAGTCAGTTTGAATGTTGTTCATGACACTGTCCAGCCCGGGTGAATATTGTTCATGACACTGTCCAGCCAGGGTGAATGTTGTTCATGACACTCTCCAGTCAGGGTCGATGTTGTTCATGACACTGTCCAGCCAGGATGAATGATGTTCATGACACTGTCCAGCCAGGATGAATGATGTTCATGACACTGTCCAGTCAGGGTGGATGTTGTTCATGACACTGTCCAGACAGGGTGAATGTTGTTCATGACACTCTCCAGTCAGGGTGGATGTTGTTCATGACACTGTCCAGCCAGGGTGAATGTTGTTCATGACACTCTCCAGTCAGGGTCGATGTTGTTCATGACACTGTCCAGCCAGGATGAATGATGTTCATGACACTGTCCAGTCAGGGTGGATGTTGTTCATGACACTGTCCAGTCAGGGTGAATGTTGTTCATGACACTGTCCAGCCCAGTGAATATTGTTCATGACAATGTCCAGCCAGGGTGAATGTTGTTCATGACACTGTCCAGCCAGGGTGAATGTTGTTCTTGACACTGTCCAGCCAGGGTGAATGTTGTTCATGACACTGTCCAGCCAGGGTATATGTTGTTCATGACATTGTCCAGCCAGGATGAATGTTGTTCATGACTCTGTCCAGCCAGGGTGAATATTGTTCATGACACTGTTGTTCATGACACTGTCCAGTCAGGGTGGATGTTGTTCATGACACTGTCCAGTCAGGGTGAATGTTGTTCATGACACTGTCCAGCCAGGGTGAATGTTGTTCATGACACTGTCCAGCCAGGGTGGATGTTGTTCATGACACTGTCCAGCCAGGGTGAATGTTGTTCATGACACTGTCCAGTCAGGGTGGATGTTGTTCATGACACTGTCCAGCCAGGGTGAATGTTGTTCATGGCACTGTCCAGCCAGGGTGAATGTTGTTCATGACACTGTCCAGTCAGGGTGAATGTTGTTCATGACACTGTCCAGCCAGGGTGAATGTTGTTCATGACACTGTCCAGTCAGGGTGAATGTTGTTCATGACACTGTCCAGCCAGGGTGAATGTTGTTCATGACACTGTATAGTCAGGGTGAATGTTGTTCATGACACTGTCCAGCCTGGGTGAATGTTGTTCATGACACTCTCCAGTCAGGGTGAATGTTGTTCATGACACTGTCCAGCAAGGGTAAATGTTGTTCATGACTCTCTCCAGCCAGGGTGAATGTTGTTCATGACACTGTCCAGCCAGGGTGAATGTTGTTCATGACACTGTCCAGCCAGGGTGAATGTTGTTCATGACACTGTCCAGCCAGGGTGAATGTTGTTCATGACACTGTCCAGCCAGGGTGAATGTTGTTCATGACTTTGTCCAGCCAGGGTGAATGTTGTTCATGACACTGTCCAGCCAGGGTGAATGTTGTTCATGACACTGTCCAGTCAGGGTGAAAGTTGTTCATGACACTGTCCAGCCAGGGTGAATATAGTTCATGACACTGTCCAGCCAGGATGAATGTTGTTCATGACACTGTCCAGTCAGGGTGAATGTTGGTCATGACACTTTCCAGCCAGGGTGAATGTTGTTCATGACACTGTTCAGTTAGGGTGAATATTGTTCATGACACTGTCCAGCCAGGATGAATGTTGTTCATGACACTGTCCAGTCAGGGTGAATGCTATTCATGACACTGTCCAGCCAGGGTGAATGTTGTTCATGGCACCGTCCAGTCAGGGTGAATGTTGTTCATGACACTGTCCAGCCAGGGTGAATGTTGTTCATGACACTGTCCAGCCAGGGTGAATGTTGTTCATGACACTGTCCAGCCAGGGTGAATGTTGTTCATGACACTGTCCAGCCAGGGTGAATGTTGTTCATGACACTGTCCAGCCAGGGTGAATGTTGTTCATGACACTGTCCAGCCAGGGTGAATGTTGTTCATGACACTGTCCAGTCAGGATGAATGTTGTTCATGACACTGTCCAGCCAGGGTGAATGTTGTTCATGACACTGTCCAGCCATGGTGAATATTGTTCATGACACTGTCCAGCCAGGATGAATGTTGTTCATCACACTGTCCAGCCAGGGTGAATGTTGTTCATGACACTGTCCAGCCAGGGTGAATGTTGTTCATGACACTGTCCAGTCAGGATGAATGTTGTTCATGACACTGTCCAGCCAGGGTGAATGTTGTTCATGACACTGTCCAGCCATGGTGAATATTGTTCATGACACTGTCCAGCCAGGATGAATGTTGTTCATCACACTGTCCAGTCAGGGTGAATGTTGTTCATGACACTGTCCAGCCAGGGTGAATGTTGTTCATGGCACTGTCCAGTCAGGGTGAATGTTGTTCATGACACTGTCCAGCCAGGGTGAATATTGTTCATGACACTGTTCAGCCAGGGTGAATGTTGTTCATGACACTCTCCAGTCAGGGTCGATGTTGTTCATGACATTGTCCAGCCAGGATGAATGATGTTCATAACACTGTCCAGCCAGGGTGAATGTTTTTCATGGCACTGTCCAGTCAGGGTGAATGTTGTTCATGACACTGTCCAGCCCGGGTGAATATTGTTCATGACACTGTCCATCCAGGGTGAATGTTGTTCATGACACTCTCCAGTCAGGGTGAATGTTGTTCATGACACTGTCCAGTCAGGGTGGATGTTGTTCATGACACTGTCCAGTCAGGGTGAATGTTGTTCATGACACTGTCCAGCCCGGTGAATATTGTTCATGACAATGTCCAGCCAGGGTGAATGTTGTTCATGGCACTGTCCAGTCAGAGTGAATGTTGTTCATGACACTGTCCAGCCCGGGTGAATATTGTTCATGAGACTGTCCAGCCAGGGGGAATGTTGTTCATGACACTCTCCAGTCAGGGTGAATGTTGTTCATGACACTGTCCAGTCAGGGTGGATGTTGTTCATGACACTGTCCAGTCAGGGTGAATGTTGTTCATGACACTCTCCAGCCCGGTGAATATTGTTCATGACACTGTCCAGCCAGGGTGAATGTTGTTCATGACACTGTCCAGCCGGGGTGAATGTTGTTCATGACACTGTCCAGCCGGTATGAATGTTGTTCATGACACTGTCCAGCCAGGGTGAATGTTGTTCATGACACTGTCCAGCCAGGATGAATGTTGTTCATGACACTGTCCAGCCAGGGTGAATGTTGTTCATGACACTGTCCAGTCAGGGTGAATGTTGTTCATGACACTGTCCAGCCAGGGTGAATGTTGTTCATGACACTGTCCAGCCAGGGTGAATGTTGTTCATGACACTGTCCAGCCAGGGTGAATGTTGTTCATGACACTCTCCAGTCAGGGTGAATGTTCTTCATGACACTGTCCAGCCAGTATGAATGTTGTTCATGACACTGTCCAGCCAGGGTGAATGTTGTTCATGACACTGTCCAGCCAGGATGAATGTTGTTCATGACACTGTCCAGCCAGGGTGAATGTTGTTCATGACACTGTCCAGTCAGGGTGAATGTTGTTCATGACACTGTCCAGCCAGGGTGAATGTTGTTCATGACACTGTCCAGCCAGGGTGAATGTTCTTCATGACACTGTATAGTCAGGGTGAATGTTGTTCATGACACTGTCCAGCCAGGGTGAATGTTGTTCATGACACTGTCCAGCCAGGGTGAATGTTGTTCATGACACTGTCTAGCCAGGGTGAATGTTGTTCATGACACTCCAGTCAGGGTGAATGTTGTTCATGACACTGTCCAGCAAGGGTGAATGTTGTTCATGACACTCTCCAGCCAGGGTGAATGTTGTTCATGACACTGTCCAGCCAGGGTGAATGTTGTTCATGACACTGTCCAGCCAGGGTGAATGTTGTTCATGACACTGTCCAGCCAGGGTGAATGTTGTTCATGACACTCTCCAGTCAGGGTGAATGTTGTTCATGACACTGTCCAGCAAGGGTGAATGTTGTTCATGACACTGTCCAGCCAGGGTGAATGTTGTTCATGACACTGTCCAGCCAGGGTGAATGTTGTTCATGACACTGTCCAGCCAGGGTGAATGTTGTTCATGACACTGTCCAGCCAGGGTGAATGTTGTTCATGACACTGTCCAGCCAGGGTGAATGTTGTTCATGATACTGTCCAGCCAGGGTGAATGTTGTTCATGACAGTGTCCAGTCAGGGTGAAAGTTGTTCATGACACTGTCCAGCCAGGGTGAATATAGTTCATGACACTGTCCAGCCAGGGTGAATATAGTTCATGACACTGTCCAGCCAGGATGAATGTTGTTCATGCCACTGTCCAGCCAGGGTGAATATTGTTCATGACACTGTCCAGCCAGGGTGAATGTTGTTCATGGCACTGCCCAGTCAGGGTGGATGTTGTTCATGACTCTGTCCAGCCCGGGTGAATATTGTTCATGACACTGTCCAGCCAGGATGAATGTTGTTCATGACACTCTCCAGTCAGGGTGGATGTTGTTCATGACACTGTCCAGCCAGGATGAATGTTGTTCATGCCACTGTCCAGACAGGGTGAATGTTGTTCATGACACTGTCCAGCCAGGGTGAATGTTGTTCATGACACTGTCCAGCCAGGGTGAATATTGTTCATGACACTGTCCAGCCAGGATGAATGTTGTTCATCACACTGTCCAGTCAGGGTGAATGTTGTTCATGACACTGTCCAGCCAGGGTGAATGTTGTTAATGGCACTGTCCAGTCAGGGTGAATGTTGTTCATGACACTGTCCAGCCAGGGTGAATATTGTTCATGACACTGTTCAGCCAGGGTGAATGTTGTTCATGACACTCTCCAGTCAGGGTCGATGTTGTTCATGACATTGTCCAGCCAGGATGAATGATGTTCATAACACTGTCCAGCCAGGGTGAATGTTTTTCATGGCACTGTCCAGTCAGGGTGAATGTTGTTCATGACACTGTCCAGCCCGGGTGAATATTGTTCATGACACTGTCCATCCAGGGTGAATGTTGTTCATGACACTCTCCAGTCAGGGTGAATGTTGTTCATGACACTGTCCAGTCAGGGTGGATGTTGTTCATGACACTGTCCAGTCAGGGTGAATGTTGTTCATGACACTGTCCAGCCCGGTGAATATTGTTCATGACAATGTCCAGCCAGGGTGAATGTTGTTCATGGCACTGTCCAGTCAGAGTGAATGTTGTTCATGACACTGTCCAGCCCGGGTGAATATTGTTCATGAGACTGTCCAGCCAGGGTGAATGTTGTTCATGACACTCTCCAGTCAGGGTGAATGTTGTTCATGACACTGTCCAGTCAGGGTGGATGTTGTTCATGACACTGTCCAGTCAGGGTGAATGTTGTTCATGACACTGTCCAGCCCGGTGAATATTGTTCATGACACTGTCCAGCCAGGGTGAATGTTGTTCATATCACTGTCCAGCCGGGGTGAATGTTGTTCATGACACTGTCCAGCCGGTATGAATGTTGTTCATGACACTGTCCAGCCAGGGTGAATGTTGTTCATGACACTGTCCAGCCAGGATGAATGTTGTTCATGACACTGTCCAGCCAGGGTGAATGTTGTTCATGACACTGTCCAGTCAGGGTGAATGTTGTTCATGACACTGTCCAGCCAGGGTGAATGTTGTTCATGACACTGTCCAGCCAGGGTGAATGTTGTTCATGACACTGTCCAGCCAGGGTGAATGTTGTTCATGACACTCTCCAGTCAGGGTGAATGTTGTTCATGACACTGTCCAGCCAGTATGAATGTTGTTCATAACACTGTCCAGCCAGGGTGAATGTTGTTCATGACACTGTCCAGCCAGGATGAATGTTGTTCATGACACTGTCCAGCCAGGGTGAATGTTGTTCATGACACTGTCCAGTCAGGGTGAATGTTGTTCATGACACTGTCCAGCCAGGGTGAATGTTGTTCATGACACTGTCCAGCCAGGGTGAATGTTCTTCATGACACTGTATAGTCAGGGTGAATGTTGTTCATGACACTGTCCAGCCAGGGTGAATGTTGTTCATGACACTGTCCAGCCAGGGTGAATGTTGTTCATGACACTGTCTAGCCAGGGTGAATGTTGTTCATGACACTCCAGTCAGGGTGAATGTTGTTCATGACACTGTCCAGCAAGGGTGAATGTTGTTCATGACACTCTCCAGCCAGGGTGAATGTTGTTCATGACACTGTCCAGCCAGGGTGAATGTTGTTCATGACACTGTCCAGCCAGGGTGAATGTTGTTCATGACACTGTCCAGCCAGGGTGAATGTTGTTCATGACACTGTCCAGCCAGGGTGAATGTTGTTCATGACACTCTCCAGTCAGGGTGAATGTTGTTCATGACACTGTCCAGCAAGGGTGAATGTTGTTCATGACACTGTCCAGCCAGGGTGAATGTTGTTCATGACACTGTCCAGCCAGGGTGAATGTTGTTCATGACACTGTCCAGCCAGGGTGAATGTTGTTCATGACACTGTCCAGCCAGGGTGAATGTTGTTCATGACACTGTCCAGCCAGGGTGAATGTTGTTCATGACATCGTCCAGCCAGGGTGAATGTTGTTCATGATACTGTCCAGCCAGGGTGAATGTTGTTCATGACAGTGTCCAGTCAGGGTGAAAGTTGTTCATGACACTGTCCAGCCAGGGTGAATATAGTTCATGACACTGTCCAGCCAGGGTGAATATAGTTCATGACACTGTCCAGCCAGGATGAATGTTGTTCATGCCACTGTCCAGCCAGGGTGAATATTGTTCATGACACTGTCCAGCCAGGGTGAATGTTGTTCATGGCACTGCCCAGTCAGGGTGGATGTTGTTCATGACTCTGTCCAGCCCGGGTGAATATTGTTCATGACACTGTCCAGCCAGGATGAATGTTGTTCATGACACTCTCCAGTCAGGGTGGATGTTGTTCATGACACTGTCCAACCAGGATGAATGTTGTTCATGCCACTGTCCAGACAGGGTGAATGTTCGTGGCACTGCCCAGTCAGGGTGGATGCTGTTCATGACACTGTCCAGCCCGGGTGAATATTGTTCATGACACTGTCCAGCCAGGGTGAATGTTCATGACACTCTCCAGTCAGGGTGGATGTTGTTCATGACACTGTCCAGCCAGGATGAATGTTGTTCATGATAATGTCCAGCCAAGGTGAATATTGTTCATGACACTGTCCAGCCAGGGTGAATGTTGTTCATGACACTGTCCAGTCAGGGTGGATGTTGTTCATGACACTGTCCAGTCAGGGTGGATGTTGTTCATGACACTGTCCAGCCAGGGTGAATGTTGTTCATGACACTGTCCAGTCAGGGTGAATGTTGTTCATGACATTCTCCTTTCAGGGTGAATGTTGTTCATGACACTGTCCAGTCAGGGTGAATGTTGTTCATGACACTGTTCAGCCAGGGTGAATGTTGTTCATGACACTGTCCAGTCAGGGTGAATGTTGTTCTTGACACTGTCCAGTCAGGGTGAATGTTGTTCATGACACTGTTCAGCCAGGGTGAATGTTGTTCATGACACTGTCCAGTCAGGGTGAATGTTGTTCATGACACTGTTCAGCCAGGGTGAATGTTGTTCATGACACTGTCCAGCCAGGGTGAATATTGTTCATGACACTGTCCAGCCAGGATGAATGTTGTTCATCACACTGTCCAGTCAGGGTGAATGTTGTTCATGACACTGTCCAGCCAGGGTGAATGTTGTTCATGGCACTGTCCAGTCAGGGTGAATGTTGTTCATGACACTGTCCAGCCAGGGTGAATATTGTTCATGACACTGTTCAGCCAGGGTGAATGTTGTTCATGACACTCTCCAGTCAGGGTCGATGTTGTTCATGACACTGTCCAGCCAGGATGAATGATGTTCATAACACTGTCCAGCCAGGGTGAATATTGTTCATGACACTGTCCAGTCAGGGTGAATGTTGTTCATGACACTGTCCAGCCCGGGTGAATATTGTTCATGACACTGTCCATCCAGGGTGAATGTTGTTCATGACACTGTCCAGTCAGGGTGGATGTTGTTCATGACACTGTCCAGTCAGGGTGAATGTTGTTCATGACACTGTCCAGCCCGGTGAATATTGTTCATGACAATGTCCAGCCAGGGTGAATGTTGTTCATGGCACTGTCCAGTCAGGGTGAATGTTGTTCATGACACTGTCCAGCCCGGGTGAATATTGTTCATGACACTGTCCAGCCAGGGTGAATGTTGTTCATGACACTCTCCAGTCAGGGTGAATGTTGTTCATGACACTGTCCAGTCAGGGTGGATGTTGTTCATGACACTGTCCAGTCAGGGTGAATGTTGTTCATGACACTGTCAAGCCCGGTGAATATTGTTCATGACACTGTCCAGCCAGGGTGAATGTTGTTCATGACACTGTCCAGCCAGGGTGAATGTTGTTCATGACACTGTCCAGCCAGTATGAATGTTGTTCATGACACTGTCCAGCCAGGGTGAATGTTGTTCATGACACTGTCCAGCCAGGATGAATGTTGTTCATGACACTGTCCAGCCAGGGTGAATGTTGTTCATGACACTGTCCAGTCAGGGTGAATGTTGTTCATGACACTGTCCAGCCAGGGTGAATGTTGTTCATGACACTGTATAGTCAGGGTGAATGTTGTTCATGACACTGTCCAGCCAGGGTGAATGTTGTTCATGACACTGTCCAGCCAGGGTGAATGTTGTTCATGACACTGTCTAGCCAGGGTGAATGTTGTTCATGACACTCTCCAGTCAGGGTGAATGTTGTTCATGACACTGTCCAGCAAGGGTGAATGTTGTTCATGACACTCTCCGGCCAGGGTGAATGTTGTTCATGACTCTTTCCAGCCAGGGTGAATGTTGTTCATGACACTGTCCAGCCAGGGTGAATGTTGTTCATGACACTGTCCAGCCAGGGTGAATGTTGTTCATGACACTGTCCAGCCAGGGTCAATGTTGTTCATGACACTCTCCAGTCAGGGTGAATGTTGTTCATGACACTGTCCAGCAAGGGTGAATGTTGTTCATGACACTGTCCAGCCTGGGTGAATGTTGTTCATGACACTGTCCAGCCAGGGTGAATGTTGTTCATGACACTGTCCAGCCAGGGTGAATGTTGTTCATGACTCTGTCCAGCCAGGGTGAATATTGTTCATGACACTGTCCAGCCAATGTGAATGATGTTCATGACATCGTCCAGCCAGGGTGAATGTTGTTCATGACACTGTCCAGCCAGGGTGAATGTTGTTCATGACACTGTCCAGTCAGGGTGAAAGTTGTTCATGACACTGTCCAGCCAGGGTGAATATAGTTCATGACACGGTCCAGCCAGGATGAATGTTGTTCATGACACTGTCCAGTCAGGGTGAATGTTGTTCATGACACTTTCCAGCCAGGGTGAATGTTGTTCATGACACTGTTCAGTTAGGGTGAATATTGTTCATGACACTGTCCAGCCAGGATGAATGTTGTTCATGCCACTGTCCAGCCAGGGTGAATATTGTTCATGACACTGTCCAGCCAGGGTGAATGTTGTTCATGGCACTGCCCAGTCAGGGTGGATGTTGTTCATGACACTGTCCAGCCCGGGTGAATATTGTTCATGACACTGTCCAGCCAGGATGAATGTTGTTCATGACACTCTCCAGTCAGGGTGGATGTTGTTCATGACACTGTCCAGCCAGGATGAATGTTGTTCATGCCACTGTCCAGACAGGGTGAATGTTCATGGCACTGCCCAGTCAGGGTGGATGCTGTTCATGACACTGTCCAGCCCGGGTGAATATTGTTCATGACACTGTCCAGCCAGGGTGAATGTTCATGACACTCTTCAGTCAGGGTGGATGTTGTTCATGACACTGTCCAGCCAGGATGAATGTTGTTCATGATAATGTCCAGCCAAGGTGAATATTGTTCATGACACTGTCCAGCCAGGGTGAATGTTGTTCATGACACTGTCCAGTCAGGGTGGATGTTGTTCATGACACTGTCCAGTCAGGGTGGATGTTGTTCATGACACTGTCCAGCCAGGGTGAATGTTGTTCATGACACTGTCCAGTCAGGGTGAATGTTGTTCATGACATTCTCCTTTCAGGGTGAATGTTGTTCATGACACTGTCCAGTCAGGGTGAATGTTGTTCATGACACTGTTCAGCCAGGGTGAATGTTGTTCATGACACTGTCCAGCCAATGTGAATGATGTTCATGACATCGTCCAGCCAGGGTGAATGTTGTTCATGACACTGTCCAGCCAGGGTGAATGTTGTTCATGACACTGTCCAGTCAGGGTGAAAGTTGTTCATGACACTGTCCAGCCAGGGTGAATATAGTTCATGACACGGTCCAGCCAGGATGAATGTTGTTCATGACACTGTCCAGTCAGGGTGAATGTTGTTCATGACACTTTCCAGCCAGGGTGAATGTTGTTCATGACACTGTTCAGTTAGGGTGAATATTGTTCATGACACTGTCCAGCCAGGATGAATGTTGTTCATGCCACTGTCCAGCCAGGGTGAATATTGTTCATGACACTGTCCAGCCAGGGTGAATGTTGTTCATGGCACTGCCCAGTCAGGGTGGATGTTGTTCATGACACTGTCCAGCCCGGGTGAATATTGTTCATGACACTGTCCAGCCAGGATGAATGTTGTTCATGACACTCTCCAGTCAGGGTGGATGTTGTTCATGACACTGTCCAGCCAGGATGAATGTTGTTCATGCCACTGTCCAGACAGGGTGAATGTTCATGGCACTGCCCAGTCAGGGTGGATGCTGTTCATGACACTGTCCAGCCCGGGTGAATATTGTTCATGACACTGTCCAGCCAGGGTGAATGTTCATGACACTCTCCAGTCAGGGTGGATGTTGTTCATGACACTGTCCAGCCAGGATGAATGTTGTTCATGATAATGTCCAGCCAAGGTGAATATTGTTCATGACACTGTCCAGCCAGGGTGAATGTTGTTCATGACACTGTCCAGTCAGGGTGGATGTTGTTCATGACACTGTCCAGTCAGGGTGGATGTTGTTCATGACACTGTCCAGCCAGGGTGAATGTTGTTCATGACACTGTCCAGTCAGGGTGAATGTTGTTCATGACATTCTCCTTTCAGGGTGAATGTTGTTCATGACACTGTCCAGTCAGGGTGAATGTTGTTCATGACACTGTTCAGCCAGGGTGAATGTTGTTCATGACACTGTCCAGCCAATGTGAATGTTGTTCTTGACACTGTCCAGTCAGGGTGAATGTTGTTCATGACACTGTCCAGCGAGGGTGAATGTTGTTCATGGCACTGTCCAGCCAGGGTGAATGTTGTTCATGACACTGTCCAGTCAGGGTGAATGTTGTTCATGTCACTGTCCAGCCAGGGTGAATGTTGTTCATGACACTGTCCAGCAAAGGTGAATGTTGTTCATGACACTGTCCAGTCAGGGTGAATGTTGTTCATGACACTGTCCAACCTGGGTGAATGTTGTTCATGACACTGTCCAGCCAGGGTGAATGTTGTTCATGACACTGTCAAGTCAGGGGTGAATGTTGTTCATGACACTGTCCATCCAGGGTGCATGTTGTTCATGACACTGTCCAGCCAGGGTGAATGTTGTTCATGACAATGCCCATCCAGGGTGCATGTTGTTCATGACACTGTTCAGCCAGGGTGTGTTGTTCATAACACTGTCCAGCCAGGGTGAATGTTGTTCATGACACTGTCCGGCCAGGATGAATGTTGTTCATGACATTGTCCAGCCAGGGTGAATGTTGTTCATGACACTGTCCGGCCAGGGTGAATGTTGTTCATGACAATGTCCAGCCAGGGTGAATCTTGTTCATGACACTGTCCAGCAAGGGTGAATGTTGTTCATGATACTGTCCAGCCACTGTAAATGCTGTTCATGACACTGTCCAGCCAGGGTGAATGTTGTTCATGACACTGTCCAGCCAGGGTGAATGTTGTTCATGACACTGTCCAGCCAGGGTGAATGTTGTTCATGACCCTGTCCAGCCAGGGTGAATGTTGTTCATGACACTGTCCAGTCAGGGTGAATGTTGTTCATGACACTGTCCAGCCAGGGTGAATGTTGTTCATGACACTGTCCAGTCAGGGTGAATGTTGTTCATGACACTGTCCAACAAGGGTGAATGTTGTTCATGACACTGTCCAGCCAGGGTGAATGTTGTTCATGACCCTGTCCAGCCACTGTGAATGCAATGATTTCAATGGCATAACCCAGACCTCCAAGCAACACCAGTTCTTTGAGATCACTGTTGATACACCCATACTGCTGCGGCTACTACTGCAACTGCTGCTAGTAATACTACTACTCTGCTGTTGGCTGGAATTAGCAACGGCTGCTTATTTGCTGGGTTGCGGCAAGCAACAGCGGCAATAGTAGGTGCTGCTGGTGCTGCTGCTGCTGCTGCAGCTTGGCAACGCTAACTTGCGGCGCGCTTAACGCAGCAGCTGCAGCTGCTGCTGGCTTGCTGCTGCTGCGGCAACGCTGCTGCTTGGCGCACAGCGCAGCGGCTGCTGCTGCGCCTGCTGGCAACGCTTAACAGCAACGCTGCAGCAACAACGGCGCTTGCTTGCAATGCGGCGCTTGCTGCTGCTGCGGCTGCTGCTGCTGCTGCTGCTGCTGCTGCTGCTGCGCTGCTGCTGCGCAACAGCTTGCTGCTGCTTCTGCTGCTGCTGCTGCTGCTGCTAACTGCTGTGGCAGCGGCGGCGCTTGCAACTTGCTGCTGCTGCTACTGCTGCTGCTGCGTGCTGTTGCTGAGTAACAGCTTGCTGCTAACTGCTTCACTGCTGCTGCGTAGCTTGAACGCTGCTGCTACTGCTGCACAAGCTACTGGGTTCTTCTGTTTAACGCTGCTGTTGTTACTGCATGCTGCTGCTGACTGCTGCACGCTGTGTATGGCCTTGTGGTTTGGCGCTTCTTTTTGATTACTGCTCTGCTGCTCTGCTACTGCTGCTGCTGCTGCTGCTGCTGCTGCTACTGCTGCGCTGCTGCTGCCGTTGCTGCTACTGCTGCTGCTGCTGGCCAGCAACGCTGCTTGCTGCTGCTGCTGCTGCTGCACTGCCTTTACTGCTGCTGTTGTATTACTGTTGCTGCTGCTGCTTAACTGCTGCTGCTGCTGCTCTGCTGCTGCTACTGATGCTGCTACTCGCTACGCCTGTTCTTATGCTTGCTGCTGGTATTGCTAAGCTACTGTTGTTTGTACTAAGCAACATAACACTGCGACTACTACGCTGTATGGCCCGCGTGGTTTAGCGCTTGTTTTTTGATTCTGCACGCTGCTACTGCTGCTGCTGCTGCTACTGCTGCTGCTGGCACTGCTGAATGCAATACTCCACAATTTGCTGCTGCTGCTGCTGGTGCTGTAACTCTTGCAATGCTGTGCCCTACTGCTGCTGCTACTGCCTCACACTGCCAGCTGCGCTACTGCTGCTGCTGGCTGCTGCTGCTGGCTGCTGCTGCTGCTCTGCTGCTGCAACTGCTGCGACTGCTGCCTTGCTGCTGCTGCTGCTGCTGCTGCTGCTTGCGCCGCTGCTGCAAGCTGCTGCTGCTGCTGCTGCTGCTGCTGCTGCAGCGCAAGCAGCGCAGCTTGCTGCTGCTGCTGCTGCTGCTGCTGCTGCTGCAACTGCTGCTTAAGCTGCTGCTGCTGCTGCTGCTGCTGCTGCTGCTGCTGCTGCTGCTGCTGCTGCTGCTGCTGCTGCTACTGGCTGCTGCCTGCTGCTGGCTGGTGCTGCTATGCTGCTGCTGCTGTCACTGTTGCTGTCACTGTGCTGCTGCTGCTGCTGCTAAGCTGCAGCTGCTGCTAGGACTGCCAGCTACTAGTATTACTACTGCAACTAGTACTACTACTACTACTACTACTTTTACTACTACTACTACTACTTCCGCTGCTCCTCCTCCTACTAATACTTCCGCTTCTCCTCCTGCTACTAATACTTCCGCTTCTCCTCCTGCTACTAATACTTCTGCTACGACTACCATTACTACTACTATACCTACTACTACAATTGTTACTATTACTACTACTACTAATAATAATAATAATAATAATAATAATAATAATAATAATAATAATAATAATGGGTTACAGGTCAGCAGGAATCACAGCGTCAACTTCAGGTTGGCACTGGGTTGTGGTGCGACCTGGGACAACACTGCCCAGCCCGTCAGGTCAGTACTTTATACCTGCCAGGTCAGTACTCTATATTTGTCTGGCTAATACCCTACCTCTCATATCAGTATTCAATACCTATCAGGTCAGTACTCTACCTGTTAGGTCAGTGCTCTGTCAGTCAGGTCAGTACTCTACCTGTCAGATCAGTACTCTACCTGTCAGATTAGTACTCTCACTGTCAGTTCAGTACTCTACCTGTCAGATCAGTACTCTCCTTGTCAGGTCAGGACTCTACCTGTCAGGTCGGTACTCTACCTGTCAGGTCAGTATTCTATACCTGTCAGGTTACTACCCTACCTCTCATTTCAGTACTCAATACCTTTCAGGTCAGTACTGTATCTGTTAGGTCAGTGCTCTCCCTGTCAGGTCAGTACTCTACCTGTCAGATCAGTACTCTCTCTGTCAGGTTAGGATTCTACCTGTTAGGACAGTATTCTACTTGTCAGGTCTGTACTCTACCTGTCAGGTCAGTACTTTACCTGTCAGGACAGTACTCTATCTGTCAGATCAGTACTCTACCTGTCAGGACAGTACTCTACCTGTCAGGACAGTACTCTACCTGTAGGTCAGTACTCTGCCTGTCAGGTCAGTACTCTACCTGTCAGGACAGTACTCTGCCTGTCAGTTCAGTGCTCTATCTGTCAGGTCAGTACTCTGTCTGTCAGGTCATTACTCTACCTGTCAAGACAGTACTCTATCTGTCAGATCAGTACTCTACCTGTCAGGACAGTACTCTGCCTGTCAGTTCAGTACTCTACCTGTCAAGTCAGTACTCTTTCAGCCAGGTCAGTACTCTACCTGTCAGGTAAGTACTCTACCTATCAGGCTGGTGTTCTACCTGTCAGGTCAGTATTCTACCTGCCAGGTCAGCACTCCGTCTGTCAGGTCAGTACTCAACCTGTCAGGACAGTACTCTGCCTGTTAGATCAGTACTCTTTCTGTCAGGCCAATACTCTACTTGTCAGTTCTGTGCTCTACCTGTCAGGACAGTACTGTACCTATCAGGTGAGTACTCTACCTGTCAGGTTAGTATTCTACCTGTCATGTCAGTACTCTGCCTGTCAGGTCAGTACTCAGCCTGTTAGGACAGTACTATACCTGTCATGTCAGTGCTCTACCTGTCAGAACTGTACTCTACCTGTCAGGTCAGTACTCTACCTGTCAAGTCAGTACTCTACCTATCAGGCTGGTGTTCTACCTGTCAGGCCAGCACTCTACCTGTCAGGACAGTACTCTGCCTGTTAGGTCAGTACTCTTTCTGTTAGGTCAGTACTCTACTTGTCAGGTCAGTACTTTACTTCGTAGGTCAATATTCCACGTGTCAGGTCGGTGCTCTACTTGTCAGGTCAGTACTCTACCTGTCAGGTCAGTATTCTACCTGTCAGGTCAGTACTCTGCTTGCCATGTCAGTACTCTACCTGCCAGGTCAGTACTCTGCTTGTCAAGTCAGTACTCTACCTGTCAGGTCAGGACTCTACCTGTCAGGTCAGTACTCTACTTGTCAGGTCAGTACTCTACCTGTCAGGTCAGTACTTTGCTTGTCAGGTCAGCACTCTGCTTACCAGATCAGTACTCTGCTTGTCAAGTCAGTACTCTACCTGTCAGGTCAATACTCTACCTGTTAAGTAAGTACTCTACCTGTCAGGTCAGTACACTCCTTGTCGGGTCAGTACTCTACTTGTCAGGTTAGTATTCTACCTAATTGTGTTGGAGCCCTTTAAGTAGGTGGGGGTTACGTTGATGCTCATGGATAGCTTTTGTTCCAAGTAGCAGGAGTTACCTTCCCCTTCCTCGGATCAAACTTGATCTCCCCCTCATTCATCATTTCCATGACACAGTATTGCTTCTCTTGTCTTAGTGTTGCAGACCTGAGTAATGGTTGTGTTTCAGGTTGTAATGCTGGTTGTGTTACAGGTTGTAATACTGGTTGTTTCAGACTGGAGTACTGATTGTGTTTCAGACTGGAGTACTGGTTATGTTTCAGACTGGAGTACTGATTGTGTTTCAGACTGGAGTACTGGTTGTGTTTCAGACTGGAGTACTGATTGTGTTTCAGACTGGGGAACTGGTTGTGTTTCAGGTTGCAATACTGGTTGTGTTTCAGACTGGAGTACTGGTTGTGTTTCAGGTTGTAATACTGGTTGTGTTTCAGACTGGAGTACTGGTTGTGTTTCAGGTTGTAATACTGGTTGTGTTTCAGACTGGAGTACTGGTTGTGTTTCAGACTGGAATACTGGTTGTGTTTCAGACTGGAGTACTGGTTGTGTTTCAGACTGGAGTACTGGTTGTGTTTCAGACTGGAGTACTGGTTGTGTTTCAGACTGGAGCACTGGTTGTGTTTTAGGTTGTAATACTGGTTGTGTTTCAAGTTGTAATACTGGTTGTATTTCAGACTGGAGTACTGGTTGTGTGTCAGGTTGTAATACTGGTTGTGTTTCAGGTTGTAATACTTTTTTGTTTCAGGTTGTAATACTGGTTGTGTTTCAGGTTGTAATACTGGTTGTGTTTCAGACTTGAGTACTCGCTGGACTTCGGTCAGCGGTGGAGGTTGGTACGAGACTTGTGTCTACCAGGTAACAACAGTTGTGTTGACATCACTGACGCCTCCATCTTCTACGCTCCTCTCACCTGGCAAAGATATGTCTACCCACTCAACCATATTGGCCCAGCCAAGTGAGTACTTACACTCTCCTGTCTATACACCAGCTGTAAAGTGATGATGACTTGAGAGAGACTTAGTTCCTACATTATTTCCATGTCAGCAGCTGAACTGTGGATTTAGATTTAAGATAAAAACAAATGATAACAAGGGAAGGGATTCAGGGAAACCGGTTAGCCGGACTTGAGTCCTGGAGGTGGGAAGTACAGTGCCAGTACTCTGAGGAAGGGCTGTTAATGTTGCAGTTTTTTTTTTAACTGAAGTGTATTCATGCCTCTGGCAAGACAGTGATGGAGTGAATGATAATGAAAGTGTTTCTTCCTTATCGTGTGTGTGTGTGTGTGTGTGTACTCACCTATTTGTACTCACCTATTTGTGGTTGCAGGGGTCGAGTCCTAGCTCCTGGCCCCGCCTCTTCACCGGTTGCTACTAGACCCTCTCTCTCCCCGCTCCATGAGCTTTATCAAACCTCGTCTTAAAACTGTGTATGGTTCCTGCCTCCACTACGTCATTTTCTAGGCTATTCCACTGCCTTACAACTCTATGACTGAAGAAATACTTCCTACTATCTCTCTGACTCATTTGTGTTTTCAACTTCCAATTGTGGCCTCTTGTTTCTGTGTCCCCTCCCTGGAACATCCTGTCTTTGTCCACCTTGTCTATTCCACGCAGTATTTTATATGTCGTTATCATGTCTCCCATGACCCTCCTGTCCTCCAGTGTGGTCAGGCCGATTTCCCTTAATCTTTCTTCATAGGACATTCCCCTTAGCTCTGGAACTAACCTTGTTGCAAACCTTTGTACTTTCTCTAGTTTCTTGACGTGCTTTATCAAGTGCGGGTTCCAAACAGGTGCTGCATACTCCAGTATGGGCCTGACATACACGGTGTACAGTGTCTTGAACGATTCCTTACTAAGGTATCGGAATGCTGTTCTCAGGTTTGCCAGGCGCCCATATGCTGCAGCAGTTATCTGATTGATGTGTGCTTCCGGAGACATGCTCGGTGTTATACTCACCCCAAGATCTTTCTCCTTGAGTGAGGTTTGCAGTCTTTGGCCACCTAGCCTATACTCTTACATGAATGAACAAAGTATTGAATTCATGTCCACTAGATATTGCATATTTATGTTGTTTCACATACTGTGTGTGTGTGTGTGTGTGTGTGTGTGTGTGTGTGTGTGTGTGTGTGTGTGTGTGTGTGTGTGTGTGTGTGTGTGTGTGTGCTAAACAACCACAGGGGGAGTTGAATGATAGTTCTAGGCCTTTCGTGTTGCAATCAACAAATCATCAGGATCTTGCAGAAATAAGTAGGAAGTCCAGGCAGATTAGTTCAAAGGAACTAATGAACTAATCTGCTTGGACTTACTGCTTATTTCTGCAACATTGCAAGCTCCTGATTGTTAGTTGATTGCAACACGAAAGCCCTGGAGCTATCATTCACCTCCCCTGTGGTTGTTTTGCGTCTTGTATTGCTTGATCGCTATTATGTATTATTATGTATATGCATATCCATTTCTGGATAATCATGGATCTGGTGTAACATCTAGGTTCAATGTTTATCACACGCCTACTAACATATATTCATACATACATTACTATTCCAATCACTAAACACGTATTAAACAGAACGTATTTACTTCTGTGCTTTTGAGAGCCCTTAGAATTTGTAGCCCTGAATTCTATGATGGGGATTTAGAAAAATCTATTAAATTGCTTCTAATCTTCAATTCCGTGAACATTTATTAATAAAGCTTTCATAAAGCTTAAAATGACATTGTACAAGACAGAGCTTAAAACCGAGTATAAGCTTGAGAATGTCTTCGTTTTATCATATAATAAAAATTTCTCTCACCTCCCACAAGCTGTTAGATACTTTGATGTTAAAGTTGTCTTGATAGGTGACAACACCGTGAAATAAAAATTATTTAAAAATTCTGCCAAGTAGGTTGTGTATACTCCGTCCCGTGTATAAGCTGTGATACCTTTTATTTAGGACAAACTGGCAAATCTCTTGAGACCAGAATTAAACAACATAAATATGCAATATCTAGTGGACATGAATTCAATACTTTGTTCATTCATGTAAGATACATGTGTAGCAGTTAATTATCTTTAATGTTGAAACGTTTTGCCTAGACATTATTCTTCCTTAGTCAAATACAGAGGCAGCAGGTGTAGCAGTCAAATGAATATGATGTAATCAGTCCATCAACTTTGGAGAAATAGTATGTGAGGTGGTCGGTCCCTCAGCCTGGAGAAGAGGTCAGCTCCATGGTCTGGAACGATATTAAGCTGAAGCATGAGAATGGAGTCTTAAATACTGTCGATGGTGAGGTGGAAGATCTCGAAAACGTTGTAGGGGACGGGATTCACTAGTAGAAGTAAAAATGCAGGTTCCTCTGAACAACCCTTCTCACCCATAACTAGTAGTTACACGACGAAGTGTGGAATTGTCCTCTGTACCAAGATACCGTTGTGTTGCAGTGTCTGACAGTGTCTGCAGTGTCTGACAGTGTCTGCAGTATCTGACAGTGAGTCAGTGTTATCACCTCCTTTGAGAGATGCACAAACTTTTCATCCTTAGTCGTTTTCCAGCAAGTGTCGCGTCTTTCATGACCTGTGTACCTGTTACTGAACCTGTGTCACCTACAGATACGTCAGGTTCCGGTGGATACAAGATCCATCATCGGATGTGTCAGGACGTCACCAGTGGTCACTGCGAGATGTATACATTGGGGCATCGTGTACCCATCACTGCCTGGGCCGTGGCTCTTGCATTGACGGTGTGTGCAACTGTGACCCCGGCTATACTGGCCTCTACTGCCAACACCTCACTGTGGATAATGTGGTAAGTGTTACCCCATTATCATTACTCATACGTTTTTTAAACACGAATGGATTCTTCTGTTTTGAGTGTGTATGTTACTTAAAACATCACTTACTATCACTGAGCAAACTTAACATTGATCTATGTTTGTTGCGGTCTTCAAGGCGAGTCATCAAGCGCCCATTGATTGAAGGAAGTAAATCTTTGCTCCCTTGAAGGGATTATAGCTAGTTATTTCGTTCAACAAGCGCTGTAGAACCTCTACGGGTTTAGCGCTTCCTCGTGTATAATACAAAACCAGATACACTAGTTACATCACCAGGTGATCGTTCTCTCAGTTACATCACCAGGTGATCGTTCTCTCAGTTACATCGCCAGTTGATCGTTCTCTCAGTTACATCACCAGGTGATCGTTCTCTCAGTTACATCACCAGTTGATCGTTCTCTCAGTTACATCACCAGGTGATCGTTCTCTCAGTTACATCACCAGTTGATCGTTCTCTCAGTTACATCACCAGGTGATCGTTCTCTCAGTTACATCACCAGTTGATCGTTCTCTCAGTTACATCACCAGGTGATCGTTCTCTCAGTTACATCGCCAGTTGATCGTTCTCTCAGTTACATCGCCAGTTGATCGTTCTCTCAGTTACATCACCAGGTGATCGTTCTCTCAGTTACATCACCAGTTGATCGTTCTCTCAGTTACATCACCAGTTGATCGTTCTCTCAGTTACATCACCAGTTGATCGTTCTCTCAGTTACATCACCAGTTGATCGTTCTCTCAGTTACATCACCAGTTGATCGTTCTCTCAGTTACATCACCAGGTGATCGTTCTCTCAGTTACATGACCAGGTGATCGTTCTCTAAGTTACATCACCAGTTGATCGTTCTCTCAGTTACATCACCAGTTGATCGTTCTCTTAGTTGCATCACCAGTTGATCGTTCTCTCAGTTACATCACCAGTTGATCGTTCTCTCAGTTACATCACCAGGTGATCGTTCTCTCAGTTACATCACCAGTTGATCGTTCTCTCAGTTACATTACCAGCTGATAATTCTCTCAGTTACATCACCAGGTGATCGTTCTCTCAGTTACATCACCAGTTGATCGTTCTCTCAGTTACATCACCAGTTGATCGTTCTCTCAGTTACATCACCAGGTGATCGTTCTCTCAGTTACATCACCAGTTGATCGTTCTCTCAGTTACATCACCAGTTGATCGTTCTCTCAGTTACATCACCAGTTGATCGTTCTCTCAGTTACATCACCAGTTGATCGTTCTCTCAGTTACATCACCAGTTGATCGTTCTCTCAGTTACATCACCAGTTGATCGTTCTCTCAGTTACATCACCAGTTGATCGTTCTCTCAGTTACATAACCAGTTGATCTTTCTCTCAGTTACATCACCAGTTGATCGTTCTCTCAGTTACATCACCAGTTGATCGTTCTCTCAGTTACATAACCAGTTGATCTTTCTCTCAGTTACATCACCAGGTGATCGTTCTCTCAGTTACATAACCAGTTGATCGTTCTCTCAGTTACATCACCAGTTGATCGTTCTCTCAGTTACATCATCAGGTGATCGTTCTCTCAGTTACATAACCAGTTGATCGTTCTCTCAGTTACATCATCAGGTGATCGTTCTCTCAGTTACATAACCAGTTGATCGTTCTCTCAGTTACATCACCAGGTGATCGTTCTCTCAGTTACATCACCAGGTGATCGTTCTCTCAGTTACATAACCAGTTGATCGTTCTCTCAGTTACATCACCAGGTGATCGTTCTCTCAGTTACATCATCAGGTGATCGTTCTCTCAGTTACATCACCAGGTGATCGTTCTCTCAGTTACATGACCAGGTGATCGTTCTCTAAGTTACATCACCAGTTGATCGTTCTCTCAGTTACATCACCAGTTGATCGTTCTCTTAGTTGCATCACCAGTTGATCGTTCTCTCAGTTACATCACCAGTTGATCGTTCTCTCAGTTACATCACCAGGTGATCGTTCTCTCAGTTACATCACCAGTTGATCGTTCTCTCAGTTACATTACCAGCTGATAATTCTCTCAGTTACATCACCAGGTGATCGTTCTCTCAGTTACATCACCAGTTGATCGTTCTCTCAGTTACATCACCAGTTGATCGTTCTCTCAGTTACATCACCAGGTGATCGATCATCACCAGTTCTCTCAGTTACATCACCAGTTGATCGTTCTCTCAGTTACATCACCAGTTGATCGTTCTCTCAGTTACATCACCAGTTGATCGTTCTCTCAGTTACATCACCAGTTGATCGTTCTCTCAGTTACATCACCAGTTGATCGTTCTCTCAGTTACATCACCAGTTGATCGTTCTCTCAGTTACATAACCAGTTGATCTTTCTCTCAGTTACATCACCAGTTGATCGTTCTCTCAGTTACATCACCAGTTGATCGTTCTCTCAGTTACATAACCAGTTGATCTTTCTCTCAGTTACATCACCAGGTGATCGTTCTCTCAGTTACATAACCAGTTGATCGTTCTCTCAGTTACATCACCAGTTGATCGTTCTCTCAGTTACATCATCAGGTGATCGTTCTCTCAGTTACATAACCAGTTGATCGTTCTCTCAGTTACATCATCAGGTGATCGTTCTCTCAGTTACATAACCAGTTGATCGTTCTCTCAGTTACATCACCAGGTGATCGTTCTCTCAGTTACATCACCAGGTGATCGTTCTCTCAGTTACATAACCAGTTGATCGTTCTCTCAGTTACATCACCAGGTGATCGTTCTCTCAGTTACATCATCAGGTGATCGTTCTCTCAGTTACATAACCAGTTGATCGTTCTCTCAGTTACATCATCAGGTGATCGTTCTCTCAGTTACATAACTAGTTGATCGTTCTCTCAGTTACATCACCAGTTGATCGTTCTCTCAGTTACATCACCAGTTGATCGTTCTCTCAGTTACATCACCAGTTGATCGTTCTCTCAGTTACATAACCAGTTGATCGTTCTCTCAGTTACATCATCAGGTGATCGTTCTCTCAGTTACATAACCAGTTGATCGTTCTCTCAGTTACATAACCAGTTGATCGTTCTCTCAGTTACATCATCAGGTGATCGTTCTCTCAGTTACATAACCAGTTGATCGTTCTCTCAGTTACATCATCAGGTGATCGTTCTCTCAGTTACATCACCAGGTGATCGTTCTCTCAGTTACATAACCAGTTGATCGTTCTCTCAATTACATCACCAGGTGATCGTTCTCTCAGTTACATAACCAGTTGATCGTTCTCTCAGTTACATCATCAGGTGATCGTTCTCTCAGTTACATCACCAGGTGATCGTTCTCTCAGTTACATCACCAGTTGATCGTTCTCTCAATTACATCACCAGGTGATCGTTCTCTCAGTTACATCACCAGGTGATCGTTCTCTCAGTTGCATCACCAGGTGATCGTTCTCTCAGTTACATCACCAGTTGATCGTTCTCTCAGTTACATCACCAGTTGATCGTTCTCTCAGTTACATCACCAGTTGATCGTTCTCTCAATTACATCACCAGGTGATCGTTCTCTCAGTTACATCACCAGGTGATCGTTCTCTCAGTTGCATCACCAGGTGATCGTTCTCTCAGTTACATCACCAGTTGATCGTTCTCTCAGTTACATCACCAGTTGATCGTTCTCTCAGTTACATCACCAGTTGATCGTTCTCTCAGTTACATCACCAGGTGATCGTTCTCTCAGTTACATAACCAGTTGATCGTTCTCTCAATTACATCACCAGGTGATCGTTCTCTCAGTTACATAACCAGTTGATCGTTCTCTCAGTTACATCATCAGGTGATCGTTCTCTCAGTTACATCACCAGGTGATCGTTCTCTCAGTTACATCACCAGTTGATCGTTCTCTCAATTACATCACCAGGTGATCGTTCTCTCAGTTACATCACCAGGTGATCGTTCTCTCAGTTGCATCACCAGGTGATCGTTCTCTCAGTTACATCACCAGTTGATCGTTCTCTCAGTTACATCACCAGTTGATCGTTCTCTCAGTTACATCACCAGGTGATCGTTCTCTCAGTTACATAACCAGTTGATCGTTCTCTCAATTACATCACCAGGTGATCGTTCTCTCAGTTACATAACCAGTTGATCGTTCTCTCAGTTACATCACCAGTTCATCGTTCTCTCAATTACATCACCAGGTGATCGTTCTCTCAGTTACATCACCAGGTGATCGTTCTCTTAGTTGCATCACCAGGTGATCGTTCTCTCAGTTACATCACCAGGTGATCGTTCTCTCAGTTACATCACCAGTTGATCGTTCTCTCAGTTACATCACCAGTTGATCGTTCTCTCAGTTACATCACCAGGTGATCGTTCTCTTAGTTGCATCACCAGCTGATCATTCTCTCAGTTACATCATCAGGTGATCATTCTCTCAGTTACATCACCAGTTGATCGTTCTCTCAGTTACATCACCAGTTGATCGTTCTCTCAGTTACATCACCAGTTGATCGTTCTCTCAGTTACATCACCAGTTGATCGTTCTCTCAGTTACATCACCAGTTGATCGTTCTCTCAGTTACATCACCAGTTGATCGTTCTCTCAGTTACATCACCAGGTGATCGTTCTCTCATTTACATCACCAGTTGATCGTTCTCTCAGTTACATCACCAGGTGATCATTCTCTCAGTTACATCATCAGGTGATCATTCTCTCAGTTACATCACCAGGTGATCATTCTCTCAGTTACATCATCAGGTGATCATTCTCTCAGTTACATCACCAGTTGATCATTCTGTCAGTTACATCAGTTGATCGTTCTCTCAATTACATCACCAGTTGATCGTTCTCTCAGTTACATCACCAGTTGATCGTTCTCTCAGTTACATCACCAGTTGATCGTTCTCTCAATTACATCACCAGTTGATCGTTCT
The DNA here is from genome assembly GCF_038502225.1 of Cherax quadricarinatus. Classification (NCBI taxonomy): domain Eukaryota; kingdom Metazoa; phylum Arthropoda; class Malacostraca; order Decapoda; family Parastacidae; genus Cherax; species Cherax quadricarinatus. The sequence continues at coordinate 12,935,433 of NC_091320.1, forward strand.
CTCAGTTACATCACCAGTTGATCGTTCTCTCAGTTACATCACCAGTTGATCGTTCTCTCAATTACATCACCAGTTGATCGTTCTCTCAGTTACATAACAAGTTGATCGTTCTGTCACTTACATCACCAGTTAATCGTTCTCTCAGTTACATCACCAGTTGATCTCTCTCAGTTACATCACCAGTTAATCGTTCTCTCAGTTACATCACCAGTTGATCGTTCTCTCAGTTACATCACCAGTTGATCGTTCTCTCAGTTACATCATCAGGTGATCAGTTACATCACCAGTGATCGTTCTCTCAGTTACATCACCAGTTGATCGTTCTCTCAGTTACATCACCAGTTGATCGTTCTCTCAGTTACATCACCAGTTGATCGTTCTCTCAGTTACATCACCAGTTGATCGTTCTCTCAGTTACATCACCAGTTGATCGTTCTCTCAGTTACATCACCAGTTGATCGTTCTCTCAGTTACATCACCAGGTGATCGTTCTCTCAGTTACATCACCAGTTGATCGTTCTCTCAGTTACATCACCAGGTGATCGTTCTCTCAGTTACATCATCAGGTGATCTTTCTCTCAGTTAAATCACCAGGTGATCATTCTCTCAGTTACATCATCAGGTGATCATTCTCTCAGTTACATCACCAGTTGATCGTTCTCTCAATTACATCACCAGTTGATCGTTCTCTCAATTACATCACCAGTTGATCGTTCTCTCAGTTACATCACCAGTTGATCGTTCTCTCAGTTACATCACCAGTTGATCGTTCTCTCAATTACATCACCAGTTGATCGTTCTCTCAGTTACATCACCAGTTGATCGTTCTCTCAGTTACATCACCAGTTGATCGTTCTCTCAATTACATCACCAGTTGATCGTTCTCTCAGTTACATCACCAGTTGATCGTTCTCTCAGTTACATCACCAGTTGATCGTTCTCTCAATTACATCACCAGTTGATCGTTCTCTCAATTACATCACCAGTTGATCGTTCTCTCAGTTACATCACCAGTTGATCGTTCTCTCAGTTACATCACCAGTTGATCGTTCTCTCAGTTACATCACCAGTTGATCGTTCTCTCAGTTACATCACCAGTTGATCGTTCTCTCAGTTACATCACCAGTTGATCGTTCTCTCAGTTACATCACCAGTTGATCGTTCTCTCAGTTACATCACCAGGTGATCGTTCTCTCAGTTACATCACCAGTTGATCGTTCTCTCAGTTACATCACCAGGTGATCGTTCTCTCAGTTACATCACCAGTTGATCGTTCTCTCAGTTACATCACCAGGTGATCGTTCTCTCAGTTACATCACCAGTTGATCGTTCTCTCAGTTACATCACCAGGTGATCGTTCTCTCAGTTACATCACCAGGTGATCGTTCTCTCAGTTACATCACCAGTTGATCGTTCTCTCAGTTACATCACCAGTGATCGTTCTCTCAGTTACATCACCAGGTGATCGTTCTCTCAGTTACATCACCAGTTGATCGTTCTCTCAGTTACATCACCAGTTGATCGTTCTCTCAGTTACATCACCAGGTGATCGTTCTCTCAGTTACATCACCAGTTGATCGTTCTCTCAGTTACATCACCAGGTGATCGTTCTCTCAGTTACATCATCAGGTGATCATTCTCTCAGTTACATCACCAGTTGATCGTTCTCTCAATTACATCACCAGTTGATCGTTCTCTCAATTACATCACCAGTTGATCGTTCTCTCAGTTACATCACCAGTTGATCGTTCTCTCAGTTACATCACCAGTTGATCGTTCTCTCAGTTACATCACCAGTTGATCGTTCTCTCAGTTACATCACCAGTTGATCGTTCTCTCAGTTACATCACCAGGTGATCGTTCTCTCAGTTACATCACCAGTTGATCGTTCTCTGTTACATCACCAAGTGATCGTTCTCTCAGTTACATCACCAGTTCATCGTTCTCTCAATTACATCACCAGGTGATCGTTCTCTCAGTTACATCACCAGGTGATCGTTCTCTTAGTTGCATCACCAGGTGATCGTTCTCTCAGTTACATCACCAGGTGATCGTTCTCTCAGTTACATCACCAGTTGATCGTTCTCTCAGTTACATCACCAGTTGATCGTTCTCTCAGTTACATCACCAGGTGATCGTTCTCTCAGTTACATCACCAGTTGATCGTTCTCTGTTACATCACCAAGTGATCGTTCTCTCAGTTACATCACCAGTTAATCGTTCCCTCAGTTACATCGCCAGTTGATCGTTTTCTCAGTTACATCACCAGTTGATCGTTCACTCAGTTACATCACCAGTTGATCGTTCACTCAGTTACATCACCAGTTGATCGTTCTCTCAGTTACATAACCAGTTGATCGTTCTGTCAGTTACATCACCAGTTAATCGTTCTCTCAGTTACATCACCAGTTGATCGTTCTCTCAGTTACATCACCAGTTGATCGTTCTCTCAGTTACATCACCAGTTGATCGTTCTCTTAGTTGCATCACCAGCTGATCATTCTCTCAGTTACATCATCAGGTGATCATTCTCTCAGTTACATCACCAGTTGATCGTTCTCTCAGTTACATCACCAGTTGATCGTTCTCTCAGTTACATCACCAGTTGATCGTTCTCTCAGTTACATCACCAGTTGATCGTTCTCTCAGTTACATCACCAGTTGATCGTTCTCTCAGTTACATCACCAGTTGATCGTTCTCTCAGTTACATCACCAGGTGATCGTTCTCTCATTTACATCACCAGTTGATCGTTCTCTCAGTTACATCACCAGGTGATCATTCTCTCAGTTACATCATCAGGTGATCATTCTCTCAGTTACATCACCAGGTGATCATTCTCTCAGTTACATCATCAGGTGATCATTCTCTCAGTTACATCACCAGTTGATCATTCTGTCAGTTACATCAGTTGATCGTTCTCTCAATTACATCACCAGTTGATCGTTCTCTCAGTTACATCACCAGTTGATCGTTCTCTCAGTTACATCACCAGTTGATCGTTCTCTCAATTACATCACCAGTTGATCGTTCTCTCAGTTACATCACCAGTTGATCGTTCTCTCAGTTACATCACCAGTTGATCGTTCTCTCAATTACATCACCAGTTGATCGTTCTCTCAGTTACATAACAAGTTGATCGTTCTGTCACTTACATCACCAGTTAATCGTTCTCTCAGTTACATCACCAGTTGATCGTTCTCTCAGTTACATCACCAGTTGATCGTTCTCTCAGTTACATCACCAGTTGATCGTTCTCTTAGTTGCATCACCAGCTGATCATTCTCTCAGTTACATCATCAGGTGATCATTCTCTCAGTTACATCACCAGTTGATCGTTCTCTCAGTTACATCACCAGTTGATCGTTCTCTCAGTTACATCACCAGTTGATCGTTCTCTCAGTTACATCACCAGTTGATCGTTCTCTCAGTTACATCACCAGTTGATCGTTCTCTCAGTTACATCACCAGTTGATCGTTCTCTCAGTTACATCACCAGGTGATCGTTCTCTCATTTACATCACCAGTTGATCGTTCTCTCAGTTACATCACCAGGTGATCATTCTCTCAGTTACATCATCAGGTGATCATTCTCTCAGTTACATCACCAGGTGATCATTCTCTCAGTTACATCATCAGGTGATCATTCTCTCAGTTACATCACCAGTTGATCGTTCTCTCAATTACATCACCAGTTGATCGTTCTCTCAATTACATCACCAGTTGATCGTTCTCTCAGTTACATCACCAGTTGATCGTTCTCTCAGTTACATCACCAGTTGATCGTTCTCTCAATTACATCACCAGTTGATCGTTCTCTCAGTTACATCACCAGTTGATCGTTCTCTCAGTTACATCACCAGTTGATCGTTCTCTCAATTACATCACCAGTTGATCGTTCTCTCAGTTACATCACCAGTTGATCGTTCTCTCAGTTACATCACCAGTTGATCGTTCTCTCAATTACATCACCAGTTGATCGTTCTCTCAATTACATCACCAGTTGATCGCTCTCTCAGTTACATCACCAGGTGATCGTTCTCTCAGTTACATCACCAGTTGATCGTTCTCTCAGTTACATCACCAGTTGATCGTTCTCTCAGTTACATCACCAGTTGATCGTTCTCTCAGTTACATCACCAGTTGATCGTTCTCTCAGTTACATCACCAGTTGATCGTTCTCTCAGTTACATCACCAGGTGATCGTTCTCTCAGTTACATCACCAGTTGATCGTTCTCTCAGTTACATCACCAGGTGATCGTTCTCTCAGTTACATCACCAGTTGATCGTTCTCTCAGTTACATCACCAGGTGATCGTTCTCTCAGTTACATCACCAGTTGATCGTTCTCTCAGTTACATCACCAGGTGATCGTTCTCTCAGTTACATCACCAGGTGATCGTTCTCTCAGTTACATCACCAGTTGATCGTTCTCTCAGTTACATCACCAGGTGATCGTTCTCTCAGTTACATCACCAGGTGATCGTTCTCTCAGTTACATCACCAGTTGATCGTTCTCTCAGTTACATCACCAGTTGATCGTTCTCTCAGTTACATCACCAGGTGATCGTTCTCTCAGTTACATCACCAGTTGATCGTTCTCTCAGTTACATCACCAGGTGATCGTTCTCTCAGTTACATCACCAGGTGATCGTTCTCTCAGTTACATCACCAGTTGATCGTTCTCTCAGTTACATCACCAGGTGATCGTTCTCTCAGTTACATCACCAGGTGATCGTTCTCTCAGTTACATCACCAGTTGATCGTTCTCTCAGTTACATCACCAGGTGATCGTTCTCTCAGTTACATCACCAGTTGATCGTTCTCTCAGTTACATCACCAGGTGATCGTTCTCTCAGTTACATCACCAGGTGATCGTTCTCTCAGTTACATCACCAGTTGATCGTTCTCTCAGTTACATCACCAGTTGATCGTTCTCTCAGTTACATCACCAGTTGATCGTTCTCTCAGTTACATCACCAGTTGATCGTTCTCTCAGTTACATCACCAGTTGATCGTTCTCTCAGTTACATAACCAGGTGATCGTTCTCTCAGTTACATCACCAGTTGATCGTTCTCTCAGTTACATAACCAGGTGATCGTTCTCTCAGTTACATCACCAGTTGATCGTTCTCTCAGTTACATAACCAGGTGATCGTTCTCTCAGTTACATCACCAGGTGATCGTTCTCTCAGTTACATCACCAGGTGATCGTTCTCTCAGTTACATCACCAGGTGATCGTTCTCTCAGTTACATCACCAGTTGATCGTTCTCTCAGTTACATCACCAGGTGATCGTTCTCTCAGTTACATCACCAGTTGATCGTTCTCTCAGTTACATCACCAGTTGATCGTTCTCTCAGTTACATAACCAGGTGATCGTTCTCTCAGTTACATCACCAGTTGATCGTTCTCTCAGTTACATCATCAGGTGATCGTTCTCTCAGTTACATCACCAGTTGATCGTTCTCTCAATTACATCACCAGTTGATCGTTCTCTCAGTTACATAACCAGGTGATCGTTCTCTCAGTTACATCACCAGTTGATCGTTCTCTCAGTTACATCATCAGGTGATCGTTCTCTCAGTTACATCACCAGTTGATCGTTCTCTCAATTACATCACCAGTTGATCGTTCTCTCAGTTACATCACCAGTTGATCGTTCTCTCAGTTACATCACCAGGTGATCGTTCTCTCAGTTACATCGCCAGTTGATCGTTCTCTCAGTTACATCACCAGTTGATCGTTCTCTCAGTTACATCACCAGGTGATCGTTCTCTCAGTTACATCGCCAGTTGATCGTTCTCTCAGTTACATCACCAGTTGATCGTTCTCTCAGTTACATCACCAGGTGATCGTTCTCTCAGTTACATCACCAGTTGATCGTTCTCTCAGTTACATCACCAGTTGATCGTTCTCTCAGTTACATAACCAGGTGATCGTTCTCTCAGTTACATAACCAGGTGATCGTTCTCTCAGTTACATAACCAGGTGATCGTTCTCTCAGTTTCAGTAATGAACCTCAACTGTCAGTATGATGGTGCAGCAACTGGCAAGTGCAGGCGCACTCTGCTCACTTTTTTATTGACCATTTCTGAAATTGCTGTCCATGACATAATTTCAAAATTTCCGCCCTGTTGTATCCTATTAAGAAGCTGATTGTGAGAGTATGTAGATGCCGTTGTGCATCTTTTAATCTCAGAAATGTGTAATTTTAAGTAAGTGTAGTATACCTTCACAAGTAAGTGTAGTATACCTTCACAAGTGTAGTATACCTTCACAAGTGTAGTATACCTTCACAAGTAAGTGTAGTATACCTTCACAAATGTAGTATACCTTCAAAAGTGTAGTATACCTTCACAAATGTAGTATACCTTCAAAAGTGTAGTATACCTTCACAAGTGTAGTAAACTTCCACAAGTAAGTATAGTATACCTTCATAAGTAAGTGTAGTATACCTGCACAAGTGAGGTATACCTTTACAACTGAGGTATACCTTCACAACTGAGGTATACTTTCACAAGTGAGGTATACCTTCACAAGTGAGGTATACCTTCACAAGTGAGGTACACTTTCACAAGTGAGGAATACCTTCACAAGTGAGGTATACTTTCATAAGTGAGGTATACCTTCACACGTGAGGTATACTTTCACAAGTGAGGTATACCTTCACAAGTGAAGTATACTTTCATAAGCGAGGTATACCTTCACAAGTGAGGTATACCTTCACAAGTGAGGTATATCTTCACAAGTGAGGTATACCTTCACAAGTTAGGTATACTTTCACAAGTGTGGTATACCTTCACACGTGTGGTATACTTTCACATGTGTGGTATACCTTCACAAGTGTGGTGAACCTTCACAAGTGTGGTCTACCTTCACACGTGTGGTATACCCTCACAAGTGTGGTATACCTTCACAAGTGTGGTATACCTTCACAAGTGTGGTATACCTTCACAAGTGTGGTATACCTTCACAAGTGTGGTATACCTTCACACGTGTGGTATACCTTCACAAGTGTGGTATACCTTCACAAGTGTGGTATACCTTCACAAATGTGGTATACCTTCACAAGTGTGGTATACATTCACAAGTGTGGTATACCTTCTCACGTGTGGTATACCTTCACAAGTGTGGTATACCTTCACAAGTGTGGTATACCTTCACAAGTGTAGTATACCTTCACAAGTGTGGTATACCTTCACAAGTGTGGTATACCTTCACAAGTGTGGTATACCTTCACAAGTGTGGTATACCTTCACAAGTGTGGTATACCTTCACAAGTGTGGTATACCTTCACAAGTGTGGTATACCTTCACAAGTGTGGTATACCTTCACAAGTGTGGTATACCTTCTCACGTGTGGTATACCTTCACAAGTGTGGTATACCTTCACAAGTGTGGTATACCTTCACAAGTGTAGTATACCTTCACAAGTGTGGTATACCTTCACAAGTGTGGTATACCTTCACAAGTGTGGTATACCTTCACAAGTGTGGTATACCTTCACAAGTGTGGTATACCTTCACAAGTGTAGTATACCTTCACAAGTGTGGTATACCTTCACAAGTGTGGTATACCTTCACAAGTGTGGTATACCTTTACAAGTGTGGTATACCTTCACAAGTGTGGTATACCTTCACAAGTGTGGTATACCTTCTCACGTGTGGTATACCTTCACAAGTGTGGTATACCTTCACAAGTGTGGTATACCTTCACAAGTGTAGTATACCTTCACAAGTGTGGTATACCTTCACAAGTGTGGTATACCTTCACAAGTGTGGTATACCTTCACAAGTGTGGTATACCTTCACAAGTGTGGTATACCTTCACAAGTGTAGTATACCTTCACAAGTGTGGTACACCTTCACAAGTGTGGTATACCTTCACAAGTGTGGTATCCTGATGATGGTGAAGGATCCTTCATCCAAGACCCTGAAATTATGCTCTCCTTCCTTGGATCAAAACTAAAAGCCTATTCCACCTCTATATACTGACCTGTTTCTCCTGATTAAAATAAAACAATTTTGAATGTTATAAATCTTTAGAAGTGGTTTATGTTGTAGGTGGTTTATGTTGTAGGTGGTTTATGTTGTAGGTGGTTTGTTGTAGATGGTTTATGTTGTAGGTGGTTTATGTTGAAGGTGGTTTATGTTGTAGGTGGTTTATGTTGTAGGTGGTTTATGTTGTAGGTGGTTTATGTTGTAGGTGGTTTATGTTGTAGGTGGTTTATGTTGTAGGTGGTTTATGTTGTAAGTGGTTTATGTTGTAGGTGGTTTATGTTGTAGGTGATTTATGTTGTAGGTGGTTTATGGTGTAGGTGGTTTATGTTGTAGGTGGTTTATGTTGTAGGTGGTTTATGTTGTTGGTGGTTTATATTGTAGGTGGTTTATGTTGTAGGTGGTTTATGTTGTAGGTGGTTTATGTTGTAGGTAGTTTATGTTGTAGGTGGTTTATGTTGTTGGTGGTTAATATTGTAGGTGGTTTATGTTGTAGGTGGTTTATGTTGTAGGTGGTTTATGTTGTAGGTGGTTTATGTTGTAGGTGGTTTATGTTGTAGGTGGTTTACGTTGTTGGTGGTTTATGTTGTAGGTGGATTATGTTGAAGGTAGTTTATGTTGTTGGTGGTTAATATTGTAGGTGGTTTATGTTGTAGGTGGTTTATGTTGTAGGTGGTTTATGTTGTAGGTGGTTTATGTTGTAGGTGGTTTATGTTGTTGGTGGTTTATGATGTAGGTGGATTATGTTGTAGGTAGTTTATGTTGTAGGTGGTTTATATTGTAGGTGGTTTATGTTGTAGGTGGTTTATGTTGTTGGTGGTTTATATTGTAGGTGGTTTATGTTGCAGGTGGTTTATGTTGTAGGTGGTTTATGTTGTAATTAGTTTATGTTGTAGGTGGTTTATGTTGTTGGTGGTTTATGTTGTAGGTGGTTTATGTTGTAGGTAGTTTATGTTGTAGGTAGTTTATGTTGTAGGTTGCTTATGTTGTTGGTGGTTTATATTGTAGGTGGTTTATGTTGTAGGTGGTTTATGTTGTAGGTGGTTTATGTTGTAGGTAGTTTATGTTGTAGGTGGTTTGTGTTGTTGGTGGTTTATGTTGTAGGTGGTTTATATTGTAGGTGGTTTATGTTGTAGGTAGTTTATGTTGTAGGTGGTTTATGTTGTTGGTGGTTTATGTTGTTGGTGGTTTATATTGTAGGTGGTTTATGTTGTAGGTGGTTTATGTTGTTGGTGGTTTATGTTGTTGTTTGTATATCTTGTAGGTGGTTTATGTTTTAGGTGGTTTACGTTGTATGTGGTTTATGTTGTAGGTGGTTTATGTTGGTGGTTTATGTTGTTGGTGGTTTATATTGTTGGTGGTTTATGTTGTAGGTGGTTTATGTTGTAGGTGGTTTATGTTGTAGGTGGTTTATGTTGTAGGTGGTTTATGTTGTTAGTGGTTTATGTTGTAGGTGGTTTATGTTGTAGGTGGTTTATGATGTAGTTGGTTTATGTTGTAGGTGGTTTATGTTGTAGGTGGTTTATGTTGTTCGTGGTTTATGTTCTAGGTTGTTTATGTTGTAGGTGGTTTATGTTGTTGGTTTATGTTGTAGGTGGTTTATGTTGTAGGTGGTTTATGTTGTTGGTGGTTTATATTGTTGGTGGTTTATGTTGTAGGTGGTTTATGTTGTAGGTGGTTTATGTTGTAGGTGGTTTATGATGTAGGTGGTTTATGTTGTAGGTGGTTTATGTTGTAGGTGGTTTATATTGTTGGTGGTTTATGTTGTAGGTTGTTTATGTTGTAGGTGGTTTATGTTGTTGGTGGTTTATGTTGTAGGTGGTTTATGTTGTTCGTGGTTTATGTTGTTGGTGGTTTATGTTGTAGGTGGTTTATATTGTAGGTGGTTTATGTTGTAGGTGGTTTATGTTGTTAGGGGTTTATGTTGTAGGTGGTTTATGTTGTAGGTGGTTTATGATGTAGGTGGTTTATGTTGTAGGTGGTTTATGTTGTAGGTGGTTTATGTTGTTGGTGGTTTATGTTGTAGGCTGTTTATGTTGTACGTGGTTTATGTTGTTGGTGGTTTATGTTGTAGGTGGTTTATGTTGTAGGTGGTTTATGTTGTTGGTGGTTTATGTTGTTGGTGGTTTATGTTGTAGGTGGTTTATGTTGTAGGTGGTTTATGCTGTTGGTGGTGTATGTTGTTGGTGGTTTATGTTGTAGGTTGTTTATGTTGTAGGTGGTTTATGTTTTAGGTGGTTTATGGAGTTGGTGGTTTATGTTGAAGGTGGTTTATGTTGTAGGTGGTTTATGTTGTAGGTGGTTTATGTTGTAGGTGGTTTATGTTGTAGTTGGTTTATGTTGTAGGTGGTTTATGTTGTTGTTGGTTTATATTGTTGTTGGTATATGTTGTAGGTGGTTTATGTTGTAGGTGGTTTATATTGTTGTTGGTATATGTTGTAGGTGGTTTATGTTGTAGGTGGTTTATGTTGTAGGTGGTTTATGTTGTAGGTGGTTTATGTTGTAGGTGGTTTATATTGTAGGTGGTTTATGTTGTAGGTGGTTTATGTTGTAGGTGGTTTATGTTGTTGGTGGTTTATGTTGTAGGTGCTTTATATTGTAGGTGGTTTATGTTGTAGGTGCTTTATGTTGATGGTGGTTTATGTTGTTGTTGGTATATGTTGTAGGTGATTTATGTTTTAGGTGGTTTATGTTGTATGTGGTTTATGTTGTAGGTGGTTTATGTTGTTGGTAGTTTATGTTGTAGGTGGTTTATATTGTAGGTGGTTTATGTTGTAGGTAGTTTATGTTGTAGGTGGTTTATGTTGTTGGTGGTTTATGTTGTTGGTGGTTTACATTGTAGGTGGTTTATGTTATAGGTGGTTTATGTTGTAGGTGGTTTATGTTGTAGGTAGTTTATGTTGTAGGTGGTTTATGTTGTTGGTGGTTTATGTTGTAGGTGGTTTATATTGTAGGTGGTTTATGTTGTAGGTGGTTTATGTTGTAGGTGGTTTATGTTGTAGGTGGTTTATGTTGTAGGTAGTTTATGTTGTAGGTGGTTTATGTTGTTGGTGGTTTATGTTGTAGGTGGTTTATATTGTAGGTGGTTTATGTTGTAGGTGGTTTATGTTGTACTTGGTTTATGTTGTAGGTGGTTTATGTTGTTGGTGGTTTATGTTGCATGTGGTTTATGTTGTAGGTGGTTTATGTGGTAGGTGGTTTATGTTGTAGATGGTTTATATTGTAAGTGGTTTATGTTGTAGTTGGTTTATGTTGTAGGTGGTTTATGTTGTAGGTGGTTTATGTTATTGGTGGTTTAATTTTGTTGTTGGTATATGTTGTAGGTGGTTTATGTTGTAGGTGGTTTATGTTGTAGGTGGTTTATGTTGTAGGTGGTTTATGTTGTAGGTGGTTTATATTGTAGGTGGTTTATATTGTAGGTGGTTTATGTTGTAGTTGGTTTATGTTGTAGGTGGTTTATGTTGTAGGTGGTTTATGTTGTAGTTGGTTTATGTTGTAGGTGGTTTATGTTGGTGGTTTATATTGTTGTTGGTATATGTTGTAGGTGGTTTATGTTGTAGGTGGTTTATATTGTTGTTGGTATATGTTGTAGGTGGTTTATGTTGTAGGTGGTTTATGTTGTAGGTGGTTTATGTTGTAGGTGGTTTATATTGTAGGTGGTTTATGTTGTAGGTGGTTTATGTTGTAGGTGGTTTATGTTGTTGGTGGTTTATGTTGTAGGTGGTTTATATTGTAGGTGGTTTATGTTGTAGGTGGTTTATGTTGTTGGTGGTTTATGTTGTTGTTGGTATATGTTGTAGGTGGTTTATGTTTTAAGTGGTTTATGTTGTATGTGTTTTATGTTGTAGGTGGTTTATGTTGGTGGTTTATGTTGTTGGTGGTTTATATTGTTGGTGGTTTATGTTGTAGGTGGTTTATGTTGTAGGTGGTTTATGTTGTAGGTGGTTTATGTTCTAGGTGGTTTATGTTGTTAGTGGTTTATGTTGTAGGTGGTTTATGTTGTAGGTAGTTTATGATGTAGGTGGTTTATGTTGTAGGTGGTTTATGTTGTAGGTGGTTTATGTTGTTGGTGGTTTATGTTGTAGGTTGTTTATGTTGTAGGTGGTTTATGTTGTTGGTTTATGTTGTAGGTGGTTTATGTTGTAGGTGGTTTATGTTGTTAGTGTGGTTTATGTTGTTAGTGTGGTTTATGTTGTTAGTGTGGTTTATGTTGTTAGTGTGGTTTATGTTGTTAGTGTGGTTTATGTTGTTAGTGTGGTTTATGTTGTTAGTGTGGTTTATGTTGTTAGTGTGGTTTATGTTGTAGGTGGTTTATGATGTAGGTGGTTTATGTTGTAGGTGGTTTATGTTGTAGGCGGTTTATGTTGTTGGTGGTTTATGTTGTAGGTGGTTTATGTTGTAGGTGGTTTATGTTGTTGGTGGTTTATGTTGGTGGTGGTTTATGTTGCAGGTGGTTTATGTTGTAGGTGGTTTATGTTGTTGGTGGTTTATGTTGTTGGTGGTTTATGGTTTAGGTTGTTTATGTTGTAGGTGGTTTATGTTGTAGGTGGTTTATGTTGTTGGTGGTTTATGTTGTAGGCTGTTTATGTTGTAGGTGGTTTATGTTGTTGGTGGTTTATGTTGTAGGTGGTTTATGTTGTAGGTGGTTTATGTTGTTGGTGGTTTATGTTGTTGGTGGTTTATGTTGTTGGTGGTTTATGTTGTAGGTGGTTTATGTTGTTTGTGGTTTATGTTGTTGGTGGTTTATGTTGTAGGTTGTTTATGTTGTAGGTGGTTTATGTTTTAGGTGGTTTATGGTGTTGGTGGTTTATGTTGTAGGTGGTTTATGTTGTAGGTGGTTTATGTTGTAGGTGGTTTATGTTGCATGTGGTTTATGTTGTAGGTGGTTTATGTGGTAGGTGGTTTATGTTGTAGATGGTTTATATTGTAAGTGGTTTATGTTGTAGTTGGTTTATGTTGTAGGTGGTTTATGTTGTAGGTGGTTTATGTTGTTGGTGGTTTAATTTTGTTGTTGGTATATGTTGTAGGTGGTTTATGTTGTAGTTGGTTTATGTTGTAGGTGGTTTATGTTGTAGGTGGTTTATGTTGTAGGTGGTTTATATTGTAGGTGGTTTATATTGTAGGTGGTTTATGTTGTAGTTGGTTTATGTTGTAGGTGGTTTATGTTGTAGGTGGTTTATGTTGTAGTTGGTTTATGTTCTAGATGGTTTATGTTGTTGGTGGTTTATATTGTTGTTGGTATATGTTGTAGGTGGTTTATGTTGTAGGTGGTTTATATTGTTGTTGGTATATGTTGTAGGTGGTTTATGTTGTAGGTGGTTTATGTTGTAGGTGGTTTATGTTGTATGTCGTTTATATTGTAGGTGGTTTATGTTGTAGGTGGTTTATGTTGTAGGTGGTTTATGTTGTTGGTGGTTTATGTTGTAGGTGGTTTATAATGTAGGTGGTTTATATTGTAGGTGGTTTATGTTGTTGGTGGTTTATGTTGTTGTTGGTATATGTTGTAGGTGGTTTATGTTTTAGGTGGTTTATGTTGTATGTGGTTTATGTTGTAGGTGGTTTATGTTGGTGGTTTATGTTGTTGGTTGTTTATATTGTTGGTGGTTTATGTTGTAGGTGGTTTATGTTGTAGGTGGTTTATGTTGTAGGTGGTTTATGTTGTTAGTGGTTTATGTTGTAGGTGGTTAATGTTGTAGGTGGTTTATGATGTAGGTGGTTTATGTTGTAGGTGGTTTATGTTGTACGTGGTTTATGTTGTTGGTGGTTTATGTTGTAGGTTGTTTATGTTGTAGGTGGTTTATGTTGTTGGTTTATATTGTAGGTGGTTTATGTTGTAGGTGGTTTATGTTGTTGGTGGTTTATGTTGTTGGTGGTTTATGTTGTAGTTGGTTTATGTTGTAGGTGGTTTATGTTGTAGGTGGTTTATGTTGTAGGTGGTTTATGTTGTTAGTGGTTTATGTTGTAGGTGGTTTATGTTGTAGGTGGTTTATGATGTAGGTGGTTTATGTTGTAGGTGGTTTATGTTGTAGGTCGTTTATATTGTTGGTGATTTATGTTGTAGGCTGTTTATGTTGTAGGTGGTTTATGTTGTTGGTGGTTTATGTTGTAGGTGGTTTATGTTGTAGGTGGTTTATGTTGTTGGTGGTTTATGTTGTTGGTGGTTTATGTTGTAGGTGGTTTATGTTGTAAGTGGTTTATGTTGTTGGTGGTTTATGTTGTTGGTGGTTTATGTTGTAGGTTGTTTATGTTGTAGGTGGTTTATGTTTCAGGTGGTTTATGGTGTTGGTGGTTTATGTTGTAGGTGGTTTATGTTGTAGGTGGTTTATGTTGTAATTGGTTTATGTTGTAGGTGGTTTATGTTGTAGTTGGTTTATGTTGTAGGTGGTTTATGTTGTTGGTGGTTTATGTTGTTGTTGGTATATGTTGTAGGTGGTTTATGTTGTAGGTGGTTTATATTGTTGTTGGTATATGTTGTAGGTGGTTTATGTTGTAGGTGGTTTATGTTTTAGGTGGTTTATGTTGTAGTTGGTTTATGTTGTAGGTGGTTTATATTGTAGGTGGTTTATGTTGTAGGTGGTTTATGTTGTAGGTGGTTTATGTTGTTGGTGGTTTATGTTGTAGGTGGTTTGTATTGTAGGTGGTTTATGTTGTAGGTGCTTTATGTTGATAGTGGTTTATGTTGTTGTTGGTATATGTTGTAGGTAGTTTATGTTTTAGGTGGTTTATGTTGTATGTGGTTTATGTTGTAGGTGGTTTATGTTGTTGATGGTTTATGTTGTAGGTGGTTTATATTGTAGGTGGTTTATGTTGTAGGTAGTTTATGTTGTAGGTGGTTTATGTTGTTGGTGGTTTATGTTGTTGGTGGTTTATATTGTAGGTGGTTTATGTTGTAGGTGGTTTGTTATAGGTGGTTTATATTGTAGGTAGTTTATGTTGTAGGTGGTTTATGTTGTTGGTGGTTTATGTTGTAGGTGGTTTATATTGTAGGTGGTTTATGTTGTAGGTGGTTTATGTTGTAGGTGGTTTATGTTGTAGGTGGTTTATGTTGTAGGTAGTTTATGTTGTAGGTGGTTTATGTTGTTAGTGGTTTATGTTGTAGGTGGTTTATATTGTAGGTGGTTTATGTTGTAGGTGGTTTATGTTGTAGGTGGTTTATGTTGTAGGTGGTTTATGTTGTTGGTGGTTTATGTTGCATGTTGTTTATGTTGTAGGTGGTTTATGTGGTAGGTGGTTTATGTTGTAGATGGTTTATATTGTAAGTGGTTTATATTGTAGTTGGTTTATGTTGTAGGTGGTTTATGTTGTAGGTGGTTTATGTTGTTGGTGGTTTAATTTTGTTGTTGGTATATGTTGTAGGTGGTTTATGTTGTAGGTGGTTTGTGTTGTAGGTGGTTTATGTTGTAGGTGGTTTATGTTGTAGGTGGTTTATATTGTAGGTGGTTTATATTGTAGGTGGTTTATGTTGTAGTTGGTTTATGTTGTAGGTTGTTTATGTTGTAGGTGGTTTATGTTGTAGTTGGTTTATGTTGTAGGTGGTTTATGTTGTTGGTGGTTTATATTGTTGTTGGTATATGTTGTAGGTGGTTTATGTTGTAGGTGGTTTATATTGTTGTTGGTATATGTTGTAGGTGGTTTATGTTGTAGGTGGTTTATGTTGTAGGTGGTTTATGTTGTAGGTTGTTTATATTGTAGGTGGTTTATGTTGTAGGTGGTTTATGTTGTAGGTGGTTTATGTTGTTGGTGGTTTATGTTGTAGGTGGTTTATATTGTAGGTGGTTTATGTTGTAGGTGGTTTATGTTGTAGGTGGTTTATGTTGTTGTTGGTATATGTTGTTTATCTGGAGTTTATCTGGAGAGAGTTCCGGGGGTCAACGCCCCCGCGGCCCGGTCTGTGACCAGGCCTCCTTAGGTCAGTGTCCCAGGATGCGACCCACACCAGTCGACTAACACCCAGGTACCCATTTTACTGATGGGGAACATAGACAACAGGTGGAAAGAAACACGTCCAATGTTTCTACTCTGGCTGGGAATCGAACCCAGGCCCTCACCGTGTGACGCGAGAGCGTTAACCACCAGGCCACCAGAGCCCACAGGTGGTTTATGTTTTAGGTGGTTTATGTTGTATGTGGTTTATGTTGTAGGTGGTTTATGTTGGTGGTTTATGTTGTTGGTGGTTTATATTGTTGGTGGTTTATGTTGTAGGTGGTTTATGTCGTAGGTGGTTTATGTTGTAGGTGGTTTATGATGTAGGTGGTTTATGTTGTTAGTGGTTTATGTTGTAGGTTGTTTATGTTGTTGGTGGTTTATGTTGTTGTTGGTATATGTTGTAGGTGGTTTATGTTTTAGGTGGTTTATGTTGTATGTGGTTTATGTTGTAGGTGGTTTATGTTGGTGGTTTATGTTGTTGGTGGTTTATATTGTTGGTGGTTTATGTTGTAGGTGGTTTATGTTGTAGGTGGTTTATGTTGTAAGATAAGATAAGATAAGATTTCGTTCGGATTTTTAACCCTGGAGGGTTAGCCACCCAGGATAACCCAAGAAAGTCAGTGCGTCATCGAGGACTGTCTAACGTATTTCCATTGGGGTCCTTAATCTTGTCCCCCAGGATGCGACCCACACCAGTCCACTAACACCCAGGTACCTATTTGCTGCTAGGTGAACAGGACAACAGGTGTAAGGAAACGTGTCGAAATGTTTCCACCCGCCGGGAATCGAACCCGGGCCCTCCGTGTGTGAAGCGGGAGCTTTAGCCACCAGGCCACCGGGCCTGGTTTATGTTGTAGGTGGTTTATATTGTTAGTGGATTATTTTGTAGGTGGTTTATGTTGTAGGTGGTTTATGTTGTAGGTGGTTTATGTTGTGGGTGGTTTATGTTGTAGGTGATTTATGTTGTTGGTGGTTTATGTTGTAGGTTGTTTATGTTGTAGGTGGTTTATGTTGTTGGTGGTTTATGTTGTAGGTGGTTTATGTTGTAGGTGGTTTATGTTGTTGGTGGTTTATGTTGTTGGTGGTTTATGTTGTAGGTGGTTTATGTTGTAGGTGGTTTATGTTGTTGGTGGTTTATGTTGGTGGTTTATGTTGTAGGTTATGTTGTAGGTGGTTTATGTTTTAGGTGGTTTATGGTGTTGGTGGTTTATGTTGTAGGTGGTTTATGTTGTATGTGGTTTATGTTGTTGGTGGTTTATGTTGTAGGTGGTTTATGTTGTAGGTGGTTTATGTTGTTGGTGGTTTATGTTGTAGGTGGTTTATGTTGTTGGTGGTTTATGGTGTTGGTGGTTTATGTTGTAGGTGGTTTATGTTGTTGGTGGTTTATGGTGTTGGTGGTTTATGTTGTTGGTGGTTTATGGTGTTAATGGTTTATGTTGTAGGTGGTTTATGTTGTAGGTGGTTTATGTTGTAGGTGGTTTATGTTGTAGGTGGTTTATGTTGTAGGTGGTTTATGTTGTAGGTGGTTTATGTTGTAGGTGGTTTATGTTGTAGGTGGTTTATGTTGTAGGTGGTATATGTTGTAGGTGGTTTATATTGTTAGTGGTTTATTTTGTAGATGGTTTATGTTGTAGGTGGTTTATGTTGTAGGTGGTTTATGTTGTAGATGGTTTACGTTGTAGGTGGTTTATGTTGTTGGTGGTTTATGTTGTAGGTGGTTTATGTTGTAGGTGGTTTATGTTGTTGGGGGTTTATGTTGTTGGTGGTTTATGTTGTAGGTGGTTTATGTTGTAGGTGGTTTATGTTGTTGGTGGTTTATGTTGGTGGTTTATGTTGTAGGTTATGTTGTAGGTGGTTTATGTTTTAGGAGGTTGATGGTGTTGGTGGTTTATGTTGTAGGTGGTTTATGTTGTAGGTGGTTTATGTTGTTGGTGGTTTATGTTGTTGGTGGTTTATGTTGTAGGTGGTTTATGTTGTAGGTGGTTTATGTTGTAGGTGGTTTATGTTGTAGGTGGTTTATGTTGTAGGTTGTTTATGTTGTAGGTGGTTTATGTTGTTAGTGGTTTATGTTGTAGGTGGTTTATGTTGTAGGTGGTTTATGATGTAGGTGGTTTATGTTGTAGGTGGTTTATGTTGTAAGTGGTTTATGTTGTTGGTGGTTTATGTTGTAGGCTGTTTATGTTGTAGGTGGTTTATGTTGTTTGTGGTTTATGTTGTAGGTGGTTTATGTTGTAGGTGGTTTATGTTGTTGGTGGTTTATGTTGTTGGTGGTTTATGTTATAGGTGGTTTATGTTGTAGGTGGTTTATGTTGTTGGTGGTTTATGTTGGTGGTTTATGTTGTAGGCTGTTTATGTTGTAGGTGGTTTATGTTGTTGGTGGTTTATGTTGTAGGTGGTTTATGTTGTAGGTGGTTTATGTTGTTGGTGGTTTATGTTGTTGGTGGTTTATGTTGTAGGTGGTTTATGTTGTAGGTGGTTTATGTTGTTGGTGGTTTATGTTGTTGGTGGTTTATGTTGTACGTTGTTTATGTTGTAGGTGGTTTATGTTTTAAGTGGTTTATGGTGTTGGTGGTTTATGTTGTAGGTGGTTTATGTTGTAGGTGGTTTATGTTGTAGGTGGTTTATGTTGTAGGTGGTTTATGTTGTAGTTGGTTTATGTTGTAGGTGGTTTATGTTGTTGGTGGTTTATATTGTTGTTGGTATATGTTGTAGGTGGTTTATGTTATAGGTGGTTTATGTTGTTGGTGGTTTATATTGTTGTTGGTATATGTTGTAGGTGGTTTATATTGTAGGTGGTTTATGTTGTAGGTGGTTTATGTTGTAGTTGGCTTATGTTGTAGGTGGTTTATGTTGTAGGTGGTTTATGTTGTTGGTGGTTTATGTTGTTGGTGGTTTATGTTATAGGTGGTTTATGTTGTAGGTGGTTTATGTTGTTGGTGGTTTATGTTGTTGGTGGTTTATGTTGTAGGTTGTTTATGTTGTAGGTGGTTTATGTTTTAGGTGGTTTGTGGTGTTGGTGGTTTATGTTGTAGGTGGTTTATGTTGTAGTTGGTTTATGTTGTAGGTGGTTTATGTTGTTGGTGGTTTATATTGTTGTTGGTATATGTTGTAGGTGGTTTATGTTGTAGGTTGTTTATATTGTTGTTGGTATATGTTGTAGGTGGTTTATGTTGTAGGTGGTTTATGTTGTAGGTGGTTTATGTTTTAGGTGGTTTATGTTGTAGGTGGTTTATATTGTAGGTGGTTTATGTTGTAGGTGGTTTATGTTGTAGGTGGTTTATGTTGTTGGTGGTTTATGTTGTAGGTGGTTTATATTGTAGGTGGTTTATGTTGTAGGTGGTTTATGTTGTTGGTGGTTTATGTTGTTGTTGGTATATGTTGTAGGTGGTTTATGTTTTAGGTGGTTTATGTTGTATGTGGTTTATGTTGTAGGTGGTTTATGTTGGTGGTTTATGTTGTTGGTGGTTTATATTGTTGGTCGTTTATGTTGTAGGGGGTTTATGTTGTAGGTGGTTTATGTTGTATGTGGTTTCTGTTGTAGGTGATTTATATTGTTAGTGGTTTATTTTGAAGGTGGTTTATGTTGTAGGTTGTTTATGTTGTAGGTGGTTTATGTTGTAGTTGGTTTATGTTGTAGGTGGTTTATGTTGTTGGTGGTTTATATTGTTGTTGGTATATGTTGTAGGTGGTTTATGTTGTAGGTGGTTTATATTGGTATTGGTATATGTTGTAGGTGGTTTATGTTGTAGGTGGTTTATGTTGTAGGTGGTTTATGTTGTAGGTGGTTTATGTTGTAGGTGGTTTATGTTGTAGGTGGTTTATATTGTAGGTGGTTTATGTTGTAGGTGGTTTATATTGTAGGTGGTTTATATTGTAGGTGGTTTATATTGTTGGTCGTTTATGTTGTAGGGGGTTTATGTTGTAGGTTTTTTATGTTGTATGTGGTTTCTGTTGTAGGTGGTTTATATTGTTAGTGGTTTATTTTGAAGGTGGTTTATGTTGTAGGTTGTTTATGTTGTAGGTGGTTTATGTTGTAGTTGGTTTATGTTGTAGGTGGTTTATGTTGTTGGTGGTTTATATTGTTGTTGGTATATGTTGTAGGTGGTTTATGTTGTAGGTGGTTTATATTGTAGGTGGTTTATATTGTTGGTCGTTTATGTTGTAGGGGGTTTATGTTGTAGGTGGTTTATGTTGTATGTGGTTTCTGTTGTAGGTGGTTTATATTGTTAGTGGTTTATTTTGAAGGTGGTTTATGTTGTAGGTTGTTTATGTTGTAGGTGGCTTATGTTGTAGTTGGTTTATGTTGTAGGTGGTTTATGTTGTTGGTGGTTTATATTGTTGTTGGTATATGTTGTAGGTGGTTTATGTTGTAGGTGGTTTATATTGTTATTGGTATATGTTGTAGGTGGTTTATGTTGTAGGTGGTTTATGTTGTAGGTGGTTTATGTTGTAGGTGGTTTATGTTGTAGGTGGTTTATGTTGTAGGTGGTTTATATTGTAGGTGGTTTATGTTGTAGGTGGTTTATATTGTAGGTGGTTTATTTTGAAGGTGGTTTATGTTGTAGGTGGTTTATGTTGTAGGTGGTTTATGTTGTAGGTGGTTTATGTTGTTGGTGGTTTATGTTGTTTGTGGTTTATGTTGTAGGTGGTTTATGTTCGTGGTTTATGTTGTTGGTGGTTTATATTGTTGGTCGTTTATGTTGTAGGGGGTTTATGTTGTAGGTGGTTTATGTTGTATGTGGTTTCTGTTGTAGGTGGTTTATATTGTTAGTGGTTTATTTTGAAGGTGGTTTATGTTGTAGGTGGTTTATGTTGTAGGTGGTTTATGTTGTAGTTGGTTTATGTTGTTGGTGGTTTATGTTGTTTGTGGTTTATGTTGTAGGTGGTTTATGTTGTAGGTGGTTTATGTTGTTGGTGGTTTATGTTGTTGGTGGTTTATGTTGTAGGTTATGTTGTAGGTGGTTTATGTTTTAGGTGGTTTATGGTGTTGGTGGTTTATGTTGTAGGTGGTTTATGTTGTAGGTGGTATATGTTGTTGGTGGTTTATGTTGTAGGTGGTTTATGTTGTAGGTGGTTTATATTGTAGGTGGTTTATGTTATAGGTGGTTTATGTTGTAGGTGGTTTATGTTGTTGGTAGTTTATGTTGTAGGTGGTTTATATTGTAGGTGGTTTATGTTGTAGGTGGTTTATGTTGTTGGTGGTTTATGTTGTTGTTGGTATATGTTGTAGGTGGTTTATGTTTTAGGTGGTTTATGTTGTATGTGGTTTATGTTGTAGGTGGTTTATGTTGTAGGTGGTTTATGTTGTAGTTGGTTTATGTTGTAGGTGGTTTATGTTGTAGGTGGTTTATGTTGTAGGTGGTTTATATTGTTAGTGGTTTATTTTGTAGGTGGTTTATGTTGTAGGTGGTTTATGTTGTAGGTGGTTTATGTTGTAGGTGGTTTATGTTGTAGGTGGTTTATGTTGTTGGTGGTTTATGTTGTAGGTTGTTTATGTTGTAGGTCGTTTATGTTGTTGGTGGTTTATGTTGTAGGTGGTTTATGTTGTATGTGGTTTATGTTGTTGGTGGTTTATGTTGTAAGATAAGATAAGATAAGATTTCGTTCGGATTTTTAACCCTGGAGGGTTAGCCACCCAGGATAACCCAAGAAAGTCAGTGCGTCATCGAGGACTGTCTAACGTATTTCCATTGGGGTCCTTAATCTTGTCCCCCAGGATGCGACCCACACCAGTCCACTAACACCCAGGTACCTATTTGCTGCTAGGTGAACAGGACAACAGGTGTAAGGAAACGTGTCGAAATGTTTCCACCCGCCGGGAATCGAACCCGGGCCCTCCGTGTGTGAAGCGGGAGCTTTAGCC
Source organism: Cherax quadricarinatus (assembly GCF_038502225.1). Lineage (NCBI taxonomy): Eukaryota > Metazoa > Arthropoda > Malacostraca > Decapoda > Parastacidae > Cherax > Cherax quadricarinatus. Next base: position 12,957,220 of record NC_091320.1, read on the forward strand.
ACCAGGCCACCGGGCCTGGTTTATGTTGTAGGTGGTTTATATTGTTAGTGGATTATTTTGTAGGTGGTTTATGTTGTAGGTGGTTTATGTTGTAGGTGGTTTATGTTGTGGGTGGTTTATGTTGTAGGTGATTTATGTTGTTGGTGGTTTATGTTGTAGGTTGTTTATGTTGTAGGTGGTTTATGTTGTTGGTGGTTTATGTTGTAGGTGGTTTATGTTGTAGGTGGTTTATGTTGTTGGTGGTTTATGTTGTTGGTGGTTTATGTTGTAGGTGGTTTATGTTGTAGGTGGTTTATGTTGTTGGTGGTTTATGTTGGTGGTTTATGTTGTAGGTTATGTTGTAGGTGGTTTATGTTTTAGGTGGTTTATGGTGTTGGTGGTTTATGTTGTAGGTGGTTTATGTTGTATGTGGTTTATGTTGTTGGTGGTTTATGTTGTAGGTGGTTTATGTTGTAGGTGGTTTATGTTGTTGGTGGTTTATGTTGTAGGTGGTTTATGTTGTTGGTGGTTTATGGTGTTGGTGGTTTATGTTGTAGGTGGTTTATGTTGTTGGTGGTTTATGGTGTTGGTGGTTTATGTTGTTGGTGGTTTATGGTGTTAATGGTTTATGTTGTAGGTGGTTTATGTTGTAGGTGGTTTATGTTGTAGGTGGTTTATGTTGTAGGTGGTTTATGTTGTAGGTGGTTTATGTTGTAGGTGGTTTATGTTGTAGGTGGTTTATGTTGTAGGTGGTTTATGTTGTAGGTGGTATATGTTGTAGGTGGTTTATATTGTTAGTGGTTTATTTTGTAGATGGTTTATGTTGTAGGTGGTTTATGTTGTAGGTGGTTTATGTTGTAGATGGTTTACGTTGTAGGTGGTTTATGTTGTTGGTGGTTTATGTTGTAGGTGGTTTATGTTGTAGGTGGTTTATGTTGTTGGGGGTTTATGTTGTTGGTGGTTTATGTTGTAGGTGGTTTATGTTGTAGGTGGTTTATGTTGTTGGTGGTTTATGTTGGTGGTTTATGTTGTAGGTTATGTTGTAGGTGGTTTATGTTTTAGGAGGTTGATGGTGTTGGTGGTTTATGTTGTAGGTGGTTTATGTTGTAGGTGGTTTATGTTGTTGGTGGTTTATGTTGTTGGTGGTTTATGTTGTAGGTGGTTTATGTTGTAGGTGGTTTATGTTGTAGGTGGTTTATGTTGTAGGTGGTTTATGTTGTAGGTGGTTTATGTTGTAGGTGGTTTATGTTGTTAGTGGTTTATGTTGTAGGTGGTTTATGTTGTAGGTGGTTTATGATGTAGGTGGTTTATGTTGTAGGTGGTTTATGTTGTAAGTGGTTTATGTTGGTGGTTTATGTTGTAGGCTGTTTATGTTGTAGGTGGTTTATGTTGTTTGTGGTTTATGTTGTAGGTGGTTTATGTTGTAGGTGGTTTATGTTGTTGGTGGTTTATGTTGTTGGTGGTTTATGTTATAGGTGGTTTATGTTGTAGGTGGTTTATGTTGTTGGTGGTTTATGTTGGTGGTTTATGTTGTAGGCTGTTTATGTTGTAGGTGGTTTATGTTGTTGGTGGTTTATGTTGTAGGTGGTTTATGTTGTAGGTGGTTTATGTTGTTGGTGGTTTATGTTGTTGGTGGTTTATGTTGTAGGTGGTTTATGTTGTAGGTGGTTTATGTTGTTGGTGGTTTATGTTGTTGGTGGTTTATGTTGTACGTTGTTTATGTTGTAGGTGGTTTATGTTTTAAGTGGTTTATGGTGTTGGTGGTTTATGTTGTAGGTGGTTTATGTTGTAGGTGGTTTATGTTGTAGGTGGTTTATGTTGTAGTTGGTTTATGTTGTAGGTGGTTTATGTTGTTGGTGGTTTATATTGTTGTTGGTATATGTTGTAGGTGGTTTATGTTATAGGTGGTTTATGTTGTTGGTGGTTTATATTGTTGTTGGTATATGTTGTAGGTGGTTTATATTGTAGGTGGTTTATGTTGTAGGTGGTTTATGTTGTAGTTGGCTTATGTTGTAGGTGGTTTATGTTGTAGGTGGTTTATGTTGTTGGTGGTTTATGTTGTTGGTGGTTTATGTTATAGGTGGTTTATGTTGTAGGTGGTTTATGTTGTTGGTGGTTTATGTTGTTGGTGGTTTATGTTGTAGGTTGTTTATGTTGTAGGTGGTTTATGTTTTAGGTGGTTTGTGGTGTTGGTGGTTTATGTTGTAGGTGGTTTATGTTGTAGTTGGTTTATGTTGTAGGTGGTTTATGTTGTTGGTGGTTTATATTGTTGTTGGTATATGTTGTAGGTGGTTTATGTTGTAGGTTGTTTATATTGTTGTTGGTATATGTTGTAGGTGGTTTATGTTGTAGGTGGGTTATGTTGTAGGTGGTTTATGTTTTAGGTGGTTTATGTTGTAGGTGGTTTATATTGTAGGTGGTTTATGTTGTAGGTGGTTTATGTTGTAGGTGGTTTATGTTGTTGGTGGTTTATGTTGTAGGTGGTTTATATTGTAGGTGGTTTATGTTGTAGGTGGTTTATGTTGTTGGTGGTTTATGTTGTTGTTGGTATATGTTGTAGGTGGTTTATGTTTTAGGTGGTTTATGTTGTATGTGGTTTATGTTGTAGGTGGTTTATGTTGGTGGTTTATGTTGTTGGTGGTTTATATTGTTGGTCGTTTATGTTGTAGGGGGTTTATGTTGTAGGTGGTTTATGTTGTATGTGGTTTCTGTTGTAGGTGGTTTATATTGTTAGTGGTTTATTTTGAAGGTGGTTTATGTTGTAGGTTGTTTATGTTGTAGGTGGTTTATGTTGTAGTTGGTTTATGTTGTAGGTGGTTTATGTTGTTGGTGGTTTATATTGTTGTTGGTATATGTTGTAGGTGGTTTATGTTGTAGGTGGTTTATATTGGTATTGGTATATGTTGTAGGTGGTTTATGTTGTAGGTGGTTTATGTTGTAGGTGGTTTATGTTGTAGGTGGTTTATGTTGTAGGTGGTTTATGTTGTAGGTGGTTTATATTGTAGGTGGTTTATGTTGTAGGTGGTTTATATTGTAGGTGGTTTATATTGTAGGTGGTTTATATTGTTGGTCGTTTATGTTGTAGGGGGTTTATGTTGTAGGTTTTTTATGTTGTATGTGGTTTCTGTTGTAGGTGGTTTATATTGTTAGTGGTTTATTTTGAAGGTGGTTTATGTTGTAGGTTGTTTATGTTGTAGGTGGTTTATGTTGTAGTTGGTTTATGTTGTAGGTGGTTTATGTTGTTGGTGGTTTATATTGTTGTTGGTATATGTTGTAGGTGGTTTATGTTGTAGGTGGTTTATATTGTAGGTGGTTTATATTGTTGGTCGTTTATGTTGTAGGGGGTTTATGTTGTAGGTGGTTTATGTTGTATGTGGTTTCTGTTGTAGGTGGTTTATATTGTTAGTGGTTTATTTTGAAGGTGGTTTATGTTGTAGGTTGTTTATGTTGTAGGTGGCTTATGTTGTAGTTGGTTTATGTTGTAGGTGGTTTATGTTGTTGGTGGTTTATATTGTTGTTGGTATATGTTGTAGGTGGTTTATGTTGTAGGTGGTTTATATTGTTATTGGTATATGTTGTAGGTGGTTTATGTTGTAGGTGGTTTATGTTGTAGGTGGTTTATGTTGTAGGTGGTTTATGTTGTAGGTGGTTTATGTTGTAGGTGGTTTATATTGTAGGTGGTTTATGTTGTAGGTGGTTTATATTGTAGGTGGTTTATTTTGAAGGTGGTTTATGTTGTAGGTGGTTTATGTTGTAGGTGGTTTATGTTGTAGGTGGTTTATGTTGTTGGTGGTTTATGTTGTTTGTGGTTTATGTTGTAGGTGGTTTATGTTCGTGGTTTATGTTGTTGGTGGTTTATATTGTTGGTCGTTTATGTTGTAGGGGGTTTATGTTGTAGGTGGTTTATGTTGTATGTGGTTTCTGTTGTAGGTGGTTTATATTGTTAGTGGTTTATTTTGAAGGTGGTTTATGTTGTAGGTGGTTTATGTTGTAGGTGGTTTATGTTGTAGTTGGTTTATGTTGTTGGTGGTTTATGTTGTTTGTGGTTTATGTTGTAGGTGGTTTATGTTGTAGGTGGTTTATGTTGTTGGTGGTTTATGTTGTTGGTGGTTTATGTTGTAGGTTATGTTGTAGGTGGTTTATGTTTTAGGTGGTTTATGGTGTTGGTGGTTTATGTTGTAGGTGGTTTATGTTGTAGGTGGTATATGTTGTTGGTGGTTTATGTTGTAGGTGGTTTATGTTGTAGGTGGTTTATATTGTAGGTGGTTTATGTTATAGGTGGTTTATGTTGTAGGTGGTTTATGTTGTTGGTAGTTTATGTTGTAGGTGGTTTATATTGTAGGTGGTTTATGTTGTAGGTGGTTTATGTTGTTGGTGGTTTATGTTGTTGTTGGTATATGTTGTAGGTGGTTTATGTTTTAGGTGGTTTATGTTGTATGTGGTTTATGTTGTAGGTGGTTTATGTTGTAGGTGGTTTATGTTGTAGTTGGTTTATGTTGTAGGTGGTTTATGTTGTAGGTGGTTTATGTTGTAGGTGGTTTATATTGTTAGTGGTTTATTTTGTAGGTGGTTTATGTTGTAGGTGGTTTATGTTGTAGGTGGTTTATGTTGTAGGTGGTTTATGTTGTAGGTGGTTTATGTTGTTGGTGGTTTATGTTGTAGGTTGTTTATGTTGTAGGTGGTTTATGTTGTTGGTGGTTTATGTTGTAGGTGGTTTATGTTGTAGGTGGTTTATGTTGTTGGTGGTTTATGTTGTTGGTGGTTTATGTTGTAGGTGGTTTATGTTGTAGGTGGTTTATGTTGTAGGTGGTTTATGTTGAAGGTGGTTTATGTTGTAGGTGGTTTATGTTGTAGGTGGTTTATGTTGTAGGTGGTTTATGTTGTGTAAGTTTAAACTGGGTTCTCTTTAAAACTCGTATAACTCTTGTTTGTGTTCCACAAAGGAAGTTACACCTTGGTTTTAGGTGAAGTTTCCTTCACCTAAAATCTAGTAGTATCAGTAGTTATAAATTATGTGAAGAATGTCTGTGTTGGTGAGAGATAAGACACAGTGTTAGACTGTACTGTGTTATTCCGTGAGAGATAAGACACAGTGTTAGACTGTACTGTGTTATTCCGTGAGAGATAAGACACAGTGTTAGACTGTACTGTGTTATTCCGTGAGAGATAAGACACAGTGTTAGACTGTACTGTGTTATTCCGTGAGAGATAAGACACAGTGTTAGACTGTACTGTGTTATTCCGTGAGAGATAAGACACAGTGTTAGACTGTACTGTGTTATTCCGTGTGAGATAAGACACAGTGTTAGACTGTACTGTGTTATTCCGTGAGAGATAAGACACAGTGTTAGACTGTACTGTGTTATTCCGTGAGAGATAAGACACAGTGTTAGACTGTACTGTGTTATTCCGTGAGAGATAAGACACAGTGTTAGACTGTACTGTGTTATTCCGTGAGAGATAAGACACAGTGTTAGACTGTACTGTGTTATTCCGTGAGAGATAAGACACAGTGTTAGACTGTACTGTGTTATTCCGTGAGAGATAAGACACAGTGTTAGACTGTACTGTGTTATTCCGTGAGAGATAAGACACAGTGTTAGACTGTACTGTGTTATTCCGTGAGAGATAAGACACAGTGTTAGACTGTACTGTGTTATTCCGTGAGAGATAAGACACAGTGTTAGACTGTACTGTGTTATTCCGTGAGAGATAAGACACAGTGTTAGACTGTACTGTGTTATTCCGTGAGAGATAAGACACAGTGTTAGACTGTACTGTGTTATTCCGTGAGAGATAAGACACAGTGTTAGACTGTACTGTGTTATTCCGTGAGAGATAAGACACAGTGTTAGACTGTACTGTGTTATTCCGTGAGAGATAAGACACAGTGTCAGACTGTACTGTGTTATTCCGTGAGAGATAAGACACAGTGTCAGACTGTACTGTGTTATTCCGTGAGAGATAAGACACAGTGTCAGACTGTACTGTGTTATTCCGTGAGAGATAAGACACAGTGTCAGACTGTACTGTGTTATTCCGTGAGAGATAAGACACAGTGTTAGACTGTACTGTGTTATTCCGTGAGAGATAAGACACAGTGTTAGACTGTACTGTGTTATTCCGTGAGAGATAAGACACAGTGTTAGACTGTACTGTGTTATTCCGTGAGAGATAAGACACAGTGTTAGACTGTACTGTGTTATTCCGTGAGAGATAAGACACAGTGTTAGACTGTACTGTGTTATTCCGTGAGAGATAAGACACAGTGTTAGACTGTACTGTGTTATTCCGTGAGAGATAAGACACAGTGTTAGACTGTACTGTGTTATTCCGTGAGAGATAAGACACAGTGTTAGACTGTACTGTGTTATTCCGTGAGAGATAAGACACAGTGTTAGACTGTACTGTGTTATTCCGTGAGAGATAAGACACAGTGTTAGACTGTACTGTGTTATTCCGTGAGAGATAAGACACAGTGTTAGACTGTACTGTGTTATTCCGTGAGAGATAAGACACAGTGTTAGACTGTACTGTGTTATTCCGTGAGAGATAAGACACAGTGTTAGACTGTACTGTGTTATTCCGTGAGAGATAAGACACAGTGTTAGACTGTACTGTGTTATTCCGTGAGAGATAAGACACAGTGTTAGACTGTACTGTGTTATTCCGTGAGAGATAAGACACAGTGTTAGACTGTACTGTGTTATTCCGTGAGAGATAAGACACAGTGTTAGACTGTACTGTGTTATTCCGTGAGAGATAAGACACAGTGTTAGACTGTACTGTGTTATTCCGTGAGAGATAAGACACAGTGTTAGACTGTACTGTGTTATTCCGTGAGAGATAAGACACAGTGTTAGACTGTACTGTGTTATTCCGTGAGAGATAAGACACAGTGTTAGACTGTACTGTGTTATTCCGTGAGAGATAAGACACAGTGTTAGACTGTACTGTGTTATTCCGTGAGAGATAAGACACAGTGTTAGACTGTACTGTGTTATTCCGTGAGAGATAAGACACAGTGTTAGACTGTACTGTGTTATTCCGTGAGAGATAAGACACAGTGTTAGACTGTACTGTGTTATTCCGTGAGAGATAAGACACAGTGTTAGACTGTACTGTGTTATTCCGTGAGAGATAAGACACAGTGTTAGACTGTACTGTGTTATTCCGTGAGAGATAAGACACAGTGTTAGACTGTACTGTGTTATTCCGTGAGAGATAAGACACAGTGTTAGACTGTACTGTGTTATTCCGTGAGAGATAAGACACAGTGTTAGACTGTACTGTGTTATTCCGTGAGAGATAAGACACAGTGTTAGACTGTACTGTGTTATTCCGTGAGAGATAAGACACAGTGTTAGACTGTACTGTGTTATTCCGTGAGAGATAAGACACAGTGTTAGACTGTACTGTGTTATTCCGTGAGAGATAAGACACAGTGTTAGACTGTACTGTGTTATTCCGTGAGAGATAAGACACAGTGTTAGACTGTACTGTGTTATTCCGTGAGAGATAAGACACAGTGTTAGACTGTACTGTGTTATTCCGTGAGAGATAAGACACAGTGTTAGACTGTACTGTGTTATTCCGTGAGAGATAAGACACAGTGTTAGACTGTACTGTGTTATTCCGTGAGAGATAAGACACAGTGTTAGACTGTACTGTGTTATTCCGTGAGAGATAAGACACAGTGTTAGACTGTACTGTGTTATTCCGTGAGAGATAAGACACAGTGTTAGACTGTACTGTGTTATTCCGTGAGAGATAAGACACAGTGTTAGACTGTACTGTGTTATTCCGTGAGAGATAAGACACAGTGTTAGACTGTACTGTGTTATTCCGTGAGAGATAAGACACAGTGTTAGACTGTACTGTGTTATTCCGTGAGAGATAAGACACAGTGTTAGACTGTACTGTGTTATTCCGTGAGAGATAAGACACAGTGTTAGACTGTACTGTGTTATTCCGTGAGAGATAAGACACAGTGTTAGACTGTACTGTGTTATTCCGTGAGAGATAAGACACAGTGTTAGACTGTACTGTGTTATTCCGTGAGAGATAAGACACAGTGTTAGACTGTACTGTGTTATTCCGTGAGAGATAAGACACAGTGTTAGACTGTACTGTGTTATTCCGTGAGAGATAAGACACAGTGTTAGACTGTACTGTGTTATTCCGTGAGAGATAAGACACAGTGTTAGACTGTACTGTGTTATTCCGTGAGAGATAAGACACAGTGTTAGACTGTACTGTGTTATTCCGTGAGAGATAAGACACAGTGTTAGACTGTACTGTGTTATTCCGTGAGAGATAAGACACAGTGTTAGACTGTACTGTGTTATTCCGTGAGAGATAAGACACAGTGTTAGACTGTACTGTGTTATTCCGTGAGAGATAAGACACAGTGTTAGACTGTACTGTGTTATTCCGTGAGAGATAAGACACAGTGTTAGACTGTACTGTGTTATTCCGTGAGAGATAAGACACAGTGTTAGACTGTACTGTGTTATTCCGTGAGAGATAAGACACAGTGTTAGACTGTACTGTGTTATTCCGTGAGAGATAAGACACAGTGTTAGACTGTACTGTGTTATTCCGTGAGAGATAAGACACAGTGTTAGACTGTACTGTGTTATTCCGTGAGAGATAAGACACAGTGTTAGACTGTACTGTGTTATTCCGTGAGAGATAAGACACAGTGTTAGACTGTACTGTGTTATTCCGTGAGAGATAAGACACAGTGTTAGACTGTACTGTGTTATTCCGTGAGAGATAAGACACAGTGTTAGACTGTACTGTGTTATTCCGTGAGAGATAAGACACAGTGTTAGACTGTACTGTGTTATTCCGTGAGAGATAAGACACAGTGTTAGACTGTACTGTGTTATTCCGTGAGAGATAAGACACAGTGTTAGACTGTACTGTGTTATTCCGTGAGAGATAAGACACAGTGTTAGACTGTACTGTGTTATTCCGTGAGAGATAAGACACAGTGTTAGACTGTACTGTGTTATTCCGTGAGAGATAAGACACAGTGTTAGACTGTACTGTGTTATTCCGTGAGAGATAAGACACAGTGTTAGACTGTACTGTGTTATTCCGTGAGAGATAAGACACAGTGTTAGACTGTACTGTGTTATTCCGTGAGAGATAAGACACAGTGTTAGACTGTACTGTGTTATTCCGTGAGAGATAAGACACAGTGTTAGACTGTACTGTGTTATTCCGTGAGAGATAAGACACAGTGTTAGACTGTACTGTGTTATTCCGTGAGAGATAAGACACAGTGTTAGACTGTACTGTGTTATTCCGTGAGAGATAAGACACAGTGTTAGACTGTACTGTGTTATTCCGTGAGAGATAAGACACAGTGTTAGACTGTACTGTGTTATTCCGTGAGAGATAAGACACAGTGTTAGACTGTACTGTGTTATTCCGTGAGAGATAAGACACAGTGTTAGACTGTACTGTGTTATTCCGTGAGAGATAAGACACAGTGTTAGACTGTACTGTGTTATTCCGTGAGAGATAAGACACAGTGTTAGACTGTACTGTGTTATTCCGTGAGAGATAAGACACAGTGTTAGACTGTACTGTGTTATTCCGTGAGAGATAAGACACAGTGTTAGACTGTACTGTGTTATTCCGTGAGAGATAAGACACAGTGTTAGACTGTACTGTGTTATTCCGTGAGAGATAAGACACAGTGTTAGACTGTACTGTGTTATTCCGTGAGAGATAAGACACAGTGTTAGACTGTACTGTGTTATTCCGTGAGAGATAAGACACAGTGTTAGACTGTACTGTGTTATTCCGTGAGAGATAAGACACAGTGTTAGACTGTACTGTGTTATTCCGTGAGAGATAAGACACAGTGTTAGACTGTACTGTGTTATTCCGTGAGAGATAAGACACAGTGTTAGACTGTACTGTGTTATTCCGTGAGAGATAAGACACAGTGTTAGACTGTACTGTGTTATTCCGTGAGAGATAAGACACAGTGTTAGACTGTACTGTGTTATTCCGTGAGAGATAAGACACAGTGTTAGACTGTACTGTGTTATTCCGTGAGAGATAAGACACAGTGTTAGACTGTACTGTGTTATTCCGTGAGAGATAAGACACAGTGTTAGACTGTACTGTGTTATTCCGTGAGAGATAAGACACAGTGTTAGACTGTACTGTGTTATTCCGTGAGAGATAAGACACAGTGTTAGACTGTACTGTGTTATTCCGTGAGAGATAAGACACAGTGTTAGACTGTACTGTGTTATTCCGTGAGAGATAAGACACAGTGTTAGACTGTACTGTGTTATTCCGTGAGAGATAAGACACAGTGTTAGACTGTACTGTGTTATTCCGTGAGAGATAAGACACAGTGTTAGACTGTACTGTGTTATTCCGTGAGAGATAAGACACAGTGTTAGACTGTACTGTGTTATTCCGTGAGAGATAAGACACAGTGTTAGACTGTACTGTGTTATTCCGTGAGAGATAAGACACAGTGTTAGACTGTACTGTGTTATTCCGTGAGAGATAAGACACAGTGTTAGACTGTACTGTGTTATTCCGTGAGAGATAAGACACAGTGTTAGACTGTACTGTGTTATTCCGTGAGAGATAAGACACAGTGTTAGACTGTACTGTGTTATTCCGTGAGAGATAAGACACAGTGTTAGACTGTACTGTGTTATTCCGTGAGAGATAAGACACAGTGTTAGACTGTACTGTGTTATTCCGTGAGAGATAAGACACAGTGTTAGACTGTACTGTGTTATTCCGTGAGAGATAAGACACAGTGTTAGACTGTACTGTGTTATTCCGTGAGAGATAACTGACACAGTGTTAGACTGTACTGTGTTATTCCGTGAGAGATAAGACACAGTGTTAGACTGTACTGTGTTATTCCGTGAGAGATAAGACACAGTGTTAGACTGTACTGTGTTATTCCGTGAGAGATAAGACACAGTGTTAGACTGTACTGTGTTATTCCGTGAGAGATAAGACACAGTGTTAGACTGTACTGTGTTATTCCGTGAGAGATAAGACACAGTGTTAGACTGTACTGTGTTATTCCGTGAGAGATAAGACACAGTGTTAGACTGTACTGTGTTATTCCGTGAGAGATAAGACACAGTGTTAGACTGTACTGTGTTATTCCGTGAGAGATAAGACACAGTGTTAGACTGTACTGTGTTATTCCGTGAGAGATAAGACACAGTGTTAGACTGTACTGTGTTATTCCGTGAGAGATAAGACACAGTGTTAGACTGTACTGTGTTATTCCGTGAGAGATAAGACACAGTGTTAGACTGTACTGTGTTATTCCGTGAGAGATAAGACACAGTGTTAGACTGTACTGTGTTATTCCGTGAGAGATAAGACACAGTGTTAGACTGTACTGTGTTATTCCGTGAGAGATAAGACACAGTGTTAGACTGTACTGTGTTATTCCGTGAGAGATAAGACACAGTGTTAGACTGTACTGTGTTATTCCGTGAGAGATAAGACACAGTGTTAGACTGTACTGTGTTATTCCGTGAGAGATAAGACACAGTGTTAGACTGTACTGTGTTATTCCGTGAGAGATAAGACACAGTGTTAGACTGTACTGTGTTATTCCGTGAGAGATAAGACACAGTGTTAGACTGTACTGTGTTATTCCGTGAGAGATAAGACACAGTGTTAGACTGTACTGTGTTATTCCGTGAGAGATAAGACACAGTGTTAGACTGTACTGTGTTATTCCGTGAGAGATAAGACACAGTGTTAGACTGTACTGTGTTATTCCGTGAGAGATAAGACACAGTGTTAGACTGTACTGTGTTATTCCGTGAGAGATAAGACACAGTGTTAGACTGTACTGTGTTATTCCGTGAGAGATAAGACACAGTGTTAGACTGTACTGTGTTATTCCGTGAGAGATAAGACACAGTGTTAGACTGTACTGTGTTATTCCGTGAGAGATAAGACACAGTGTTAGACTGTACTGTGTTATTCCGTGAGAGATAAGACACAGTGTTAGACTGTACTGTGTTATTCCGTGAGAGATAAGACACAGTGTTAGACTGTACTGTGTTATTCCGTGAGAGATAAGACACAGTGTTAGACTGTACTGTGTTATTCCGTGAGAGATAAGACACAGTGTTAGACTGTACTGTGTTATTCCGTGAGAGATAAGACACAGTGTTAGACTGTACTGTGTTATTCCGTGAGAGATAAGACACAGTGTTAGACTGTACTGTGTTATTCCGTGAGAGATAAGACACAGTGTTAGACTGTACTGTGTTATTCCGTGAGAGATAAGACACAGTGTTAGACTGTACTGTGTTATTCCGTGAGAGATAAGACACAGTGTTAGACTGTACTGTGTTATTCCGTGAGAGATAAGACACAGTGTTAGACTGTATTGTGTTATTCTGAGAGATAAGTGTATTACTGTGTTATTCCGTGAGAGATAAGACACAGTGTTAGACTGTACTGTGTTATTCCGTGAGAGATAAGACACAGTGTTAGACTGTACTGTGTTATTCCGTGAGAGATAAGACACAGTGTTAGACTGTACTGTGTTATTCCGTGAGAGATAAGACACAGTGTTAGACTGTACTGTGTTATTCCGTGAGAGATAAGACACAGTGTTAGACTGTACTGTGTTACTGTACTGTGTTATTCCGTGAGAGATAAGACACAGTGTTAGACTGTACTGTGTTATTCCGTGAGAGATAAGACACAGTGTTAGACTGTACTGTGTTATTCCGTGAGAGATAAGACACAGTGTTAGACTGTACTGTGTTATTCCGTGAGAGATAAGACACAGTGTTAGACTGTACTGTGTTATTCCGTGAGAGATAAGACACAGTGTTAGACTGTACTGTGTTATTCCGTGAGAGATAAGACACAGTGTTAGACTGTACTGTGTTATTCCGTGAGAGATAAGACACAGTGTTAGACTGTACTGTGTTATTCCGTGAGAGATAAGACACAGTGTTAGACTGTACTGTGTTATTCCGTGAGAGATAAGACACAGTGTTAGACTGTACTGTGTTATTCCGTGAGAGATAAGACACAGTGTTAGACTGTACTGTGTTATTCCGTGAGAGATAAGACACAGTGTTAGACTGTACTGTGTTATTCCGTGAGAGATAAGACACAGTGTTAGACTGTACTGTGTTATTCCGTGAGAGATAAGACACAGTGTTAGACTGTACTGTGTTATTCCGTGAGAGATAAGACACAGTGTTAGACTGTACTGTGTTATTCCGTGAGAGATAAGACACAGTGTTAGACTGTACTGTGTTATTCCGTGAGAGATAAGACACAGTGTTAGACTGTACTGTGTTATTCCGTGAGAGATAAGACACAGTGTTAGACTGTACTGTGTTATTCCGTGAGAGATAAGACACAGTGTTAGACTGTACTGTGTTATTCCGTGAGAGATAAGACACAGTGTTAGACTGTACTGTGTTATTCCGTGAGAGATAAGACACAGTGTTAGACTGTACTGTGTTATTCCGTGAGAGATAAGACACAGTGTTAGACTGTACTGTGTTATTCCGTGAGAGATAAGACACAGTGTTAGACTGTACTGTGTTATTCCGTGAGAGATAAGACACAGTGTTAGACTGTACTGTGTTATTCCGTGAGAGATAAGACACAGTGTTAGACTGTACTGTGTTATTCCGTGAGAGATAAGACACAGTGTTAGACTGTACTGTGTTATTCCGTGAGAGATAAGACACAGTGTTAGACTGTACTGTGTTATTCCGTGAGAGATAAGACACAGTGTTAGACTGTACTGTGTTATTCCGTGAGAGATAAGACACAGTGTTAGACTGTACTGTGTTATTCCGTGAGAGATAAGACACAGTGTTAGACTGTACTGTGTTATTCCGTGAGAGATAAGACACAGTGTTAGACTGTACTGTGTTATTCCGTGAGAGATAAGACACAGTGTTAGACTGTACTGTGTTATTCCGTGAGAGATAAGACACAGTGTTAGACTGTACTGTGTTATTCCGTGAGAGATAAGACACAGTGTTAGACTGTACTGTGTTATTCCGTGAGAGATAAGACACAGTGTTAGACTGTACTGTGTTATTCCGTGAGAGATAAGACACAGTGTTAGACTGTACTGTGTTATTCCGTGAGAGATAAGACACAGTGTTAGACTGTACTGTGTTATTCCGTGAGAGATAAGACACAGTGTTAGACTGTACTGTGTTATTCCGTGAGAGATAAGACACAGTGTTAGACTGTACTGTGTTATTCCGTGAGAGATAAGACACAGTGTTAGACTGTACTGTGTTATTCCGTGAGAGATAAGACACAGTGTTAGACTGTACTGTGTTATTCCGTGAGAGATAAGACACAGTGTTAGACTGTACTGTGTTATTCCGTGAGAGATAAGACACAGTGTTAGACTGTACTGTGTTATTCCGTGAGAGATAAGACACAGTGTTAGACTGTACTGTGTTATTCCGTGAGAGATAAGACACAGTGTTAGACTGTACTGTGTTATTCCGTGAGAGATAAGACACAGTGTTAGACTGTACTGTGTTATTCCGTGAGAGATAAGACACAGTGTTAGACTGTACTGTGTTATTCCGTGAGAGATAAGACACAGTGTTAGACTGTACTGTGTTATTCCGTGAGAGATAAGACACAGTGTTAGACTGTACTGTGTTATTCCGTGAGAGATAAGACACAGTGTTAGACTGTACTGTGTTATTCCGTGAGAGATAAGACACAGTGTTAGACTGTACTGTGTTATTCCGTGAGAGATAAGACACAGTGTTAGACTGTACTGTGTTATTCCGTGAGAGATAAGATAACTGTACTGTGTTACAGAGATGTTTAGACTGTACTGTGTTATTCCGTGAGAGATAAGACACAGTGTTAGACTGTACTGTGTTATTCCGTGAGAGATAAGACACAGTGTTAGACTGTACTGTGTTATTCCGTGAGAGATAAGACACAGTGTTAGACTGTACTGTGTTATTCCGTGAGAGATAAGACACAGTGTTAGACTGTACTGTGTTATTCCGTGAGAGATAAGACACAGTGTTAGACTGTACTGTGTTATTCCGTGAGAGATAAGACACAGTGTTAGACTGTACTGTGTTATTCCGTGAGAGATAAGACACAGTGTTAGACTGTACTGTGTTATTCCGTGAGAGATAAGACACAGTGTTAGACTGTACTGTGTTATTCCGTGAGAGATAAGACACAGTGTTAGACTGTACTGTGTTATTCCGTGAGAGATAAGACACAGTGTTAGACTGTACTGTGTTATTCCGTGAGAGATAAGACACAGTGTTAGACTGTACTGTGTTATTCCGTGAGAGATAAGACACAGTGTTAGACTGTACTGTGTTATTCCGTGAGAGATAAGACACAGTGTTAGACTGTACTGTGTTATTCCGTGAGAGATAAGACACAGTGTTAGACTGTACTGTGTTATTCCGTGAGAGATAAGACACAGTGTTAGACTGTACTGTGTTATTCCGTGAGAGATAAGACACAGTGTTAGACTGTACTGTGTTATTCCGTGAGAGATAAGACACAGTGTTAGACTGTACTGTGTTATTCCGTGAGAGATAAGACACAGTGTTAGACTGTACTGTGTTATTCCGTGAGAGATAAGACACAGTGTTAGACTGTACTGTGTTATTCCGTGAGAGATAAGACACAGTGTTAGACTGTACTGTGTTATTCCGTGAGAGATAAGACACAGTGTTAGACTGTACTGTGTTATTCCGTGAGAGATAAGACACAGTGTTAGACTGTACTGTGTTATTCCGTGAGAGATAAGACACAGTGTTAGACTGTACTGTGTTATTCCGTGAGAGATAAGACACAGTGTTAGACTGTACTGTGTTATTCCGTGAGAGATAAGACACAGTGTTAGACTGTACTGTGTTATTCCGTGAGAGATAAGACACAGTGTTAGACTGTACTGTGTTATTCCGTGAGAGATAAGACACAGTGTTAGACTGTACTGTGTTATTCCGTGAGAGATAAGACACAGTGTTAGACTGTACTGTGTTATTCCGTGAGAGATAAGACACAGTGTTAGACTGTACTGTGTTATTCCGTGAGAGATAAGACACAGTGTTAGACTGTACTGTGTTATTCCGTGAGAGATAAGACACAGTGTTAGACTGTACTGTGTTATTCCGTGAGAGATAAGACACAGTGTTAGACTGTACTGTGTTATTCCGTGAGAGATAAGACACAGTGTTAGACTGTACTGTGTTATTCCGTGAGAGATAAGACACAGTGTTAGACTGTACTGTGTTATTCCGTGAGAGATAAGACACAGTGTTAGACTGTACTGTGTTATTCCGTGAGAGATAAGACACAGTGTTAGACTGTACTGTGTTATTCCGTGAGAGATAAGACACAGTGTTAGACTGTACTGTGTTATTCCGTGAGAGATAAGACACAGTGTTAGACTGTACTGTGTTATTCCGTGAGAGATAAGACACAGTGTTAGACTGTACTGTGTTATTCCGTGAGAGATAAGACACAGTGTTAGACTGTACTGTGTTATTCCGTGAGAGATAAGACACAGTGTTAGACTGTACTGTGTTATTCCGTGAGAGATAAGACACAGTGTTAGACTGTATGAGAGATAAGACACAGTGTTAGACTGTACTGTGTTATTCCGTGAGAGATAAGACACAGTGTTAGACTGTACTGTGTTATTCCGTGAGAGATAAGACACAGTGTTAGACTGTACTGTGTTATTCCGTGAGAGATAAGACACAGTGTTAGACTGTACTGTGTTATTCCGTGAGAGATAAGACACAGTGTTAGACTGTACTGTGTTATTCCGTGAGAGATAAGACACAGTGTTAGACTGTACTGTGTTATTCCGTGAGAGATAAGACACAGTGTTAGACTGTACTGTGTTATTCCGTGAGAGATAAGACACAGTGTTAGACTGTACTGTGTTATTCCGTGAGAGATAAGACACAGTGTTAGACTGTACTGTGTTATTCCGTGAGAGATAAGACACAGTGTTAGACTGTACTGTGTTATTCCGTGAGAGATAAGACACAGTGTTAGACTGTACTGTGTTATTCCGTGAGAGATAAGACACAGTGTTAGACTGTACTGTGTTATTCCGTGAGAGATAAGACACAGTGTTAGACTGTACTGTGTTATTCCGTGAGAGATAAGACACAGTGTTAGACTGTACTGTGTTATTCCGTGAGAGATAAGACACAGTGTTAGACTGTACTGTGTTATTCCGTGAGAGATAAGACACAGTGTTAGACTGTACTGTGTTATTCCGTGAGAGATAAGACACAGTGTTAGACTGTACTGTGTTATTCCGTGAGAGATAAGACACAGTGTTAGACTGTTCTGTGTTATTCCGTGAGAGATAAGACACAGTGTTAGACTGTACTGTGTTATTCCGTGAGAGATAAGACACAGTGTTAGACTGTACTGTGTTATTCCGTGAGAGATAAGACACAGTGTTAGACTGTACTGTGTTATTCCGTGAGAGATAAGACACAGTGTTAGACTGTACTGTGTTATTCCGTGAGAGATAAGACACAGTGTTAGACTGTACTGTGTTATTCCGTGAGAGATAAGACACAGTGTTAGACTGTACTGTGTTATTCCGTGAGAGATAAGACACAGTGTTAGACTGTACTGTGTTATTCCGTGAGAGATAAGACACAGTGTTAGACTGTACTGTGTTATTCCGGGTTATGTTAACATAATGTTCTTTTGTGTACTCACAACTGTCCTCACGTGTATTGTAAAATATTGACGTTTTATGTATATAGAAAGTAGATAATGTTTAATTTTGTTTTTTTACTTTATACTTAGGTACAAACTTCATTGTCAAATTTCTTATATACAAGTTGGGTTAATTTTGGTGTTTGTATGAAGGTCCAAATATTCCAGGTTATGGAAGAAATTTAAAAAAATAAATACTGCTTTTCAGGTGATAATTTACAGATTTTTATGCAATAATTTTAGAATATTGGTCTGTGATACAACAAGAGAATTACTCCTTAGCTTGGCTTCAAACCTGGTGTTACTTACTGTAAGTTTTGAATTAGTTTTGTCTAGCTCATGTTCTAATTTATCATTTATCTTCAAGAAATTGGGATATTATTATTATTATTTTTATCAGTATGATAATTTATGAATTTCCTTCAAATCTTCACTGTTAGTATTGCACTGCAGCAGAAAGTTTTTACACTGCACGATTCTTCTTGCTTCCACTCAGGCAGAGGAAGGTGAGGTTAAGTTACTCTTGGATACCTTCTTAGATCACAGTGACTGACATGCAACTACTTAATATTGTTGTTTCTATTACTGTTATTACTATAACTACTGTTACTACTATTACTGTTACTACTATAACTACTGTTACTACTATTACTGTTACTACTACTACTATTACTACTGTTACTACTATTACTGTTACTACTATAACTACTGTTACTACTATAACTATTGTTACTACTATTACTATTACTACTGTTACTACTATTACTGTTACTACTATAACTACTGTTACTACTATTACTGTTACTACTATAACTACTGTTACTACTATTACTATTACTACTGTTACTACTATTACTGTTACTACTATAACTACTGTTACTACTACTACTATTACTACTGTTACTACTATTACTGTTACTACTATAACTACTGTTACTACTATTACTGTTACTACTATAACTACTGTTACTACTATTACTGTTACTACTACTACTATTACTACTACTACTACTATTACTACTGTTACTACTATTACTGTTACTAATACTACTATTACTACTGTTACTACTATTACTATTACTACTACTACTTTTACTACTATTACTAGAACCACTACTAATACTTCTACTGCAACCACAGTTACTACTACTACTACTACCATTACTACTACGACTACTACTACCATTACTACTACGACTACTACTACTGCTACTACTACTACTAATACTACTACTACTGTCATTATTATTATTATTATTATTATTATTATTATTATTATTATTATTATTATTATTATTATTACTCTTATTACTACTACTACCATTACTATTATTATCATTACTACTACTACCATTGCTAATACGGCTACTACCACTACTACTGTTACTATTATTATTACTACTACTATACTACTACTAACACTACTACTACTACCACCACCACTACTACTACTACCACCACTACTACTGCTACCACCACTACTACAACTACCACCACTACTACAACTACCACCACTACTACAACTACCACCACTACTACAACTACCACCACTACTACAACTACCACCACTACAACAACTACCACCACTACTACAACTACCACCACTACAACAACTACCACCACTACTACAACTACCACCACTACAACAACTGTTACCACTACTACTACAACAGTTAACACCACTACAACAACTGTTACCACCACTACTACAACTACCACCACTACTACAACTTCTACCACCACTACTACAACTTATACCACCACTACTACAACTACCACCACTACTACAACTACCACCACTACTACAACTACCACCACTACTACAACTACCACCACTACTAAAGATAACTTTGTTTACCTCAGCCATACATCCGTGACCAGTTCAGCAGTGGAGTGTTCCAGCCACACTTCCTGCAGGTGCAGGGAGGCTTGTTGTCTGAGGGTTGTGGAGGTCTTGAAGAACCTCCCACAGCTACCTTCCAGGGTCCCAATACTCGCCTCCTCCTCACCAGACCAGTGGACACCCGCAGTGCTAAGTTCGTCCACTTCACTGCCCAGATAGGCAGTGCCCACGGCAGTGGTGTGTGTGTTCCAGCGTCAAACAGACACCATAATGTCTTCCTTCAATACTCTACCAATGGAGGTATGACGGGTCACCTCGGTAGGAGACGACCAGCGGGTTATATATATATATATATATATATATATATATATATATATATATATATATATATATATATATATATATATATATATATATATAAATATATATATATATATATATACAGGGTGTGTAAAGGTAGAGAGTTGAAAGTGAGCATAGATAAGACTAAGGTGTTGAGGGTATCAATTGATTTAGCTAAAAAAAATTGGATATTACATTGGAAAGATGGAGTATGGAAGAAGTGAATGTTTTTAGATATTTGGGAGTTGACTTGTCAGCTGATGGGTTTATGAAGGATGAAGTTAACCATAGACTTGATGAAGGAAAAAAGGTGAGTGGTGCGTTGAGGTATATGTGGAGACAAAAACCGTTATCCAAGGAGGCAAAGAAGGGAATGTATGAAAGTATAGTAGTACCAACACGCTTATATGGGTGTGAAGCTTGGGTGGTAAATGCAGCAGCGAGGAGACGGTTGGAGGCAGTGGAGATGTCCTGTCTAAGGGCGATGTGTGGTGTAAATATTATGCAGAAAATTCGGAGTGTGGAAATTAGGAGAAGGTGTGGAGTTAATAAAAGTATTAGTCAGAGGGCAGAAGAGGGGTTGTTGAGGTGGTTTGGTCATTTAGAGAGAATGGATCAAAGTAGAATAACTTGGAGAGCGTATAAATCTGTAGGGGAAAGAAGGCGGGGTAGAGGTCGTCCTCGAAAAGGTTAGAGGGACGGGGTAAAGGAGGTTTTTTGGCCGAGGGGCTTGGACTCCAGCAATCATGTGTGAGCGTCTTTCATAGGAGTGAATGGAGACGAATGATTTTTGAGACCTGACGAGCTGTTGGAGTGTGACCAGGTAAATATTTAGTGAAGGGATTCAAGGAAACCGGTTAGCCGGACTTGAGTTCTGGAAATGGGAAGTACAGTGCCTCCACTTTGAAGTTGTCTGGGATATTGACAGTTTGGAGGGATCTTATTGCATATATATATATATATATATATATATATATATATATATATATATATATATATATATATATATATATATATATATATATATATATATATATATATATATATATGCAATAAGATCACAGTAAACAGGTGATTTCAGAATATGCAAAACAACCACTCTGAAAGAATAGAGAAATTCCAAGCGCTAAGGGTAATGTCCTACGAGGAAAGGTTAAGGGAAACCGGTCTGACGACACTGGAGGACTGGAAGGTCAGGAGAGACATGATAACGACATACAAAATACTGCGTGGAATAGACAAGGTGGACAGAGACAGGATGTTCCAGAGACGGGACACAGAAACAAGGGGTCACAATTGGAGGCTGAAGACTCAGATGAGCCAAAGGGATGTTAGGAAGCATTTCATGTAGTGGAGGCAGGAACCATTAATAGTTTTAAGACGAGGTATGATAAAGCTCATGGAGCAGAGAAAGGGAGGACCCAGTAGCTGTCAGTGAAGAGGTGGGGCCAGGAGCTGAGTCTCGACCCCAACAAGACTAATAAATGCTAGTCGTTGCCTTACATGAGTCACAACATTTACTGCTGTGCTTCTGTTTTCTTTTATTTTGGTGTGTGGATGTTTGTGGTATATAAAAACTCGTCTAAATGAGAGGATCAAAACCCAGATTAAGACGAACACGAAATAAAAGAAATCTGTCTATTTCGTTCCTTAACTGAGGTCCTTTTCAGATGATCTACCGATAAGGGACCTAAACTGGAGGTCAGAATATGATAATTAAGACATATGTTTTCGAAATGTTTCGCTTACACAACAGAGAAGGCAGCAGAATACAGAGAAGGCAGCAGAATACAGAGAAGGCAGCAGAATACAGAGAAGGCAGCAGAATACAGAGAAGGCAGCAGAATACAGAGAAGGCAGCAGAATACAGAGAAGGTAGCAGAATACAGAGAAGGCAGCAGAATACAGAGGAGGCAGCAGAATACAGAGAAGGCAGCAGAATACAGAGAAGGCAGCAGAATACAGAGAAGGCAGCAGAATACAGAGAAGGCAGCAGAATACAGAGAAGGCAGCAGAATACAGAGAAGGCAGCAGAATACAGAGAAGGCAGCAGAATACAGAGAAGGTAGCAGAATACAGAGAAGGCAGCAGAATACAGAGAAGGCAGCAGAATACAGAGAAGGCAACAGAATACAGAGAAGGCAGCAGAATACATAGAAGGCAGCAGAATACAGAGAAGGCAGCAGAATACAGAGAAGGCAGCAGAATACAGAGAAGGCAGCAGAATACACAGAAGGCAGCAGAATACATAGAAGGCAGCAGAATACAGAGAAGGCAGCAGAATACAGAGGAGGCAGCAGAATACAGAGGAGGCAGCAGAATACAGAGGAGGCAGCAGAATATAGAGGAGGCAGCAGAATAAAGAGGAGGCAGCAGAATACAGAGGAGGCAGCAGAATACAGAGGAGGCAGCAGAATACAGAGGAGGCAGCAGAATACAGAGGAGGCAGCAGAATACAGAGGAGGCAGCAGAATACAGAGGAGGCAGCAGAATACAGAGGAGGCAGCAGAATACAGAGGAGGCAGCAGAATACAGAGGAGGCAGCAGAATACAGAGGAGGCAGCAGAATACAGAGGAGGCAGCAGAAGCAGTTGAGATATAAGACGATGTAATCAGTCCATCACTTTCGCGGCTCCGCTTCTTATCTCGTCTTCGACATTTCTTGCCTGTCATCTTGATAATATATGTCTCCACTCTGATGCTTCAGCTTCACAGTGTTCCAGACTGTGGAGCAAAACTCTTCTCCAGGCTGAGGGACTGACCTCCTCAGCATTGCTTCTTCGATGGTGATGGACTGATTACAACGTTTTTACAAATCCACTGCTTATGCTGCCTCCTCCTCATTCAACTGAAGAAATCTACTGTACAGGCGAAACGTTTCGGAATAAACATATCTAACTGTTGCAGATTTGTCCTAGCAGTTTATCGGTATTGTGAACCATTGTTATATTCAAAGTTCGAAATATGTAGTCTAATTAGGCCGTATTTCATATGGGTTAAATCTTATGTTTTTATATTGGTGTGTGTGCAGGTATCCGGTGGCACCTACTGCGGGAACTGGACCACCAGCTGTACGCAGCACCTAATAAGGAGTACATCCTCATCCCTACTGACGCCAGGAGCCCAGCCACCATCTTCAGGTAACCTTGATAATATTCCTGAGTGAGCCTATGATAGCCTAACAGGTCAGAGACCAGACTACCACTCCATGGCGGAGGATGATGCAGTCGTCACCTCCTCAATTGACTGATACATCTGGGTTTAGCATCTCATGAAATAGAGCATAAAAGTGCTAGATGACAGACCGAAACGTTATTCAGTATTTATTAGCAACTTCTGCTTTTGCTAATTGTGAACTTTAACCTGCTGACTCTCCTTCTTGTAGACCACAGCCTCACGTGTGGTCTCCTGTCTCACATGTAGACCCCTGCCTTAAATGTAGGCCCCTGCCTTACAGGTAGACCCCTGCCTTACATGTAGACCCCTGCCTCAGATGTGGACCCCTGCCTTACATGTAGACCCCTGCCTCACATGTAGACCCTTGCTTCACATGTAGACTCCTGCTTCACATGTAGACCCTGCTTCACATGTAGACCCCTGCCTCACATGTAGACCCCTGCCTCACATGTAGACCCCTGCCTCACATGTAGACCCCTGCCTCACATGTAGACCCCTGCCTCACATGTAGACCCCTGCCTCACATGTAGACCCCTGCCTCACATGTAGACCCCTGCCTCACATGTAGACCCCTGCCTCACATGTAGACCCCTGCCTCACATGTAGACCCCTGCCTCACATGTAGACCCCTGCCTCACATGTAGACCCCTGCCTCACATGTAGACCCCTGCCTCACATGTAGACCCCTGCCTCACATGTAGACCCCTGCCTCACATGTAGACCCCTGCCTCACATGTAGACCCCTGCCTCACATGTAGACCCCTGCCTCACATGTAGACCCCTGCCTCACATGTAGACCCCTGCCTCACATGTAGACCCCTGCCTCACATGTAGACCCCTGCCTCACATGTAGACCCCTGCCTCACATGTAGACCCCTGCCTTATATGTAGACCCCCCTGCCTTATATTGGCCATAATCCGTTACAGAAGGTCGGCCTAAATTCGAAACTGCTTAAATTCGAAGCAATATTTCCCATAAGAATTAATGTAAATACAATTAATCTGTTCCAGACACTCAAAAATAGTAACAAAAGGGGAGAGGGAGCTGGGGTTATTGTTTAGAAGGGGAATCCCCCTCCATAAGGACCTCAGGTATCAAAGCCCTCTCTGGGGTTACTTCCCTCCCTGCCTGCTACACCCCCTGTATGCCTGCTACACTCCCTGCCTTCCTCCTATACTCCCTGCTACACCCTACCTCTTTACTACACACCCTGCCTCCATGCTACACTCCCTGTTTCCCTGCTACACTCCCTGCCTCCCATCCACACTTCCTGTTTCCTGGGAGCAACAAGACCAGAGCTTGACTCGACCATTTATTTTGTCAAGGGCCATGTCTAGGCCTGTTTTGGCCCTTTCTATAACAAGTTGTCGAATCAAGCTCTGGTCTTGATGCTCCCGGACAGGCCCCCACTTATTGCATATGGGGGGGTTAACATTAGACCACTGATCCTCACTGGTGAATCAGTTTGAATATTGACTTTGTCTAGGGGGTAAAACTTCATACACAACAAGGGTACTGAGCAGCAATGTAGCTTTGCTCTGTCTAGTACTCTCTTGCTCAGTCTAAACCTCTGTATTCTAGAAATTTCTAATCCTAGTCAGACCCCTTGCAAGGGAACATCGGTATAGATAGAATTTACTTTGTTACTAGGTGTCAGTAAGGTACTGATTATCTAATATGTCTTATAACGATTATCTAACTTTACCATTGGGATCTATGTTCTCTTAGTACAATCTTATATCTATAACCAAATTTATATATAATCGTTTCCTTTCAGTAGGAAGGGAAAGACAAGGGATTTCATGGTCTTTATTAAGATGAGGGTTAATAAATTAATATATATATATATATATATATATATATATATATATATATATATATATATATATATATATATGTATATATATATATATATATATATATATATATATATATATATATATATATATATATATATATATATATATAGGATGGGGTCCACCTCTGGTGTAAACTGTGGGACCCACAGCCTCGGAGAAGTGGATAAAAAGGCTTCAAGGAAGAATATTTGGATTTCTTCCTGAAGCAGTTTGAATATTCCACTTCCTCTACCACCCCATCTTTTCATTCTCTTTTACCAATAGGTATATTTTATTACATAATATGGTACATAAGGTTTAAGAGATACATTGTTGATATAAAGATGGCATATACGGTACGTGAGATATGAGAGATATGAGATATGAGATATGAGAAATGGGGCACATGCCCAAAATACAGCTGGCATTACCCCCTCTGAACAGCAGCGCTGAGTCGCTGGAACAGAAAACTAGCTGCCCTGGGATCCCTAGTTACCCTGATGAGTCTTTTGCCTAGATCCTTAAGGAACTTAGATGCACTCTTTCCCCATGAGCCAAGGGCCTCTGAGCCTATTGGAACAAACATATAATGATGGACAAGTTCTCCATATTTTCTAGACTTCTGGGACTCCCTGAAGATGGCAGCTGCCCCTCCTTCCTCCCTGGTGTATTGGAGATAAGTATCAGCCAAGGTAGATGCACATGTATAGTCCCACACCACCTGCTTACCGTCTGTCCAGGCATGAAGGGTTATACCATCTGGACGCTTCTGGCTGCCATCAGATCTGCATAGTTGGGGTGGCTCCCTTACTGCTGGGCATCTGGCTGTTATAAGGCTCCTCTTGATAATGTTATTAACCTCCTCATGTCTTGCAATCTTCCCTTGGATTTATGGCACACAAGACCATGGTACCAGAATCGGTCGGCTGCTTCACTGCCACAAATACACCTGTGTTCGGCGTGAATAGGGGCAGCAAGTCGAAGGGCAACACCAATGCGGATGATCTGTGGGTCGAGGCGTGTGCCAAGGCTGGAGTTGGGAACAGCTAACAGAAAGTCCACTGCATAAGGAGCTCTCACTGCCAGGAGGAGGGCTCTACCCTTCCCTGACACACCCTGAAGCATTGTTGAGGCTATTTTCTCCACTATCGGGCCATCCCAGTGCGACTGTTTGTAGTTGTTGGGGGGAGCAGGTCTGGTTTCAGAGCCCGTTAGATTATCCCAGATCATGGCTCCGTCAATGAACTTTTGGTCCTGGACTCTTATCTTGTCCCTAAGATGTTCAGGGAGAATATATATGCAAGGAATTCGCAAGAGCAGGCTAAATATACACAAACACTGATCTCTGGCTGAAGGAGACTCGAACCTACGAACCTTGGAACAAGGTACGCAGTGCTATACCATTCTCACCACACTGGACCAATACCTTGGCGTCCAGCTTGCGCTAGACGTTTGATCCAAGGCAGCCAGCTTTCAGGGAGAAGGCTTACAGCTTTTCATCTCATCCCCTGTATGCATCAGCCTTGTTAGAGATTTTAACAATGCAAGGAATTCGCAAGAAAAGCTGTAAGCCTTCTCCCTGAAAGCTGGCTGCCTTGGATCAAACGTCTAGCGCAAGTTGAACGCCAAGGTATTGGTCCAGTGGGTTGAGAATGGTATAGCACTGCGTACCTTGTTCCAAGGTTCGAAGGTTCGAGTCTCCTTCAGCCAGAGATCAGTGTTTCTATATATATATATATATATATATATATATATATATATATATATATATATATATATATATATATATATATATATATATATATGCAACAACCACTCTGAAAGAATAGAGAAATTCCAAGCGCTTTCGTGACTACTCACATTATCAAGGAACAATGATAATGTGAGTAGTCACGATAGCGCTTGGAATTTCTCTATTCTTCCACAGTGGTTGTTTTGCATATATATATATATATATATATATAGAGAGAGAGAGAGAGAGAGAGAGAGAGAGAGAGAGAGAGAGAGAGAGAGAGAGAGAGAGAGAGAGAGAGAGAGAGAGAGAGAGAGAGAGGAATATTTTATTACATAATATGGTACAAAAGATTTAAGAGATACATTGTTGATATAAAGGTGGCATATACGATACATGTTGTTACGTGTGTACCAACGATTATAAAGCGAAAATCTCATCCAGCTCCTCAGAGCTGGGGCGTGTGCCCAAAATACAGCAGGCATTACCCCTTTGAACAGCCGCACTGAGCCGCTGGAACAGAAAACTAGCTGCCCTGGGATCCATGGTTACCCTGATGAGTCTTTTTCCCAGCTTCTTAAGGAATTTAGATGCATTCTTTCCCCATGAGCCAAGGGTCTCTGAGCCTATGGGAACAAACATATAATGATGGGCAAGTTCTCCATATTTTCTAGACTTTTGGGACTCCCTGAAGCTGGCAGCTGCCCCTCCTTCCTCCCTGGTGTATTGGAGATAGGTATCAGCCAAGGTAGATGCACATGTATAGTCCCACACCACCTGCTTCCCATCTGTCCAGGCTTGAAGGGTGATACCATCTGTACGCTTCTGGCTGCCATCAGATCTGCATAGCTGGGGTGGCTCCCTTACTGCGGGGCATCCGGCTGTTGTGAGGCTCCTCTTGATAATGTTATTAACCTCCTCATGTCTTGTAATCTTTCCCTCGGATTTACGGCACACAAGACCGCGGTACCCGAATCGGTCTGCTGCTTCACTGCCACAAATACACCTGTGTTCGGCGAGAACAGGGGCGGCAAGTCGAAGGGCAACACCGATGCGGATGGTCTGTGGGTCGAGGCGTGTGCCAAGGCTGGAGTTGGGAACAGCCAACAAAAAATCCCCTGTATGAGGTGCTCTCACTGCCAGGAGGCGGGCTCTATCCTTCCCTGACACACTCTGAAGCATTGTTGAGGCTATATTTTCCACTTTTGGACCATCCCAGTGCTACTGTTTGTAGTTGTTGGGGGGAGCAGGTCTGGTTTCAGAGCCCGTTAGATTATCGGAGATCATGGCTCCGTCAATGAACTTTTGGTCCTGGACTCCAATCTTGTCCCTAAGATGTTCAGGGAGAATCGCTGCTACAAGCCCTCTGGATGCAATACATGAGGACAGAAAAGCAGCTAGCGCAATCTGTGATGACTTGCGGACACCAACGCCTCCTAGTCTGACTGGAAGTGTAGCTTGGTTCCACTGTCCGTCTTCTAGAGTAAGGTGGTTAAGTACTTTCGTAAAAATCTGCCTCAGGATACTGTCATAGGGTTATTATATATATATATATATATATATATATATATATATATATATATATATATATATATATATATATATATATATATATATATTATAGGTAGTAGGTTGGTAGACAGCAACCACCCAGGGAAGTACTACCGTCCTGCCAGATGACTGTGAAACAGAAACCTGTAACTGTTTTGCATGATGGTAGGATTGCTGGTTTCTTTTTCTGTCTCATAAACACGCTAGATAACAGGGATATCTTGCTACTCCTACTTACACTTTGGTCACACTTCACAGACATGCACATGCATATATATATACATACATCTAGGTTTTTCTCCTTTTTCTAAATAGCTCTTGTTCCTTTTTATTTCTTTTATTGTCCATGGGGAAGTGGAAAAAAATCTTTCCTCCGTAAGCCATGCGTGTCGTATGAGGCGACTAAAATGCCGGGAGCAATGGGCTAGTAACCCCTTCTCCTGTAGACATTTACTAAAAAAGAGAAGAAGAAAAACTTTATAAAACTGGGATGCTTAAATGTGCGTGGGTGTAGTGCGGATGACAAGAAACAAATGATTGCTGATGTTATGAATGAAAAGAAGTTGGATGTCCTGGCCCTAAGCGAAACAAAGCTGAAGGGGGCAGGGGAGTTTCGGTGGGGGGAAATAAATGGGATTAAATCTGGAGTATCTGAGAGAGTTAGAGCAAAGGAAGGGGTAGCAGTAATGTTGAATGATCAGTTATGGAAGGAGAAAAGAGAATATGAATGTGTAAATTCAAGAATTATGTGGATTAAAGTAAAGGTTGGATGCGAGAAGTGGGTCATAATAAGCGTGTATGCACCTGGAGAAGAGAGGAATGCAGAGGAGAGAGAGAGATTTTGGGAGATGTTAAGTGAATGTATAGGAGCCTTTGAACCAAGTGAGAGAGTAATTGTGAGGGTGTGGTAGGTAAGTTTGGGGTACCAGGTCTAAATGATAATGGGAGCCCTTTGATTGAACTTTGTATAGAAAGGGGTTTAGTTATAGGTAATACATATTTTAAGAAAAAGAGGATAAATAAGCATACAAGATATGATGTAGGGCGAAATGACAGTAGTTTGTTGGATTATGTATTGGTAGATAAAAGACTGTTGAGTAGACTTCAGGATGTACATGTTTATAGAGGGGCCACAGATATATCAGATCACTTTCTAGTTGTAGCTACACTGAGAGTAAAAGGTAGATGGGATACAAGGAGAATAGAAGCATCAGGGAAGAGAGAGGTGAAGGTTAATAAACTAAAAGAGGAGGCAGTTAGGGTAAGATATAAACAGCTATTGGAGGATAGATGGGCTAATGAGAGCATAGGTAATGGGGTCGAAGAGGTATGGGGTAGGTTTAAAAATGTAGTGTTAGAGTGTTCAGCAGAAGTTTGTGGTTACAGGAAAGTGGGTGCGGGAGGGAAGAGGAGCGATTGGTGGAATGATGATGTAAAGAGAGTAGTAAGGGAGAAAAAGTTAGCATATGAGAAGTTTTTACAAAGTAGAAGTGATGCAAGGAGGGAAGAGTATATGGAGAAAAAGAGAGAGGTTAAGAGAGTGGTGAAGCAATGTAAAAAGAGAGCAAATGAGAGAGTGGGTGAGATGTTATCAACAAATTTTGTTGAAAATAAGAAAAAGTTTTGGAGTGAGATTAACAAGTTAAGAAAGCCTAGAGAACAAATGGATTTGTCAGTTAAAAATAGGAGAGGAGAGTTATTAAATGGAGAGTTAGAGGTATTGGGAAGATGGAGGGAATATTTTGAGGAATTGTTAAATGTTGATGAAGATAGGGAAGCTGTGATTTCGTGTACAGGACAACGAGGAATAACATCTTGTAGGAGTGAGGAAGAGCCAGTTGTGAGTGTGGGGGAAGTTCGTGAGGCAGTAGGTAAAATGAAAGGGGGTAAGGCAGCCGGGATTGATGGGATAAAGATAGAAATGTTAAAAGCAGGTGGGGATATAGTTTTGGAGTGGTTGGTGCAATTATTTAATAAATGTATGGAAGAGGGTAAGGTACCTAGGGATTGGCAGAGAGCATGCATAGTTCCTTTGTATAAAGGGAAAGGGGATAAAAGAGAGTGCAAAAATTATAGGGGGATAAGTCTGTTGAGTATACCTGGCAAAGTGTATGGTAGAGTTATTATTGAAAGAATTAAGAGAATAGGATAGCAGATGAACAAGGAGGCTTTAGGAAAGGTAGGGGGTGTGTGGACCAGGTGTTTACAGTGAAACATATAAGTGAACAGTATTTAGATAAGGCCAAAGAGGTCTTTGTGGCATTTATGGATTTGGAAAAGGCGTATGACAGGGTGGATAGGGGGGCAATGTGGCAGATGTTGCAGGTGTATGGTGTAGGAGGTAGGTTACTGAAAGCAGTGAAGAGTTTTTACGAGAATAGTGAGGCTCAAGTTAGAGTATGTAGGAAAGAGGGAAATTATTTCCCAGTAAAAGTAGGCCTTAGACAAGGATGTGTGATGTCACCGTGGTTGTTTAATATATTTATAGATGGGGTTGTAAGAGAAGTAAATGCGAGGGTCTTGGCAAGAGGAGTGGAGTTAAAAGATAAAGAATCACACATAAAGTGGGAGTTGTCACAGTTGCTCTTTGCTGATGACACTGTGCTCTTGGGAGATTCTGGAGAGAAGTTGCAGAGATTGGTGGATGAATTTGGAAGGGTGTGCAAAAGAAGAAAATTGAAAGTGAATACAGGAAAGAGTAAAGTTATGAGGATAACAAAAAGATTAGGTGATGAAAGATTGGATATCAGATTGGAGGGAGAGAGTATGGAGGAGGTGAATGTATTCAGATATTTGGGAGTGGACGTGTCAGCGGATGGGTCTATGAAAGATGAGGTGAATCATAGAATTGATGAGGGGAAAAGGGTGAGTGGTGCACTTAGGAGTCTCTGGAGACAAAGAACTTTGTCCATGGAGGCAAAGAGGGGAATATATGAGAGTATAGTTTTACCAACGCTCTTATATGGGTGTGAAGCATGGGTGATGAATGTTGCAGCGAGGAGAAGGCTGGAGGCAGTGGAGATGTCATGTCTGAGAGCAATGTGTGGTGTGAATATAATGCAGAGAATTCGTAGTTTGGAAGTTAGGAGGAGGTGCGGGATTACCAAAACTGTTGTCCAGAGGGCTGAGGAAGGGTTGTTGAGGTGGTTCGGACATGTGGAGAGAATGGAGCGAAACAGAATACCTTCAAGAGTGTATCAGTCTGTAGTGGAAGGAAGGCGGGGTAGGGGTCGGCCTAGGAAAGGTTGGAGGGAGGGGGTAAAGGAGGTTTTGTGTGCGAGGGGCTTGGACTTTCAGCAGGCATGCGTGAGCGTGTTTGATAGGAGTGAATGGAGACAAATGGTTTTTAATACTTGACGTGCTGTTGGAGTGTGAGCAAAGTAACATTTATGAAGGGGTTCAGGGAAACCGGCAGGCCGGACTTGAGTCCTGGAGATGGGAAGTACAGTGCCTGCACTCTGAAGGAGGGGTGTTAATGTTGCAGTTTAAAAACTGTATTGTAAACCACCCTTCTGGCAAGACAGTGATGGAGTGAATGATGGTGAAAGTTTTTCTTTTTCGGGCCACCCTGCCTTGGTGGGAATCGGCCAGTGTGATAATAAATATATATATATATATATATATATATATATATATATATATATATATATATATATATATATATATATATATATATATATATA
This sequence comes from Cherax quadricarinatus, assembly GCF_038502225.1. Taxonomy (NCBI): domain Eukaryota; kingdom Metazoa; phylum Arthropoda; class Malacostraca; order Decapoda; family Parastacidae; genus Cherax; species Cherax quadricarinatus. The sequence goes on from NC_091320.1 coordinate 12,989,126, forward strand.
TATATATGGTATAGGGTTATCATATATATATATATATATATATATATATATATATATATATATATATATATATATATATATATATATATATATATATATATATATATATATATATATATATATATATATATATATATATGTGTGTGTGTGTGTGTGTGTGTGTGTGTGTCGTGCCGAATAGGCAGAATTTGCGATCTTGGCTTAAATAGCAACGCTCATCTTGCCATATAGGACAAGTGAAAATTTGTGTATGCAATAATTTCGCCAAAATCATTCTGAACCTAACGAAAAAAATATATTTCATAGTGTTTGTTTAGTATTAAATTACTGTAAACAAATCTAAAATATTTAGTTGAGTTAGGCTAAAATAAATTGTTCTTGTTATAATAAGGTTAGGTAAGTTTTCTAAGATTCTTTTGGTGCAAAATTAAATTTTTTTACATTAACATTATTGAAAAAAAAATATATCTTTAAACGTATAAAAGAAAATTTCAGAAAGGACTTAATTTTAAATGAGTTCTTGCTAACTGACCAGTTTTACATATTCGGCACGACATATATATATATATATATATATATATATATATATATATATATATATATATATATATATATATATATATATATATATATATATATATATATGTATGTATGTATATATACACACACACACACACTCATACATTTGAAGAGTTTCGAGTTTCACTACTCTCGGCGCCCGGCCATGGGCCAGGCTCGTTTGGCGCTTGTCTAATCAACCAGGCTGTTCCTGCTGGAGGCCTGCTGCCCCACATATCCATCACAGCATGGTTGGTCTGGCACCTGGTGAAAATACTTGTCCGGATTCCTCTTAAGCGCTGCTACACTTGTTTCAGCCGTGTTTCTGATGTCTTCTGGTAAGATGTTAGACTCTGGAACCCCGAACGTTGATACACTTTTATCTGTCTGTGAATGCCGTCGTTTGATGGCTATGTCATGACTGCCTATAATGATCTTAGTTATAATGCTGGACATAATGAAGCTCCCCATGTTCTATACACTCGTATTACCAGGGCTATTAACCGTAGTTTCTAGACAGCAACGTCTGTCTTAACTCTCTTCCCTGATGATAAGTGGTTCTTTCTGTGAATTACATAGTGTACGTAATTATAATGTACGTAATTATATGGTGCTTTCTTCAGGTTGTGGCAGCCTCGCCTGGCCTCTCCTCCACCAGCCTGGTCCCTGGACGACCTTTACATCGGCGGCTCAGAGATCAGCGCTGCTCAACTCATCGATGAGTTTGAAGGAGAACCCACGGTAGGTAGTGACAGTAACCAACCCACGGTAGGTGCTGATAGTAACCAACCCACGGTAGGTAGTGAAAGTAACCAACCCACGGTAGGTAGTAATAGTAACCAACCCACGGTAGGTAGTGAAAGTAACCAACCCACGGTAGGTAGTGATAGTAACCAACCCACGGTAGGTAGTGAAAGTAACCAATCCACGGTAGGTAGTGACAGTAACCAACCCACGGTAGATAGTGATAGTAACCAACCCACGGTAGGTAGTGACAGTAAAAAACCCACGGTGGGTAGAGACTGTAACCAACCCATGGTAGGTAGTGACAGTAACCAACCCACGGTAGGGAAAGACAGTAACCAACCCACGGAAGGTAGTAACAGTAGCCAACCCACAGTAGGTAGTGACAGTAACCAACCCACGGTAGGTAGTGACAGCAACAAACCCACGGTAAGAAGAGACATTAACCAACCCACGGTAGGTACTAACAGTAATCAACCCACGGTAGGTAGTGACAGTAACCAACCCACGATAGGTAGTGACAGTAACCAACCCACGGTAGGTAGTGACAGTAACCAACCCACGATAGGTAGTGACAGTAACCAACCCACGGTAAGAAGAGACATTAACCAACCCACGGTAGGTACTAACAGTAATCAACCCACGATAGGTAGTGACAGTAACCAACCCACGGTAGGTATTGACAGTAACCAACCCACGGTAGGTAGTGACAGTAACCAACCCACGATAGGTAGTGACAGTAACCAACCCACGGTAGGTAGTGACAGTAACCAACCCACAGTAAACTCTGGGTTAATATTGAATTGTTCCTTGCACTGTATACACACTGTGGTGAACAAGACACATGTGTAACACCACATACACAGTGTGGTGAACAAGACACATGTGTAACACCACATTCACAGTGTGGTAAACAAGACACATGTGTAACACCACATACACAGTGTGATGAACAAGACACATGTGTAACACCACATACACACTGTGGTGATTAAGACACATGTGTAACACCATATACACAGTGTGGTGAACAAGACACATGTGTAACACCACATACACAGTGTGATGAACAAGACACATGTGTAACACCACATACACACTGTGGTGAACAAGACACATGTGTAACACTACATACACAGTGTGGTGAACAAGACACATGTGTAACACCACATACACAGTGTGATGAACAAGACACATGTGTAACACCACATACTGTGGTGAACAAGACACATGTGTAACACCACATACACAGTGTGGTGAACAAGACACATGTGTAACACCACATACACAGTGTGATGAACAAGACACATGTGTAACACCACATACACACTGTGGTGAACAAGACACATGTGTAACACCACATACACACTGTGGTGAACAAGACACATGTGTAACACCACATACACAGTGTGGTGAACAAGACGCATGTGTAACACCACATACACAGTGTGGTGAACAAGACACATGTGTAACACCACATACACAGTGTGGTGAACAAGACACATGTGTAACACCACATACACAGTGTGATGAACAAGACACATGTGTAACACCACATACACACTGTGGTGAACAAGACACATGTGTAACACCACATACACACTGTGGTGAACAAGACACATGTGTAACACCACATACACAGTGTGGTGAACAAGACGCATGTGTAACACCACATACACAGTGTGGTGAACAAGACATATGTGTAACACCACATACACAGTGTGGTGAACAAGACACATGTGTAACACCACATACACAGTGTGGTGAACAAGACACATGTGTAACACCACATACACAGTGTGGTGAACAAGACATATGTGTAACACCACATACACAGTGTGGTGAACAAGACACATGTGTAACACCACATACACAGTGTGGTGAACAAGACGCATGTGTAACACCACATACACAGTGTGGTGAACAAGACATATGTGTAACACCACATACACAGTGTAGTGAACAAGACACATGTGTAACACCACATACACAGTGTGGTGAACAAGACACATGTGTAACACCACATACACAGTGTGGTGAACAAGACATATGTGTAACACCACATACACAGTGTGGTGAACAAGACACATGTGTAACACCACATACACAGTGTGGTGAACAAGACATATGTGTAACACCACATACACAGTGTGGTGAACAAGACACATGTGTAACACCACATACACAGTGTGGTGAACAAGACACATGTGTAACACCACATACACAGTGTGGTGAACAAGACACATGTACAACACCACATACACAGTGTGATGAACAAGACACATGTACAACACCACATACACAGCGTGGTGAACAAGACACATGTGTAACACCACATACACAGTGTGGTGAACAAGACACATGTACAACACCACATACACAGTGTGATGAACAAGACACATGTACAACACCACATACACAGTGTGGTGAACAAGACACATGTGTAACACCACATACACAGTGTGATGAACAAGACACATGTGTAACACCACATACACAGTGTGGTGAACAAGACACATGTGTAACACCACATACACAGCGTGGTGAACAAGACACATGTGTAACACCACATACACAGTGTGGTGAACAAGACACATGTGTAACACCACATACACAGTGTGATGAACAAGACACATGTGTAACACCACATACACAGTGTGGTGAACAAGACACATGTACAACACCACATACACAGCGTGGTGAACAAGACACATGTGTAACACCACATACACAGTGTGATGAACAAGACACATGTGTAACACCACATACACAGTGTGGTGAACAAGACACATGTGTAACAGCACATACACAGTGTGGTGAACAAGACACATGTGTAACACCACATACACAGTGTGGTGAACAAGACACATGTGTAACACCACATACACTGCGTGGTGAACAAGACACATGTACAACACCACATACACTGCGTGGTGAACAAGACACATGTACAACACCACATACACAGTGTGGTGAACAAGACACATGTACAACACCACATACACTGCGTGGTGAACAAGACACATGTGTAACACCACATACACAGTGTTGTGAACAAGACACATGTGTAACACCACATACACTGCGTGGTGAACAAGACACATGTACAACACCACATACACTGCGTGGTGAACAAGACACATGTACAACACCACATACACTGCGTGGTGAACAAGACACATGTACAACACCACATACACTGCGTGGTGAACAAGACACATGTACAACACCACATACACAGTGTGGTGAACAAGACACATGTAGAACACCACATACACAGTGTGGTGAACAAGACACATGTACAACACCACATACACAGTGTGGTGAACAAGACACATGTACAACACCACATACACAGTGTGGTGAACAAGACACATGTACAACACCACATACACAGTGTGGTGAACAAGACACATGTACAACACCACATACACAGTGTGGTGAACAAGACACATGTACAACACCACATACACAGTGTGGTGAACAAGACACATGTACAACACCACATACACAGTGTGGTGAACAAGACACATGTACAACACCACATACACAGTGTGGTGAACAAGACACATGTACAACACCACATACACAGTGTGGTGAACAAGACACATGTACAACACCTGGGCATCTACATTATACAGATGTTTCGCCATTTGCGGTTTTATCAGTTTAATAAAGAGGAAATTTAACGATGTTGAAATCAGAAATAAATAAATAAATTTAAAATAAATGAAGAAACCAATGTGTAAACTCCTGAGGCTGGAATATGTGACTGTAAGTAAACACACGTCTCCCATGTCAGCCCCAACACCCATATATATATATATATATATATATATATATATATATATATATATATATATATATATATATATATATATATATATATATATATATATATATATATATAGTTTCCTCCAATCAACAGATGATCCAGAATATTAGAGCCGTTTTACCAGGAGCACGAGCCATTGATTCAGCCAATAGCACTCTCCTTGGTGCTCCTCTTGGGTCCAATGACATCGATCTGATCCTAGAGAAAAAAGTCTCAGACCTCCGGACGATGGAAAGTAGGATGAAAGACATTGACACACATGATGCCTTCTACCTACTCACCAGGTTCCTGTCAATCCCAAAACTTACCTACTTTCTAAGATGCTCCCCAGCCTTCAGCAGTCCAAAACTCAAGGAATATGACTCTCTCCTAAAGACCTTGCTAGAGAGTGTACTGAATCATTCCCTTGAAGATGGACAGTGGTTGTAAGCCTCGCTTCCGGTCAGGCTTGGGGGGCTAGGAGTTCGCAGATCCTCCCAGATTGCTCTACCAGCTTTCCTATCCTCTTCCATAGCATCAAACGAGTTGATAAGAGAAATTCTTCCTGATAACCTCAGTGACTCAGCAGGAATACAGGACCCTAGCTACGCCAGTGCCATCACCGAATGGGAGACTCTTGGTGCTCCAGCACCAAACCCTAGTGCAGCATTGGCTCACAGTCAAGCTGGGATGGCCCGATCGCTGAAAAGGTGCTTGCCAACATGCTCAGGGCTGCAACATCAGACAGGGAGACTGCCCGTCTCCAGGCTGTGAGCGCACCTCACTCCGGGGACTTCGTCCAAACAGCTCCCATATCAGCAATAGGAACGCGACTCGACCCTAAGACCCTCCATATTGCAGTGGCTCTGCCCCTTGCTGCCCCAGTTCACACAGAATATACGTGTACTTGCGGTGAAGCACAAGCAGACCAATATGGTCTACATGGTCTTAACTGTTCCAAAACCAAGGGCTGTCATGCAAGAGACAATGAGGTCAACGACATCATAAAGAGAACCCTTGCTACAGCTGGATGCCCAGCCGAGAGGGAGCCCCGATCACTAGCAGCCAACAATACCCACAACCCAGCAAACCACCCCGACGGGATCACCATCTCTCCTTGGAAGAATGGCAAGCTCTTAGCATGGGACTATACTTGTGTGTCCACACTGGCTGACACCTATATCCATCACAGTGCTGGGCGACAGAGAGGAGCTGCTGACCACAGGGAGGAGCACAAGATCAGCAAGTACAGGGACGTAAGCCAACAGTATCAATTTGTACCAGTGGGATCAGAGACCTTGGGATCATGGGGAAAAAATGCCATACGTTTCCTCAAAGAATTGGGCCCCAGACTCATCGACACCACCAGGGACCCAAGGGCAGCCACTTTCATGTTCCAGCACCTCAGCGTAGCCATCCAGAGGGAAAATGCTTGCTGCATACTTGGCTCACGTCCAGCCTCGGAGGAGCTGAAGGAAACTCATGATCTTTAATACATTGTACCATTGTATTCATGTTTGTGTTTTTCTGCACATGTATTCTGTTTATTAATAAATATTCACATAGAATATAAAATATATAGGGGGTGGTAGGAGAAGAAAATATTCAAACAGCTCCGGGGAGAACCTTGAGTTTTCCCTGAGGTACGTTTATTGTCTTCTCTGAGGATGAGGGTCCCCGTTCCCGGGTTTCTTGCAAATTAAGTCACTCATAAGCTAGACCAAGCCAGCCGCCGTCAGCCAGTCTGCTCGCTTCAAACGTTTGTGTGATCGTTTGGGATGAGTGGCACTGTCCGTACTGTCATGATGTTATGGTCACACACAGGATGAGTGGCACTGTCCAGTACTGTCAGTATGATGTAAATGAGCTGAGATAGAATTGCATCTTCTAACTTGTAAATGAGCTGAGGTAAGATAACAACTCATATCCTGCAAACTCAAGGACTTAGAAAATAAGTACGTACTTAGGAAATAAGTTATTTGTTGTGCGCAGGTTTCTCTAAGTGACTGATTGTCGTGTGCAGGTCTCTGAGTGGTTGTTCGCGCCTCACAGTGAGAGCCAGAGGGACTACTGTTCTAGTGGCACTAACGGCTCCTTGGTGTGGGGTGCCGACTCTCCCGGACACAGAGCCATCACCACGCAGGAACTCATCATTCATGATACACACATCTTGCAATTTAAGGTGAGATAACCTGCATGCCACACTATCTTCCTCTCTTATTTTATTTTGTACTCTCTTGTGTTGCACTACGTTGTATTGTATTGTACTGTGTTGCATTGCACTATATTGTACCATACTTCGTTGTATTGTACTCTGTTATTTTGTACTGTATCTTGTTTTGTACTGCACTGTGTTGTGTTGTAGTCTGTCGCATTGTACCTTGTTGTTTTATATTGTGCTTTGTTGTATTGTACTCTGTTGTATTGTGTTCTGCTGTATTTTACTCTGTTGTATTGTGCTCTGCTGTATTGTACTCTGTTGTATTGTGCTCTGTTTTATTGTGCTTTGTTGTATTGTACTCTGTTGTATTGTGCTCTGTTGTATTGTACTTTGTTGTATTGTGCTCTGTTATATTGTACACTGTTGTATTGTGCTCTGTTGTATTGTACTATGTTGTATTGTGCTCTGTTGTATTGTGCTCTGTTGTATTATGCTCTGTTGTATTGTGCTCTGTTGTATTGTGCTCTGTTATATTGTACACTGTTGTATTGTGCTCTGTTGTATTATGCTCTGTTGTATTGTACTTTGTTGTATTGTGCTCTGTTATATTGTACACTGTTGTATTGTGCTCTGTTATATTGTACACTGTTGTATTGTGCTCTGTTGTATTGTACTATGTTGTATTGTGCTCTGTTGTATTGTGCTCTGTTGTATTATGCTCTGTTGTATTGTGCTCTGTTGTATTGTGCTCTGTTATAATGTGCTCTATTGAATGGTGCTGTGTTATATTGTAGTTTGTTCTATAGTAATCTGTTGTATGGTGCTGTGTTGTATTGTACTCTGTTGTCTGTTGTATGGTGCTGTGTTGTATTGTATTCTGTTGTCTGTTGTATGGTGCTGTGTTGTATTGTACTCTGTTGTCTGTTGTATGGTGCTGTGTTGTATTGTACTCTGTTGTCTGTTGTATGGTGCTGTATTGTATTGTACTCTGTTGTCTGTTGTATGGTGCTGTGTTGTATTGTACTCTGTTGTCTGTTGTATGGTGCTGTGTTGTATTGTACTCTGTTGTCTGTTGTATGGTGCTGTGTTGTATTGTACTCTGTTGTCTGTTGTATGGTGCTGTGTTGTATTGTACTCTGTTGTCTGTTGTATGGTGCTGTGTTGTATTGTACTCTGTTGTCTGTTGTATGGTGCTGTGTTGTATCGTACTCTGTTGTCTGTTGTATGGTGCTGTGTTGTGTTGTACTCTGTTGTCTGTTGTATGGTGCTGTGTTGTATTGTACTCTGTTGTCTGTTGTATGGTGCTGTGTTGTATTGTACTCTGTTGTCTGTTGTATGGTGCTGTGTTGTATTGTATTCTGTTGTATTCAGCTGCATTAGAGTTACTGGTTTCCTACAGCTTCACGTGTCATTGTGGTGAATAACATTGTTTATGTCAGAAGTGTCATCAGTGTCACTGGTGTCTGTGTGACACCAGTGTCATGAGTGTCAGTAACATTGTTCAATATTACAGGTGTCTGTGGGGTGTGGTGAGACACCTGGTGAGTGCGGTGACACACCAGGTGTACGTCTGGAGTACAGTCGTGACGGTGGTGTCACGGGGTGGCACCTGGTCCATGACTCGTGTCTGCCTGGCACTTCCCCTGACCCTGACTGTCTGCCCTACACCTTCCATCCACAGTCAGTGTTCCACTCAGACACACACTCACACTGGAAGAGGATCATCATACCTCTGCCAGAGAAGACCTGGGGAAGGTGAGGTTCTAACAAAGACCTGGGGAAGGTGAGGTTCTAACAAAGACCTGGGGAAGGTGAGGTTCTAACAAAGACCTGGGGAAGGTGAGGTTCTAACAAAGACTTGGGGAAGGTGAGGTTCTAACAAAGACCTGGGGAAGGTGAGGTTCTAACAAAGACCTGGGGAAGGTGAGGTTCTAACAAAGACCTGAGGAAGGTGAGGTTCTAACGAAGACCTGGGGAGGGGGAGGGTCTAACAATGACCTGGGGAAGATGAGGTTCTAACAAAGACCTGGGGAAGGTGAGGTTCTAACAAAGACCTGGGGAAGGTGAGGTTTTAACAAAGACCTGGGGAAGGTGAGGTTCTAACAAAGACCTGGGGAAGGTGAGGTTCTAACAAAGACCTGAGGAAGGTGAGGTTCTAACGAAGACCTGGGAAGGGGGAGGGTCTAACAATGACCTGGGGAAGATGAGGTTCTAACAAAGACCTGGGGGAGGTGAGGTTCTAACAAAGGCCTTGGGAAGCTGAGGTTCTAACAAAGACCTGGGGAAGGTGAGGTTCTAACAAAGACTTGGGGAAGGTGAGGTTCTAACAAAGACCTGGGGGAAGGTGAGGTTCTAACAAAGACCTGGAGAAGACGAGGTTCTAACAAAGACCTGGTGGAAGTTGAGTTTCTAACAAAGACCTGGTGGAAGTTAAGGTTCTAACAAAGACCTGGGGAAGGTGAGGTTCTGAAAGAGACCTGGGGGAAGGTGAGGTTAACAAAGACCTGGTGGAAATTGAGATTCTAACAAAGACCTGGTGGAAGTTGAGGTTCTAACAAAGCCCTGGTGGAAGGTGAGGTTCTATCAAAAACCTGGTGGAAGGTGAGGTTCTAACACAGACCTGGTGGAAGGTGAGGTTCTAACAAAGCCCTGGTGGAAGGTGAGGTTCTAACAAAGACCTGTTGGGTGTTGAGGTTCTAACAAAGACCTGGTGGGTGTTGAGGTTCTAACAAAGCCCTGGTAGAAGGTGAGGTTCTAACAAAGCCCTGGTGGAAGGTGAGGTTCTAACAAAGACCTGTTGGGTGTTGAGGTTCTAACAAAGCCCTGGTGGAAGGTGAGGTTCTAACAAAGCCCTTGTGGAAGGTGAGGTTCTAACAAAGACCTGGTGGGTGTTGAGGTTCTAACCAAGCCCTGGTGGAAGGTGAGGTTCTAACAAAGCTCTGGTGGAAGTTGAGGTTCTAAAAGTTTGCATGTGTTTAATTCTTCATTAACACAAACTCTCAGCATAGGAGTACCTGAGGGTAGTTTCCTTGGCCCACTGTTATCCCTCATCTCCATCAGTGACCTACCACATGCCTCCCAGCAACTTAATCAATCCTGACTCAATATTTGTCATATCTAACCTGAATCTGTCGTCCTCAACAGCACAGTCAACATTAAAATGGTATAAAATACCGACAGGTTGTTAGGTAAGACACATATGCAACAGTTAGGTATGTTTATTTCGAAACGTTTCGCCTACACAGTAGGCTTCTTCAGTCGAGTACAGAAAAGTTGATAGAAGCAGAAGAGATGTGAAGACGATGTAATCAGTCCATCACCCTTGAAGTTTTGAGGTGGTCAGTCCCTCAGTCTGGAGAAGAGTATTGTTCCATAGTCTGAAACAATATGGAGTTTAAGTGACAGGATGGAGCCTTATATACCGCCAGGAGGTGATATGTAGGCCACTAGTAGAGGTAAGAACGTAGTCGTTGGGAGGTCACGTCCCTCTCAAATCCAGCCATTCTCACTGAGAGGGACATGAGAGGGACATGACCTCCCAACCACTACATTCTTACCTCTACTAGTGGCCTACATCTCACCTCCTGGCGGTATATAAGGCTCCATCCTGTCACTTCAACTCCATATTGTTTCAGACTATGGAACAATACTCTTCTCCAGACTGAGGGACTGACCACCTCAAAACTTCAAGGATGATGGACTGATTACATAGTCTTCACGTCTCTTCTGCTCCTATCAACTTTTCTGTACTCGACTGAAGAAGCCTACTGTGTAGGCGAAACGTTTGGAAATAAAGATACCTAACTGTTGCATGTGTCTTACCTAACAGCACAGTCAACGAGGAGCCGGTAAAGACTTCTACAAGGATGGCAGCCAACCAACTCACTGTCAATATTCACAATATTTTCTGTATGTTATTCAGGAATAGAGATAAAAATCTGACTGTCAGCATAAGAATAGATAAATCACACAAGGAAGGACAAGATCAGGGGAGAAATTCTTAGGGATACACATTGACTAAAGTTTGAAATTCAACTCTAAAACAACCAATACTTAGCTAAGAAAATTTCCAGAACTATGAACATTCCAGAGTTGTGAGCATTCTAGCAAGAATAAGAAAATTTCCGAAACTGTGGACCTTTATCAACAATACTCTACTTTGTTCCACACACAACAATACGCTACTTTGTTCCACACACAGCAATACTCTACTTTGTTCCACACACAACAATACGCTACTTTGTTCCACACACAGCAATACGCTACTTTGTTCCACACACAGCAATACTCTACTTTGTTCCACACACAACAATACGCTACTTTGTTCCACACACAGCAATACTCTACTTTGTTCCACACACAACAATACGCTACTTTGTTCCACACACAGCAATACGCTACTTTGTTCCACACACAGCAATACTCTACTTTGTTCCACACACAACAATACACTACTTTGTTCCACACACAACAATACTCTACTTTGTTCCACACACAACAAAACTCTACTTTGTTCCACACACAACAGTACTCTACTTTGTTCCACACACAACAATACTCTACTTTGTTCCACACACAACAATACGCTACTTTGTTCCACACACAGCAATACGCTACTTTGTTCCACACACAACAATACGCTACTTTGTTCCACACACAACAATACTCTACTTTGTTCCACACACAACAATACGCTACTTAGTTCCACACACAGCAATACACTACGTTGTTCCACACACAGCAATACGCTACTTTGTTCCACACACAACAATACGCTACTTTGTTCCACACACAGCAATACGCTACTTTGTTCCACACACAACAATACGCTACTTTGTTCCACACACAACAATACTCTACTTTGTTCCACACACAACAATACGCTACTTAGTTCCACACACAGCAATACACTACGTTGTTCCACACACAGCAATACGCTACTTTGTTCCACACACAACAATACGCTACTTTGTTCCACACACAACAATACGCCACTTTGTTCCACACACAACAATACGCTACTTTGTTCCACACACAACAATACGCTACTTTGTTCCACACACAACAATACGCTACTTTGTTCCACACACAATACGCTACTTTGTTCCACACACAACAATACAGTACTTTGTTCCACACACAACAATACGGTACTTTGTTCCACACACAACAGTACGCTACTTTGTTCCACACACAACAATACGCTACTTTGTTCCACACACAACAATACGGTACTTTGTTCCACACACAACAATACGGTACTTTGTTCAACACACAATACGCTACTTTGTTCCACACACAACAATACGGTACTTTGTTCCACACACAACAATACGGTACTTTGTTCCACACACAACAGTACGCTACTTTGTTCCACACACAACAATACGCTACTTTGTTCCACACACAACAATACGGTACTTTGTTCCACAAAAAACAATACGGTACTTTGTTCCACACACACACAATACGGTACTTTGTTCCACACACAACAATACGCTACTTTGTTCCACACACAACAATACGCTACTTTGTTCCACACACAACAATACGCTACTTTGTTCCACACACAACAATACACTACTTTGTTCCACACACACACAATACGATACTTTGTTCCACACACAACAATATGCTACTTTGTTCCACACACAACAATACGCTACTTTTTTCCACACACAATACTCTACTTTGTTCCACAAACAATACACTACTTTGTTCCACACACAATACGCTACTTTGTTCCACACACAATACACTACTTTGTTCCACATACAATACGCTACTTTGTTCCACACACAGCAATACGCTACTTTGTTCCACACACAATACGCTACTTTGTTCCACACACAATACGGTACTTTGTTCCACACACAACAATACGCTACTTTGTTCCACACACAACAATACGCTACTTTGTTCCACACACAACAATACGCTACTTTGTTCCACACGCAATTCGCTACTTTGTTCCACACACAACAATACGCTACTTTGTTCCACACACAACAATACGCTACTTTGTTCCACACACAGCAATATGGTACTTTGTTCCACACACAACAATGCTCTACTTTGTTCCACACACAATACACTACTTTGTTCCACACACAATACGCTACTTTGTTCCACACACAATACTCTACTTTGTTCCACACACAATACGCTACTTTCTTCAACACAGCAATACGGTACTTTGTTCCACACACAACAATACTCTACTTTGTTCCAAACACAACAATACTCTACTTTGTTCCACACACAGCAATACGGTACTTTGTTCCACACACAACAATACACTACTTTGTTCCACACACAATGCGCTACTTTGTTCCACACACAATGCTCTACTTTGTTCCACACACAATACGCTACTTTGTTCCACACACAGCAATACGGTACTTTGTTCCACACACAACAATACGCTACTTTGTTCCACACATAACAATACGCTACTTTGTTCCACACACAACAATACGGTACTTTGTTCCACACACAACAATACTCTACTTTGTTCCACACACAATACGCTACTTTGTTCCACACACAGCAATACGGTACTTTGTTCCACACACAACAATACGGTACTTTGTTCCACACACAATAATACTCTACTTTGTTCCACACACAATACACTACTTTGTTCCACACACAACAATACGCTACTTTGTTCCACACACAACAATACTCTAATTTGTTCCACACACAACAATACGCTACTTTGTTCCACACACAGCAATATGGTACTTTGTTCCACACACAACAATGCTCTACTTTGTTCCACACACAATACACTACTTTGTTCCACACACAATACGCTACTTTGTTCCACACACAATACTCTACTTTGTTCCACACACAATACGCTACTTTCTTCCACACACAGCAATACGGTACTTTGTTCCACACACAACAATACTCTACTTTGTTCCAAACACAACAATACTCTACTTTGTGCCACACACAGCAATACGGTACTTTGTTCCACACACAATACACTACTTTGTTCCACACACAATGCGCTACTTTGTTCCACACACAATACTCTACTTTGTTCCACACACAATACGCTACTTTGTTCCACACACAGCAATACGGTACTTTGTTCCACACACAACAATACGCTACTTTGTTCCACACATAACAATACGCTACTTTGTTCCACACACAACAATACGGTACTTTGTTCCACACACAACAATACTCTACTTTGTTCCACAGACAATACGCTACTTTGTTCCACACACAGCAATACGGTACTTTGTTCCACACACAACAATACGGTACTTTGTTCCACACACAATAATACTCTACTTTGTTCCACACACAATACACTACTTTGTTCCACACACAACAATACGCTACTTTGTTCCACACACAACAATACTCTAATTTGTTCCACACACAATACGCTGCTTTGTTCCACACACAGCAATACGGTACTTTGTTCCACACACAGCAATGCGGTACTTTGTTCCACACACAACAATACGCTACTTTGTTCCACACACAGCAATACGCTACTTTGTTCCACACACAACAATACACTACTTTGTTCCGCACACAATACTCTACTTTGTTCCACACACAATACACTACTTTGTTCCACAAGCAATACACTACTTTGTTCCAAACACAATACACTACTTTGTTCCACACACAATACACTACTTTGTTCCACACACAATGCGCTACTTTGTTCCACACATAATACACTACTTTGTTCCACACACAATACGCTACCTTGTTCCACACAGAATACACTACTTTGTTCCACACACAGCAATACGCTACTTTGTTCCACACTCAATACGCTACTTTGTTCCACACACAACAATACGCTACTTTGTTCCACACACAATACTCTCTGTTCCACACACAGCAATACCCTACTTTGTTCCACACACAACAATACTCTACTTTGTTCCACACACAATACACTACTTTGTTCCACACACAACAATACGCTACTTTGTTCCACACACAACAATACGCTACTTTGTTCCACCCACAACAATATACTACTTTGTTCCACACACAATACACTACTTTGTTCCACACACAATACGCTACTTTGTTCCACACACAATACACTACTTTGTTCCACACACAGCAATACGCTACTTTGTTCCACACACAACAATACTCTTTGTTCCACATACAATACACTACTTTGTTCCACACACAAGAATACGCTACTTTGTTCCACACACAACAATACGCTACTTTGTTCCACACACAACAATACACTACTTTGTTCCACACACAGCAATACGCTACTTTGTTCCACACACAACAATACTCTTTGTTCCACATACAATACACTACTTTGTTCCACACACAAGAATACGCTACTTTGTTCCACACACAACAATGCACTACTTTGTTCCACACACAATACGCTACTTTGTTCCACACACAATACACTACTTTGTTCCACACACAGCAATACGCTACTTTGTTCCACACTCAATACGCTACTTTGTTCCACACACACCAATACGCTACTTTGTTCCACACACAATACTCTTTGTTCCACACACAGCAATACGCTACTTTGTTCCACACACAACAATACTCTACTTTGTTCCACACACAATACACTACTTTGTTCCACACACAACAATACGCTACTTTGTTCCACACACAACAATACGCTTTGTTCCACACACAACAATACACTACTTTGTTCCACACACAACAATACGGTACTTTGTTCCACACACAAGAATACGGTACTTTGTTCCACACACAACAATACACTGCTTTGTTCCACACACAACAATACGGTACTTTGTTCCACACACAACAATACGGTACTTTGTTCCACACACAACAATACTAGGACCAAAACCTAGCCATCGTGGTTTTCTATAAGCCACCAGATGCAACTTCCCAACAGTTCAAGAAACAACTACTGAAAATTGACTACTGTAAAACCTTTCAGCTCCATCCCCAAATAATCTTACTGCTTGGTGATATCAACCTATGGCACACAAAATGGAAGAATGTAGCGAATACAGTTATAGCAGAAACAATCCCTGGAGGCAGTGCAGATGAAAGGTCACACACACATGAGATAGTGGAGCCAACAAGACTAGAAAACACACTTGACCTTATCTTCACAAATAATGAGGACTTGGTAAGAGACATAACAATATCAAAAACAACTATTTCTGATCTCAATTTAATCGAAGTCCAGACTTACATGCATAGGGGTCCTGATCAGCAAAATGCATGTACCTGCGAAGGTGTCTTCACCAAATACAACTTCAACAACAAGAACATCAACTGGGACCAGGTAAACCATGTCTTAAATGAAACATGCTGGGAAGACATCTTAAATGACATGGATCCAAACCAGTGCCTTTGAAAGGATCAACTTCCTGGCAGCATATTCCCCTAAGAAAGAAGAAGTAAACTGGAGAGAGAAAGACTCTCCCTCTACAGAAGATGATGAAGACTCACTGAGCTTCTCAAGAACGCTAGATTATACACGGAAGGTAACGCTGCCCATGGAAGTGGAGAATATCGAACTTAAATTAGAGGATTCCTAGAGGACCCAGGAGAGACAGAAAGAGCTAAAAACGATTACTGAGATTGAAAGAAATTCGAAATATTTCTTTTCATATGCCAAAAACAAGGCAAATACCGCATGTAGTATAGAGATATTGCTCAGACAAGACAGGACTTACACAGATGACAACAAAGAAATGAATGTGATACTGAAATCCCAGTACGACTCTGTTTAGCAAGCCACTAATCAGTCTAAAGATCGACAATCCAAATTATTTTTTCATGAATTAGCCTCAAAACTCCAACAGTGTATGCCAGATTTCCGACATTACCTTAACTCCAATAGACTTTGAGAAAGTTATTGACAACATGCCCATGCACTCAGCCCCAGGCCCAGACTCCTGTTCATTAAGAACTGCAAGAAACCCCTTTCGCGTGCCCTAAGTATACTGTGGAGAAGGAGCTTAGACATGGATGAAATTCCACAGTCACTAAAAATATCGGATATTCTCCCACTCCATAAAGGTTGCAGCAAAGCATTAGCTAAGAACCATAGACCAATAGCTCTAACGTCCCACATCATAAGAATCTTTGAAAGAGTGCTAAGAAGCACGATTGCAAACTACTTAAATTCCCAAAATCTGCACAATCCAGGGTAACATGGGTTCAGGGCAGGTCGCTCCTGCCTCTCGCAACTACTGGATCACTATGATATGATCTTGGATGAACTGGAAGAAAAACAGAATGAAGATGTAATATACACAGACTTTGCAAAAACCTTTGACAAGTGTGATTATGTCGCAATAACGCACAAAATTCGTGCTAAATGAATAACTGGCAAAGTCGGGAGATGGATCTTCAACTTTCTAACCAATCGAACACAAAGAGTTGTGGTCAACAGAGTTAAATCGGAAGCTGCCATAGTGAAAAGTTCTGTTCCACAAGGCACAGTACTCGTCCCCATCCTGTTCGTCATCCTCATATCAGACATAGACAGATATGTAATCCACAGCACCGTATCATCCTTTGCAGACGACACTAGGATCTGTATGATACGTCATCTGCTGAGGACGCGGTTAACCTCCAAGAAGATATAAACCAAGTTTTCCAGTGGGCAACGGAAAACAATATGATGTTCAATAAAGATAAATTCCGACTACTCCGTTATGGAAAACTGGAGGAAATAATAACTAGAACAGAGTATACTACAAACTGATCATACAAAAGAGCAGAAAAAAATGTGAGGGACCTGGGAGTGGCACAACAATGCCACGATCACAAGTGCAAAGAAAATAATAGGATGGATAATGAGAACGTTTAAAACAAGATCTACCAAGCCAATGATGATCCATTTCAAATCACTTGTTCTATCTAGGCTAGAATATTGCTGTACATTAACATCTCCGGTCAAACAGGTGAAAATGCAGAACTAGAGAATTTTTACTGCACATGTAAGTTCCATTAAACACCTCAACTACTGGGAACGCTTGGAAGAACTTGAACTGTACTCGCTGGACTGCAGGCGAGAGAGATATGTCATAATCTACACTTGGAAAATCCTAGAAGGAATGGTCCCGAATCTGCACACAGAAATCACTCCCTATGAAAATGAAAGACTGAGCAGGCGATGCAAAATACCCCCAATGAAAAGTAGGAGCGCCATTGGTACACTAAGAGAAAACACCGTAAGTGTCCGGGGCCCAAGACTGTTCAACCTCCCACCATGCATAAGGGGAATCGCCAAAAGACCCCTGGCTGCCTACAAGAGGCAGCTGGAGCTACTTAAAGTCGGTGCCGGATCAGCCGGGCTGTGGTTTGAACGTTGGACTACGTACGGCCAGCAGTAACAGCCTGATTGATCAGGCCCTGATCAATCATGCTGTGAACCGAGCCACGGGGGCGTTGATCCCCGGAATACCGTCCAGATAGACTCCAGGTAGGTAGACGCTACTTTGTTCCACACTTGGAGTATACCCGGAAAGGGTTTCGGGGGTCAACGCCCCCGCGGCCTGGTCTGTGACCAGGCTTCATGGTGGATCAGGGTCTGATCAACCAGCCCGTTACTGTTGGCCGCACGCAACCCGACGTACGAACCACAGCCCGGCTAGTCAAGTACTGACTTTAGGTGCCTGTCCAGCGCATTCTTGAAGACAGCCAGGAGTCT
Organism: Cherax quadricarinatus; assembly: GCF_038502225.1. NCBI lineage: Eukaryota > Metazoa > Arthropoda > Malacostraca > Decapoda > Parastacidae > Cherax > Cherax quadricarinatus. The sequence goes on from NC_091320.1 coordinate 13,008,083, forward strand.
ATTGGTAATCCACCTTATGTATGCTGGGAAGCAGTTGAACAGTTTTGGGCCCCTCACACTTATTGTGTTGTCTCTTGTCGTGTTAGTGGCACCCCTGCTTTTCACTGGTGGAATGTTGCATCGTCTGCCGAGTCTTTTGCTGTCATGAGGAGTGATTTTTGTGTGCAAGATTGGTACTAATCCCTTTTGGATTTTCCAAGTGTAAATGATCGTATATCTCTCCCACCTGCTTTCTAGGGAGTACAGGTTGAGGAACTTTGAGCGTTCCCAGTAACTAAGGCGTTTTATCGCACTTATGTGTGCCGTCAAGGTTCTCTGTACATTTTCTACGTCTGCAATTTCAACTGCCTTGAAAGGTGCTGTTAGTGTGCAGCAATATTCCAGCCTAGATAGAACAAGCGGCTTGAGGAATGTCATCATGAGCTTGGCATCCCTGGTTTTGAAGGTTCTCATTATCCATCCTGTCATTTTTCTAGCAGATGTGATTGATACAATGTCGTGGTCTTTGAAAATGAGATCCTCTGACATTATCACTCCCAGATCTTTTACATTACTTTATCGCTCTATTGAGTGGTTGAAATTTGTTTTATGTTCCGATATAGTTTTAATTTCCTTACGTTATCCATATCATTGAATTTCATATTGTTATATGCGGCCCATTTAAAGATTTGGTTGATGTCCGCCTGGAGTCTTGTAGTGTCTTCAGTGGAGGACACTGACATGAAAATTCGGGTGTCATCTGCAAAGGAAGACACTGCACTGTGGCTGACATCCCTGTCTATGTCAGATATGAGGATGAGGAACAGAATGGGAGCGAGTACTATGCCTTAATAATAATATAAAAATATATAACAGAGCTTTTCACCTTAGCCGTGTCAGACTTTACTCTGTTGACTACTACTGTTTGTGTTCTGTTTGTTAGGAAATTATAGATCCATCTACCAACTTTTCCTTTTATTCCTTTATTACACATTTTGTGCGTTATTACACCATGGTCACACTTGTCAAAGGCTTTTGCAAAGTCTGTGTACACTACATCCGCGTTTTGTTTGTCTTCTAGAGCATCCAGGACCTTGTGATAGTGGTCCAGTAGTTGGGACAGGCCATGCTGCCCTGGGGTGTGTGACTCATGGGTATCTAGATGGGTGTTAGTTAGTTAGTTTAATATGTTTATTATGCACCCCATACCCATCCTGTGGGCGGTAGTCAAAAGATTACAAAGGTACATAATGGGTCCAGGTGGTGATCTTACTTCTTAGAACCCTTTCAAAGATTTTTATGATATGGGTTGTTAGCGCTGTAGTTTTTTGTTGTTGCTTCACTGTCCCCTTTGTACCATAATATACTACTTGGTTCTACACTACAATTCGCTATTTTGTTCCACACACAACAATACGCTACTTTGTTCCACACACAACAATACACTACTTTGTTCCACACACAACAATACGTTACTTTGTTCCACACACAACAATACACTACTTTGTTCCACACACAACAATACGCTACTTTGTTCCACACAAAAGAATACGCTACTTTGTTCCACACACAACAATACACTACTTTGTTCCACACACAACAATACGTTACTTTGTTCCACACACAACAATACACTACTTTGTTCCACACACAACAATACGCTACTTTGTTCCACACAAAAGAATACGCTACTTTGTTCCACACACAACAATACGCTACTTTGTTCCACACAAAACAATACGCTACTTTGTTCCACACAAAACAATACGCTACTTTGTTCCACACACAACAATACGCTACTTTGTTCCACACACAACAATACACTACTTTGTTCCACACACAACAATACGCTACTTTGTTCCACACAAAACAATACGCTACTTTGTTCCACACAAAAGAATACGCTACTTTGTTCCACACACAACAATACGCTACTTTGTTCCACACACAACAATACTCTACTTTGTTCCAAACACAACAATACACTACTTTGTTCAACACACAACAATACGCTACTTTGTTCCACACACAACAATACTCTACTTTGTTCCACACACAACAATACGCTACTTTGTTCCACACACAACAATACTCTACTTTGTTCCACACATAACAATACACTACTTTGTTCCACACACAACAATACACTACTTTGTTCCACACACAACAATACACTACTTTGTTCCACACACAACAATACACTACTTTGTTCCACACACAACAATACACTACTTTGTTCCACACACAACAATACGCTACTTTGTTCCACACAAAACAATACGCTACTTTGTTCCACACACAACAATACTCTACTTTGTTCCAAACACAACAATACGCTACTTTGTTCCACACACAACAATACACTACTTTGTTCCACACACAACAATATACTACTTTGTTCCACACACAACAATACACTACTTTGTTCCACACACAACAATACGCTACTTTGTTCCACACACAACAATACTCTACTTTGTTCCACACACAACAATACACTACTTTGTTCCACACACAACAATATACTACTTTGTTCCACACACAACAATACACTACTTTGTTCCACACACAACAATATACTACTTTGTTCCACACACAACAATACACTACTTTGTTCCACACACAACAATATACTACTTTGTTCCACACACAATACACTACTTTGTTCCACACACAACAATATACTACTTTGTTCCACACACAACAATACACTACTTTGTTCCACACACAACAATACTCTACTTTGTTCCACACACAACAATACGCTACTTTGTTCCACACACAACAATACTCTACTTTGTTCCACACACAACAATACACTACTTTGTTCCACACACAACAATACACTACTTTGTTCCACACACAACAATACACTACTTTGTTCCACACACAACAATACGCTACTTTGTTCCACACAAAACAATACGCTACTTTGTTCCACACACAACAATACTCTACTTTGTTCCAAACACAACAATACGCTACTTTGTTCCACACACAACAATACACTACTTTGTTCCACACACAACAATATACTACTTTGTTCCACACACAACAATACACTACTTTGTTCCACACACAACAATACGCTACTTTGTTCCACACACAACAATACTCTACTTTGTTCCACACACAACAATACACTACTTTGTTCCACACACAACAATATACTACTTTGTTCCACACACAACAATACACTACTTTGTTCCACACACAACAATATACTACTTTGTTCCACACACAACAATACACTACTTTGTTCCACACAAAAAATACACTACTTTGTTCCACACACAACAATACGCTACTTTGTTCCACACACAACAATACGCTACTTTGTTCCACACACAACAATACGCTACTTTGTTCCACACACAACAATACGCTACTTTGTTCCACACACAACAATACTCTACTTTGTTCCACACACAACAATACACTACTTTGTTCCACACACAACAATATACTACTTTGTTCCACACACAACAATACTCTACTTTGTTCCACACACAACAATACACTACTTTGTTCCACACACAACAATATACTACTTTGTTCCACACAAAAAATACACTACTTTGTTCCACACACAACAATACACTACTTTGTTCCACACACAACAATACGCTACTTTTTTCCACACACAACAATACGCTACTTTGTTCCACACACAACATTATTCACTGTACTATTCGCTAATCTCTCGTTACCTCACTTACGATACTTGTGTTTAGGTTTCTACTGCAGGAAATCATTAAAAATCATTAAAAATCATTAAAATCATTAAAAATCATTAAAACTGGGGATGGGTTGATACCAACATTTTTGCCGATACCGATACTGGTACTTGTCCTACATTGTTTAATTTTAAAATTATAATGACTATGTTCAATATATAAGTGAATGTTCATTGCACACTGTATATTAAATAACACAGGAAGGTTAAATATTAAATTACTTAATTACCCTGAGATGACAAGATTACTCATTACTTGGCCTGTTTTTAAATTTACTTGCCGATGTTATGTGTATGTGTACTCTCCTATGTGTGTGTGTATATGTATGTGTACGTATATATATATATATATGTATATATATATATATATATATATATATATATTTATATATATATATATATATATATATATATATATATATATATGTGTGTGTGTGTGTGTGTGTGTGTGTGTGTGTGTGTGTGTGTGTGTGTGTGTGTATAACTCACAATGGTGAAGTAGAGTGTTTATTTTTTTATATATATTTTTTTTATCACACTGGCCGATTCCCACCAAGGCAGGGTGGCCCGAAAAAGAAAAACTTTCACCATCATTCACTCCATCACTGTCTTGCCAGAAGGGTGCTTTACACTACAGTTTTTAAACTGCAACATTAACACCCCTCCTTCAGAGTGCAGGCACTGTACTTCCCATCTCCAGGACTCAAGTCCGGCCTGCCGGTTTCCCTGAATCCCTTCATAAATGTTACTTTGCTCACACTCCAACAGCACGTCAAGTATTAAAAACCATTTGTCTCCATTCACTCCTATCAAACACGCTCACGCATGCCTGCTGGAAGTCCAAGCCCCTCGCACACAAAACCTCCTTTACCCCCTCCCTCCAACCTTTCCTAGGCCGACCCCTACCCCACCTTCCTTCCACTACAGACTGATACACTCTTGAAGTCATTCTGTTTCGCTCCATTCTCTCTACATGTCCGAACCACCTCAACAACCCTTCCTCAGCCCTCTGGACAACAGTTTTGGTAATCCCGCATCTCCTCCTAACTTCCAAACTACGAATTCTCTGCATTATATTCACACCACACATTGCCCTGAGACATGACATCTCCACTGCCTCCAGCCTTCTCCTCGCTGCAACATTCATCACCCATGCTTCACACCCATATGAGAGCGTTGGTAAAACTATACTCTCATACATTCCCCTCTTTGCCTCCAAGGACAAAGTTCTTTGTCTCCACAGACTCCTAAGTGCACCACTCACTCTTTTCCCCTCATCAATTCTATGATTCACCTCATCTTTCATAGACCCATCCGCTGACACGTCCACTCCCAAATATCTGAACACATTCACCTCCTCCATACTCTCTCCCTCCAATCTGATATTCAATCCTTCATCACCTAATCTTTTTGTTATCCTCATAACCTTACTCTTTCCTGTATTCACCTTTAATTTTCTTCTTTTGCACACCCTACCAAATTCATCCACCAATCTCTGCAACTTCTCTTCAGAATCTCCCAAGAGCACAGTGTCATCAGCAAAGAGCAGCTGTAACAACTCCCACTTTGTGTGTGATTCTTTATCTTTTAACTCCACGCCTCTTGCCAAGACCCTCGCATTTACTTCTCTTACAACCCCATCTATAAATATATTAAACAACCACGGTGACATCACACATCCTTGTCTAAGGCCTACTTTTACTGGGAAATAATTTCCCTTTTTCCTACATACTCTAACTTGAGCCTCACTATCCTCGTAAAAACTCTTCACTGCTTTCAGTAACCTAACTCCTACATCATACACTTGCAACATCTGCCACATTGCCCCCCTATCCACCCTGTCATACGCCTTTTCCAAATCCATAAATTCCACAAAGACCTCTTTAGCCTTATCTAAATACTGTTCACTTATATGTTTCACTGTAAACACCTGGTCCACACACCCCCTACCTATCCTAAAGCCTCCTTGTTCATCTGCTATCCTATTCTCCGTCTTACTCTTAATTCTTTCAATAATAACTCTACCATACACTTTACCAGGTACACTCAACAGACTTATCCCCCTATAATTTTTGCACTCTCTTTTATCCCCTTTGCCTTTATACAAAGGAACTATGTTGATGTTAATATTTTTAAGCACACGTTTTAAAAAGTATCGGCTGTTTTTTAACCGATAACGGAAAAATGTGGCTTTCACAGAGACCCATCATAAAAGATCATTTTGACAACGAAATGTGGATTCCAGGTTATGACCTATTTTGATGTGACAGACTAAACAGGCAACAGTGAGGGGGAAAGGTTGGCCTGTATGTTACAGAGTCGCTCATTTGCTCAGAATTAATAAACATCCCAAGTGTTGTGGTTAAGTTTAGGCAGTAAGGATCGAAAATCAAAACCTTGTCATTGTAGTGGTATACAAGCCTCCGGATGCAACTTCCCAGCAATTCCAGGAACAGCTTTTGAAAATTGACCACTGTATGGAAAATCTTCCAACTCCTGCTACTGCTACTGGAAGATTTCAACTTGAGATACCTAAAGTGGAGGAGTATAGCAAATAATATTTTAGCAGAGATCACCTCGAGAGGCAGCTCAGGTGAAAATTCACACACACATGAGCTATTAAATCTCTGCACCAAATTCACCTTAACCCTTCAAGACTAGAAAATACGCTGGACCTCATCGTCACTAACAACGACGATCTGATACGTAATATAACCGCATCAAGATCACAACATAATAGAGGTACAGACATGGTCAAAGAAATAGCAAATATCGAACTTAAGCTTAAGGAATATTACAGGAGACAAGGATCTCAGGAAGAACTTAAAGCCATAAAGGAAATTAGAAGAAACCTAAAATACTTCTTCTCATATGCCAAATCTAAGGGTAAAACAACATCCAGTATTGGGCTCCTGCTTAGGCGAGACGGGACCTACACCGACGACAGCAAAGAAATGGGTGAGATACTAGTCTCAATACGACTTAGTGTTCAGCGAGCCGTTAACCAGACTAAAGGTCGACAATCTAAATGAATTTTTATGACCGAGACCCTAAATTTGGTCATTTCAAAATTCTCTGATATTATCCTAACACCACAAGACATCGAAAAGGTAATTAATGACATGCCTATGCACTCTGCCCCAGGCCCAGACTCATGGAACTCCCTGTTCATCAAGAACTGCAAGAAGCCCCTGTCAGGTGCCTTCAGCATTCTTTGGAGAAGGAGCATGGACACAGGGGTCATCCCACAGTCACTAAAAACAACAGACATAGCCCCACTCCACGAAGGTGGCAGTAAAGCAATTGCAAATAACTACAGACCAATAGCGCTAACATTCCATATCAAAAAAATCTTTGAAAGGGTTCTAAGACGATCGCCAACCTCCTACGTAGCTACCCATTAATTACACAACCCAGCGCAACACGGGTTTAGAGTAGGTCGCTCCTGCCTGTCCCAGCTACTGGACCACTATGACAAGGTCCTGGATGATTTAGAGGATAAATAAAATGAAGATGTAGTGTACACAGACTTTGCAAAAGCCTTCGACAAGTGCGACCATGGTAGTAGAACACAAAATGTGTAATAAGCGAATAACAGGAAAAGTTAGTAAATGGATCTATAACTTCCTAACAAATAGAACACAAAGAACAATAGTAAACAGAATAAAGTCTGAGGCAGCTACAATGAAAAGCTCTGTTCAACAAGGCACAGTATTCGTTCCCATCCTGTTCCTTATCCTCATTTCTGACATAGACAGAGATGTAAGTCATAGCTCCGTGTCTTCCTTTGCGGATGACACCCGGATTGCCATGACAGTGACGTCCATCGAAGACACTGCCAGGCTCCAAGTGGACATCAACCAAATCTTTAAATGGGCTGCAGAAAACTATGAAGTTCAACGAAGAGAAATTTCAACTACTTTGATATGGAAAACATGAGTAAATTAAAACTGCATCAGGATGTATAACAAATTCTAACCATACAGTAGAGCAAAACACTAATGTGAAGGACCTGGGAGTGATAATGTCAAGATCTCACCTTCAAAGACCACAACAATGTATTTGTCTCATCCGCTAGGAAAATGACAGGATGGATAATGTGAACCTTCAAGACTAGGGACACCAAGCCCATAATGATTCTCTTCAAATCGTGAAATTGCTGACCTGGAGAATGTACAGAAAACTTTCACGGCACACATAAGTATGATAAAGCACCTATAAAACTTGTAACGGTTAAAGTCCCTTGATATGTATTCCCTGGAACCCATGCGAGAAAGATACATGATAATATACACTTCGAAAATCCTAGAGAGATTAGTACCAAACCTGCCCACGAAAATCACTCCCTACGAAAGCAGAAGACTCGGCAGGAGATGCAACATTCCTCCAATGAAAAGCACAGGCGCCGCGAATACACTAAGAGACAAAACAACTAATGGCAGGGGCCCAAGACTGTTCAGCTGCCTCCCAGCATACATAAGGGGGATTACAAACAGACCCCTGGCTGTCTTCAAGAAGGCTCTAGACAGGCACCTAAAGTCATTACCTGGTCAGCCGGGCTGTGGTTCTTACGTCGGTTTGCCTGCGGCTAGCAGTAAGAGCCAGGTTGATCACACCCTGATCCACGAGGACTGATCTCAGACTTGACAGCGGGGGTGTTGACAAACGAAACCTTCTCCAGGTATAACCCCCGTTACCGATACTCCGGCATATCAATACTAAAAGCCCATGGTTACTTAACAAATCACCTGTTAGAATAACCAGCCACTCAGACAACGACACTCACACCTCCACTGTTCCAGACTCCCAGCTGACTGAACATACAATATATACACACCTACTCCGGCTCTTCCTGCAGCTGCAACACATTACTACTTACACATAATACAAGATATACCTCGAACACGAGGTATATCTTGTATAACATCTGTAGTAATAGTGTCGTAGAACATATTTTCAATTTTTACTTATGATGAAACATATTGTTAATATTGTGAACATCAGCATGAATGTTAATATTGTGAACATCAGCATGAATGTTAACATTGTGAACATCAGCATGAATGTTAATATTGTGAACATCAGCATGAATGTTAATATTGTTAATATTGCGAAAATCACGATGAATGTTAATATTGTGAACATCAGCATGAATGTTAATATTGTGAACATCAGCATGAATGTTAACATTGTGAACATCAGCATGAATGTTAATATTGTTAATATTGTGAACATCAGGATGAATGTTAATATTGTTAATATTGCGAACATCACGATGAATGTTAATATTGTGAACATCAGCATGAATGTTAATATTGTGAACATCAGCATGAATGTTAACATTGTGAACATCAGGATGAATGTTAATATTGTTAATATTGCGAACATCACGATGAATGTTAATATTGCGAACATCAGGATGAATGTTAATATTGTGAACATCAGCATGAATGTTAATATTGTGAACATCAGCATGAATGTTAATATTGTGAACATCAGCATGAATGTTAACATTGTGAACATCAGCATGAATGTTAATATTGTGAACATCAGCATGAATGTTAATATTGTGAACATCAACATGAATGTTAATATTGTGAACATCAGCATGAATGTTAATATTGTGAACATCAGCATGAATGTTAATATTGTTAATATTGTGAACATCAGGATGAATGTTAATATTGTGAACATCAACATGAATGTTAATATTGTGAACATCAGCATGAATGTTAATATTGTGAACATCAGGATGAATGTTAATATTGTGAACATCAGGATGAATGTTAATATTGTGAACATCAACATGAATGTTAATATTGTGAACATCAGCATGAATGTTAATATTGTGAACATCAGGATGAATGTTAATATTGTGAACATCAACATGAATGTTAATATTGTGAACATCAGCATGAATGTTAATATTGTTAATATTGCGAACATCAGGATGAATGTTAATATTGTGAACATCAGCATGAATGTTAATATTGTGAACATCAGCATGAATGTTAATATTGTGAACATCAGCATGAAAGTTAATATTGTGAACATCAGCATGAATATTAATATTGTGAACATCAGCATGAATGTTAATATTGTGAACATCAACATGAATGTTAATATTGTGAACATCAGCATGAATGTTAATATTGTGAACATCAGCATGAATGTTAATATTGTGAACATCAGCATGAATGTTAATATTGTGAACATCAACATGAATGTTAATATTGTTAATATTGTGAACATCAACATGAATGTTAATATTGTTAATATTGTGAACATGAACATGAATGTTAATATTGTGAACATCAACATGAATGTTAATATTGTGAACATCAACATGAATGTTAATATTGTTAATATTGCGAACATCAGGATGAATGTTAATATTGTGAACATCAGCATGAATGTTAATATTGTGAACATCAGCATGAATGTTAATAATGTGAACATCAGCATGAATGTTAATATTGTGAACATCAACATGAATGTTAATATTGTTAATATTGTGAACATCAGGATGAATGTTAATATTGTGAACATCAGCATGAATGTTAATATTGTGAACATCAACATGAATGTTAATATTGTTAATATTGTGAACATCAGCATGAATGTTAATATTGTTAAAATTGTGAACATCAACATGAATGTTAATATTGTTAATAGTATGAACATCAGCATGAATGTTAATATTGTTAATAGTGTGAACATCAGCATGAATGTTAATATTGTGAACATCAGCATGAATGTTAATATTGTGAACATCAGCATGAATGTTAATATTGTTAATATTGTGAACATCAACATGAATGTTAATATTGTTAATATTGTGAACATCAGCATGAATGTTAATATTGTTAATATTGTGAACATCAGCATGAATGTTAATATTGTTAATATTGTGAACATCAACATGAATGTTAATATTGTTAATATTGTGAACATCAGCATGAATGTTAATATTATATAAATTTACAGAGTTGCTACTGATGTGTCAGACTTGAACATAATTCACCTCAGCGGGATTAAGTCAAATTTTGGAGGTGTTTTTTGACTATTTTATGAAGTATGTTGCTGAAGGTAAACTTTATGTATCATCTGGAAGTGAGTCCCGAGTGTTAGGTTCCCTGTACTGATGTTCACACTATCAGCAACCTGGAAGTGAGTCCTGAGTGTTAGGTTCCCTGTACTGATGTTAACACTATCAGCAACCTGGAAGTGAGTCCTGAGTGTTAGGTTCCCTGTACTGATGTTAACACTATCAGCAACCTGGAAGTGAGTCCTGAGTGTTAGGTTCCCTGTACTGATGTTCACACTATCAACAACCTGGAAGTGAGTCCTGAGTGTTAGGTTCCCTGTACTGATGTTAACACTATCAACAACCTGGAAGTGAGTCCTGAGTGTTAGGTTCCCTGTACTGATGTTCACACTATCAACAACCTGGAAGTGAGTCCCCCTGAGTGTTCAGGTTCCCTGTACTGATGTTCACACTATCAACAACCTGGAAGTGAGTCCTGAGTGTTAGGTTCCCTGTACTGATGTTCACACTATCAACAACCTGGAAGTGAGTCCCTAGTGTTAGGTTCCCTGTACTGATGTTCACACTATCAACAACCTGGAAGTGAGTCCCGAGTGTTAGGTTCCCTGTACTGATGTTCACACTATCAGTAACCTGGAAGTGAGTCCTGAGTGTTAGGTTCCCTGTACTGATGTTCACACTATCAACAACCTGGAAGTGAGTCCCGAGTGTTAGGTTCCCTGTACTGATGTTCACACTATCAACAACCTGGAAGTGAGTCCCGAGTGTTAGGTTCCCTGTACTGATGTTCACACTATCAACAACCTGGAAGTGAGTCCTGAGTGTTAGGTTCCCTGTACTGATGTTCACACTATCAACAACCTGGAAGTGAGTCCTGAGTGTTAGGTTCCCTGTACTGATGTTAACACTATCAGCAACCTGGAAGTGAGTCCTGAGTGTTAGGTTCCCTGTACTGATGTTAACACTATCAGGGAAGTGAGTCCCGAGTGTTAGGTTCCCTGTACTGATGTTCACTATCAACATAAGTGAGTCCTGAGTGTTAGGTTCCCTGTACTGATGTTCACACTATCAACAACCTGGAAGTGAGTCCCGAGTGTTAGGTTCCCTGTACTGATGTTCACATTATGAACAACCTGGAAGTGAGTCCCGAGTGTTAGGTTCCCTGTACTGATGTTCACATTATGAACAACCTGGAAGTGAGTCCCGAGTGTTAGGTTCCCTGTACTGATGTTCACACTATCAACAACCTGGAAGTGAGTCCCGAGTGTTAGGTTCCCTGTACTGATGTTCACACTATCAACAACCTGGAAGTGAGTCCCTAGTGTTAGGTTCCCTGTACTGATGTTCACACTATCAACAACCTGGAAGTGAGTCCCGAGTGTTAGGTTCCCTGTACTGATGTTCACCCTATCAACAACCTGGAAGTGAGTCCTGAGTGTTAGGTTCCCTGTACTGATGTTCACACTATCAGCAACCTGGAAGTGAGTCCCGAGTGTTAGGTTCCCTGTACTGATGTTAACACTATCAGCAACCTGGAAGTGAGTCCCGAGTGTTAGGTTCCCTGTACTGATGTTCACATTATCAACAATCTGGAAGTGAGTCCCGAGTGTTAGGTTCCCTGTAATGATGTTCACACTATCAGCAACCTGGAAGTGAGTCCCGAGTGTTAGGTTCCCTGTACTGATGTTCACATTATCAACAACCTGGAAGTGAGTCCCTAGTGTTAGGTTCCCTGTACTGATGTTCACATTATCAACAACCTGGATGTGAGTCCCTAGTGTTAGGTTCCCTGTACTGATGTTCACATTATCAGCAACCTGGAAGTGAGTCCCTAGTGTTAGGTTCCCTGTACTGATGTTCACATTATCAACAACCTGGAAGTGAGTCCCGAGTGTTAGGTTCCCTGTACTGATGTTCACATTATCAACAACCTGGAAGTGAGTCCCGAGTGTTAGGTTCCCTGTACTGATGTTCACATTATGAACAACCTGGAAGTGAGTCCCGAGTGTTAGGTTCCCTGTACTGATGTTCACACTATCAACAACCTGGAAGTGAGTCCTGAGTGTTAGGTTCCCTGTACTGATGTTCACACTATCAACAACCTGGAAGTGAGTCCCGAGTGTTAGGTTCCCTGTAATGATGTTCACACTATCAACAACCTGGAAGTGAGTCCCGAGTGTTAGGTTCCCTGTACTGATGTTCACACTATCAACAACCTGGAAGTGAGTCCCGAGTGTTAGGTTCCCTGTACTGATGTTCACACTATCAACATCCTGGAAGTGAGTCCCGAGTGTTAGGTTCCCTGTACTGATGTTCACACTATCAACAACCTGGAAGTGAGTCCCGAGTGTTAGGTTCCCTGTACTGATGTTCACACTATCAACAACCTGGAAGTGAGTCCCGAGTGTTAGGTTCCCTGTACTGATGTTCACACTATCAACATCCTGGAAGTGACTCCCGAGTGTTAGGTTCCTTGTACTGATGTTCACACTATCAACAACCTGGAAGTGACTCCCGAGTGTTAGGTTCCCTGTACTGATGTTCACACTATCAACATCCTGGAAGTGAGTCCTGAGTGTTAGGTTCCCTGTACTGATGTTCACACTATCAACAACCTGGAAGTGAGTCCCGAGTGTTAGGTTCCCTGTACTGATGTTCACACTATCAGCAACCTGGAAGTGAGTCCTGAGTGTTAGGTTCCCTGTACTGATGTTCACACTATCAGCAACCTGGAAGTGAGTCCCGAGTGTTAGGTTCCCTGTACTGATGTTCACACTATCAACAACCTGGAAGTGAGTCCCGAGTGTTAGGTTCCCTGTACTGATGTTCACACTATCAGCAACCTGGAAGTGAGTCCTGAGTGTTAGGTTCCCTGTACTGATGTTCAGTGAGTCCCGAGTGTTAGGTTCCCTGTACTGATGTTCACACTATCAACAACCTGGAAGTGAGTCCCTAGTGTTAGGTTCCCTGTACTGATGTTCACACTATCAACAACCTGGAAGTGAGTCCCGAGTGTTAGGTTCCCTGTACTGATGTTCACACTATCAACAACCTGGAAGTGAGTCCTGAGTGTTAGGTTCCCTGTACTGATGTTAACACTATCAGCAACCTGGAAGTGTGTCCCGAGTGTTAGGTTCCCTGTACTGATGTTCACACTATCAGCAACCTGGAAGTGAGTCCTGAGTGTTAGGTTCCCTGTACTGATGTTCACACTATCAGCAACCTGGAAGTGAGTCCCGAGTGTTAGGTTCCCTGTACTGATGTTCACACTATCAACAACCTGGAAGTGAGTCCCGAGTGTTAGGTTCCCTGTACTGATGTTAACACTATCAGCAACCTGGAAGTGTGTCCCGAGTGTTAGGTTCCCTGTACTGATGTTCACACTATCAACAACCTGGAAGTGAGTCCCGAGTGTTAGGTTCCCTGTACTGATGTTCACACTATCAGCAACCTGGAAGTGAGTCCCGAGTGTTAGGTTCCCTGTACTGATGTTCACACTATCAACAACCTGGAAGTGAGTCCTGAGTGTTAGGTTCCCTGTACTGATGTTCACACTATCAGCAACCTGGAAGTGAGTCCCGAGTGTTAGGTTCCCTGTACTGATGTTCACACTATCAGCAACCTGGAAGTGAGTCCCGAGTGTTAGGTTCCCTGTACTGATGTTCAACATATGTAATAACAGAAAATATGTTCTACCTCACTATTTACCGCTACAAAATGTTATAACTAGTTATAACTTCCATCCCATAAGTCTCTAGTAAACTATCCTTGTGTAATTTTTGTTAGTTATAAGTTATTTTTAAGGTTGTTTTAAATGCCCTTCATAACAAGGAGTTTTATTTAAGGTAGTTTATGAATGTCAATTAATGGCAGGACAGTTGTATACTGACTGTACTTGACCTTATAAAATTAAGTTGTGTTTGTCTCAATTATAATGTGTTATTTGTTCTTGACTATTGTAGCTAGTACGCCAGGTATGTAATCAAACAGCCTGGTTGATCAAATACCTGGCCGTGATCACCAGTACCAGGCTCGTGTTTTTATTGACGGCAGCTCCAGCACGGAGGTTCAGCTCTTAGTGTGCATTATAACACTTAGAATATGTATTACAAGTAATAACGTTGTATCCAGTACGACACAGCTGCGGTGGGTGCAGGAGGTGCGTGGACCAGGTAGCAGAGTGACCCCTTGGTCACTGGACGACGTGTACGTGGGTCACCCCTGCCCCCAGCACTGCCACGGACGAGGGGACTGTCTCCAAGGCTCCTGCCGCTGTGACCCTGGCTACCTGGGTGAGTACTGTCTTACAGCTGACACACCTGCTGAATGACCCGTAAGGATTTAACTCTTGTATTTATAATAATAATAATAATAATAATAATAATAATAATAATAGTAATAATAATTATTATTATTATTATTATTATTATTATTATTATTATTATTATTATTATTATTATTATTATTATTATAGCTAGATGTATTACGGTGGCAGTGTTATTCACGAAAGGCTTCCTCATAATGCATAAACTCAGCCCCATATACGTCACTGCACGCGACAGGAATAGTGCAGAGTGCGACATAAGTTTGTAATGAATGCAGTTAAATATTAGCCGTGAAGATCTGAAGTGAATCAAAGAAGCATTCACAAGTTATCACATGGAAACTAGTACCCCAGTTCCTTCCATTTAAAAAAAATTATAATTTAGGCCATGCACAGCCCAAAACTTATTCAGCGTTTCCAGTAAGAAACACCAGAGTTCTGAAAGATTAAAGCCAAACTGGAAAGGCAATCTCTTGTTACCTCAGAGAGACCGATCTCCTGAAACACATCAGTACATTAAGTTTAGAGCAGTACAGAAGTTACATTAACAAGATGTGATGATGGGAGTGTTTACCTGGAGAGAGTTCCGGGGGTCAACGCCCCCGCGGCCCGGTCTGTGACCAGGCCTCCTTAGGTCAGTGTCCCAGGATGCGACCCACACCAGTCGACTAACACCCAGGTACCCATTTTACTGATGGGGAACATAGACAACAGGTGGAAAGAAACAAGTCCAATGTTTCTACTCTGGCTGGGAATCGAACCCAGGCCCTCACCGTGTGAAGCGAGAGCGTTAACCACCAGGCCACGCCAGACATTCTGAAATTATTGCATAAAGTCGGTATTTTAGTTTATCAAAATTCTTCCATAAACAATCAAATAACATTGCCACGTAAAAAAAAAGATCCCAAACATTTCTTTAATTAAGATTGAGCAGAAAGTATATTTTATTTATGTTTTAAGTACATAAGATAAAAAAATTATAATGTCTTGAGGGCACACATGTAATGGGCGCATAAAAAGTATATTATGTAAATTTATCGTAGGATAACCCAATAAAATAAAAAATTGTGACTTCTCTCTGAAGAAACATTATCTGGTATTTGATGGACACTAAATTCTTTATTAAAAGAAGCACATTAAAACTTATTCAACTTAATTAAATCCAGATGAAGTCTCGTATCAGAGCAGCACATCAACACTACAAGTTGGAAGCTTCAAGACGCTCCTTCAGCAGACACATCAACACAACAAGTTGGAAGCTTCAAGACGCTCCTTCAGCAGACACATCAACACAACAAGTTGGAAGCTTCAAGACGCTCCTTCAGCAGACACATCAACACAACAAGTTGGAAGCTTCAAGACGCTCCTTCAGCAGACACATCAACACTACAAGTTGGAAGCTTCAAGACGCTCCTTCAGCAGACACATCAACACTACAAGTTGGAAGCTTCAAGACGCTCCTTCAGCAGACACATCAACACTACAAGTTGGAAGCTTCAAGACGCTCCTTCAGCAGACACATCAACACAACAAGTTGGAAGCTTCAAGACGCTCCTTCAGCAGACACATCAACACTACAAGTTGGAAGCTTCAAGACGCTCCTTCAGCAGACACATCAACACTACAAGTTGGAAGCTTCAAGACGCTCCTTCAGCAGACACATCAACACTACAAGTTGGAAGCTTCAAGACGCTCCTTCAGCAGACACATCAACACTACAAGTTGGAAGCTTCAAGACGCTCCTTCAGCAGACACATCAACACTACAAGTTGGAAGCCTCAAGACGCTCCTTCAGCAGACACATCAACACTACAAGTTGGAAGCTTCAAGACGCTCCTTCAGCAGACACATCAACACTACAAGTTGGAAGCTTCAAGACGCTCCTTCAGCAGACACATCAACACTACAAGTTGGAAGCTTCAAGACGCTCCTTCAGCAGACACATCAACACTACAAGTTGGAAGCCTCAAGACGCTCCTTCAGCAGACACATCAACACTACAAGTTGGAAGCCTCAAGACGCTCCTTCAGCAGACACATCAACACTACAAGTTGGAAGCTTCAAGACGCTCCTTCAGCAGACACATCAACACTACAAGTTGGAAGCTTCAAGACGCTCCTTCAGCAGACACATCAACACTACAAGTTGGAAGCCTCAAGACGCTCCTTCAGCAGACACATCAACACTACAAGTTGGAAGCTTCAAGACGCTCCTTCAGCAGACGCATCAACACTACAAGTTGGAAGCTTCAAGACGCTCCTTCAGCAGACACATCAACACTACAAGTTGGAAGCCTCAAGACGCTCCTTCAGCAGACACATCAACACTACAAGTTGGAAGCTTCAAGACGCTCCTTCAGCAGCACATCAACACTACAAGTTGGAAGCTTCAAGACGCTCCTTCAGCAGACACATCAACACTACAAGTTGGAAGCCTCAAGACGCTCCTTCAGCTGACACATCAACACTACAAGTTGGAAGCCTCAAGACGCTCCTTCAGCAGACACATCAACACTACAAGTTGGAAGCCTCAAGACGCTCCTTCAGCAGACACATCAACATTACAAGTTGGAAGCCTCAAGACGCTCCTTCAGCAGACACATCAACACTACAAGTTGGAAGCCTCAAGACGCTCCTTCAGCAGACATATCAACACTACAAGTTGGAAGCCTCAAGACGCTCCTTCAGCAGACACATCAACACTTCAAGTTGGAAGCTTCAAGACGCTCCTTCAGCAGACACATCAACACTACAAGTTGGAAGCCTCAAGAAGCTCCTTCAGCAGACACATCAACACTACAAGTTGGAAGCCTCAAGACGCTCCTTCAGCTGACACATCAACACTACAAGTTGGAATCCTCAAGACGCTCCTTCAGCAGACACATCAACACTACAAGTTGGAAGCCTCAAGACGCTCCTTCAGCAGACACATCAACATTACAAGTTGGAAGCCTCAAGACGCTCCTTCAGCAGACACATCAACACTTCAAGTTGGAAGCTTCAAGACGCTCCTTCTGCAGACACATCAACACTACAAGTTGGAAGCCTCAAGACGCTCCTTCAGCAGACACATCAACACTACAAGTTGGAAGCCTCAAGACGCTCCTTCAGCAGACACATCAACACTACAAGTTGGAAGCCTCAAGATGCTCCTTCAGCAGACACATCAACACTACAAGTTGGAAGCTTCAAGATGCTCCTTCAGCAGACACATCAACACTACAAGTTGGAAGCTTCAAGAGGCTCCTTCAGCAGACACATCAACACTACAAGTTGGAAGCCTCAAGACGCTCCTTCAGCAGACACATCAACACTACAAGTTGGAAGCCTCAAGATGCTCCTTCAGCAGACACATCAACACTACAAGTTGGAAGCTTCAAGAGGCTCCTTCAGCAGACACATCAACACTACAAGTTGGAAGCCTCAAGACGCTCCTTCAGCAGACACATCAACACTACAAGTTGGAAGCTTCAAGAGGCTTCTTCAGCAGACACATCAACACTACAAGTTGGAAGCCTCAAGACGCTCCTTCAGCAGACACATCAACACTATAAGTTGGAAGCTTCAAGACGCTCCTTCAGCAGACACATCAACACTACAAGTTGGAAGCCTCAAGACGCTCCTTCAGCAGACACATCAACACTACAAGTTGGAAGCCTCAAGACGCTCCTTCAGCAGACACATCAACACTACAAGTTGGAAGCCTCAAGATGCTCCTTCAGCAGACACATCAACACTACAAGTTGGAAGCCTCAAGACGCTCCTTCAGCAGACACATCAACACTCCAAGTTGGAAGCCTCAAGACGCTCCTTCAGCAGACACATCAACACTACAAGTTGGAAGCTTCAAGACGCTCCTTCAGCAGACACATCAACACTACAAGTTAGAAGCTTCAAGACGCTCCTTCAGCAGACACATCAACACTCCAAGTTGGAAGCCTCAAGACGCTCCTTCAGCAGACACATCAACACTACAAGTTGGAAGCTTCAAGACGCTCCTTCAGCAGACACATCAACACTACAAGTTGGAAGCCTCAAGACGCTCCTTCAGCAGACACATCAACACTACAAGTTGGAAGCTTCAAGACGCTCCTTCAGCAGACACATCAACACTCCAATTTGGAAGCCTCAAGACGCTCCTTCAGCAGACACATCAACACTACAAGTTGGAAGCTTCAAGACGCTCCTTCAGCAGACACATCAACACTACAAGTTGGAAGCTTCAAGACGCTCCTTCAGCAGACACATCAGCACTCCAAGTTGGAAGCCTCCAGACGCTCCTTCAGCAGACACATCAACACTACAAGTTGGAAGCTTCAAGACGCTCCTTCAGCAGACACATCAACACTACAAGTTGGAAGCCTCAAGACGCTCCTTCAGCAGACACATCAACACTACAAGTTGGAAGCCTCAAGACGCTCCTTCAGCAGACACATCAACACTACAAGTTGGAAGCCTCAAGATGCTCCTTCAGCAGACACATCAACACTACAAGTTGGAAGCTTCAAGACGCTCCTTCAGCAGACACATCAGCACTACAAGTTGGAAGCTTCAAGACGCTCCTTCAGCAGACACATCAACACTCCAAGTTGGAAGCCTCAAGACGTTCCTTCAGCAGACACATCAACACTACAAGTTGGAAGCCTCAAGACGCTCCTTCAGCACACACATCAACACTACAAGTTGGAAGCTTCAAGACGCTCCTTCAGGAGACACATCAGCACTAACAGTTGGAAGCCTCAAGACGCTCCTTCAGCAGACACATCAACACTACAAGTTGGAAGCCTCAAGATGCTCCTTCAGCAGACACATAAACACTACAAGTTGGAAGCTTCAAGACGCTCCTTCTGCAGACACATCAACACTACAAGTTGGAAGCCTCAAGACGCTCCTTCAGCAGACACATCAACACTACAAGTTGGAAGCCTCAAGACGCTCCTTCAGCAGACACATCAACATTACAAGTTGGAAGCCTCAAGACGCTCCTTCAGCAGACACATCAACACTACAAGTTGGAAGCCTCAAGACGCTCCTTCAACAGTCACATCAACACTACAAGTTGGAAGCCTCAAGATGCTCCTTCAGCAGACACATCAACACTACAAGTTGGAGGCCTCAAGATGCTCCTTCAGCAGACACATCAACACTACAAGTTGGAAGCCTCAAGACGCTCCTTCAGCAGACACATCAACACTACAAGTTGGAAGCCTCAAGACCCTCGTTCAGCAGACACATCAACACTACAAGTTGGAAGCCTCAAGACGCTCCTTCAGCAGACACATCAACACTACAAGTTGGAAGCCTCAAGACGCTCCTTCAGCAGACACATCAACACTACAAGTTGGAGGCTTCAAGACGCTCCTTCAGCAGACACATCAACACTACAAGTTGGAGGCTTCAAGATGCTCCTT
This sequence comes from Cherax quadricarinatus, assembly GCF_038502225.1. NCBI lineage: Eukaryota > Metazoa > Arthropoda > Malacostraca > Decapoda > Parastacidae > Cherax > Cherax quadricarinatus. The sequence goes on from NC_091320.1 coordinate 13,028,580, forward strand.
CAGCAGACACATCAACACTACAAGTTGGAAGCCTCAAGACGCTCCTTCAGCAGACACATCAACACTACAAGTTGGAGGCCTCAAGATGCTCCTTCAGCAGACACATCAACACTACAAGTTGGAAGCCTCAAGACGCTCCTTCAGCAGACACATCAACACTACAAGTTGGAGGCCTCAAGATGCTCCTTCAGCAGACACATCAACACTACAAGTTGGAAGCTTCAAGACGCTCCTTCAGCAGACACATCAACACTACAAGTTGGAGGCCTCAAGATGCTCCTTCAGCAGACACATCAACACTACAAGTTGGAAGCCTCAAGACGCTCCTTCAACAGACACATCAACACTACAAGTTGGAAGCCTCAAGACGCTCCTTCAGCAGACACATCAACACTACAAGTTGGAGGCTTCAAGACGCTCCTTCAGCAGACACATCAACACTACAAGTTGGAGGCTTCAAGACGCTCCTTCAGCAGACACATCAACACTACAAGTTGGAGGCCTCAAGATGCTCCTTCAGCAGACACATCAACACTACAAGTTGGAGGCTTCAAGACGCTCCTTCAGCAGACACATCAACACTACAAGTTGGAGGCCTCAAGACGCTCCTTCAGCAGACACATCAACACTACAAGTTGGAAGCCTCAAGACGCTCCTTCAGCAGACACATCAACACTACAAGTTGGAAGCCTCAAGACGCTCCTTCAGCAGACACATCAACACTACAAGTTGGAGGCCTCAAGACGCTCCTTCAGCAGACACATCAACACTACAAGTTGGAGGCCTCAAGATGCTCCTTCAGCAGACACATCAACACTACAAGTTGGAAGCCTCAAGACGCTCCTTCAGCAGACACATCAACACTACAAGTTGGAAACCTCATGACGTTCCTTCAGCAGACACATCGACTCCAGGCTGAGGGACTGATTACCTCAAACTCCTTCTCTCCTTACACCTTTCTGCTTTGTATTGAACTGATGAAACCGCTGTGTGGTGACACGTTTCCTGAATAAAGATTCCCATATGTTGCATGAATGTCTCAGTCTTCATCATCGGTATTACTATAACCATAGGTTGGAAGAAAGACAAAAGAGGCTCTTAGAAGTTATCACCTGGAGACACTCCTGCAGTCTTGAAATGCATTCTACAACTTTTGTTAGAGGGAACCTCTAACAAAGGAGGAACAGCAGGCCTGTTGGCCCATAGTAGGCAGGTCCTCGCAATCCATCCCACTAACAAAATGTTTGCCCAACCCTAGAACTCTACTCAAGAATGAAGATTTATTTTTTGTTTAATGTATTATTAAATTCTTCCCAAATTCTATTAATTATAAATGGATCTAATTTATATAAACCAAAGGAAATATTCAGATTATTTTCAAAACTGCTTTTTGTGAAACACGATTCAATTATATTCCTGTCGACCATGGACTTGCTTGATACAACTTTATATATATTAGATTCATTTATAATTAATAAAATTTAGGAAGAATTTAATAATACATTAAACAGATAATAAATCTTAATTCTTGGGTGGAGTACTAGGGTTGGCCAAATATTTTGTTAGTGGGATGGATTGCGAGGACCTGCCTAGTATGGGCCAGCGGGCCTGCTGCAGTGTTCCTCCTTTCTTATGAGTCGGGTGTCGTCACGCGTCAGGTGTTTCTCTGTTTTGGGATGTGATGGTGAGGTGTAGTCTTGAACCTCTATATGCCTTCCTTTGATGTAATATTTTTATAGTTCCTTGATGAAGTGAAAAGTCACGAAAGCGCTTGGAATTTCACTATTCTTTCACAGTGGTTATTTTGCATATTCTGATATCACCTGTTTACTGTGATTTTGTTGCATATACGTATATATATATATATATATATATATATATATATATATATATATATATATATATATATATATATATATATATATATATATATATATATATATATATATATATATATATATACCCTCCACGTGTGCATGCGTTGTTGCTCTCAACACACAAGGAAGATATGCTGTGTTCATTAGAATCTATAAGAAGTGGGTTGTATCGGTGGTATATAGTACCGACAAGTTGCTATTACCTGGAGTTTACTTGGAGAGGGTTTCGGGGGTCAACGCCCCCGCTGCCCGGTCTGAGACCAGGCCTCATGGTGGATCAGGGTCTGATCAACCAGGCTGTTACTGCTGGCTGCACGCAAGCTGACGTACGAACCACAGCCCGGTTTGTCAGGTACTGACTTTAGGTGCCTGTTCAGTGCCCTGTTGAAAACAGCCAGGGGTCTATTGGTAATCCCCCTTATGCTGGGAGGCAGTTGAACAGTCTTGGGACCCGGACACTTATTGTGTTGTCTCTCAGTGCACTCGTGGCGCCTCTGCTGTTCATCGTGGGAATGTTGCATCTCCTGCCGAGTCTTTTGCTTTAATAGGGAGTGATTTTCGTGTGCAAGTTTGGTACCAATCCCTCCAGGACCTTTCAAGTGTATATTATCATGTATCTCTCTCGCCTGCGTTCCAGGGAATACAGATCAAAGACTTTCAACTGTTCCCAGTAGTTTAGGTGCCTTATCGCACTTATGTGTGCTGTGAAAGTTCTTTGTACACTCTCCAGGTCTGCAATGTCGCCAGCCTTGAAGGGAACAGTTAGTGTACAGCAGTATTCCAGCCTAGAGAGCACAAGCGATTTGAAGAGAATCATCATGGGCTTGGCGTCCCTAGTTTTGAAGGTTCTCATTATCCATCCTATCATTTTCCTAGCGGATGAGGTAGATACATTGTTGTGGTCTTTGAAGGCGAGATCCCCTGACATTATCACTCCCAGGTCCTTCACATTACTTTTCCGCTCTATAGTATGGTTAGAATTGCGGTATACCCTGACACATTTTTAATTTCTTCAAGTTTTCCATATCTGAGAAGTTGAAAATTCTGATCGTTGAACTTTATATTGTTTTGAGTGACACATTCGAAGATTTGGTTCATGTCCGCTTGGAGTCTCGCAGTGTCTTCGATGGAGGTCACTGCCATGGTGATCCGGGTGTCATCCGCAAAGGAAGACACGGAACTGTGGCTTACATCTCTATGTCAGAATGAGGATGAGGAATAGAATGGGAGCAAGTACTGTGCCTTGTGGAACAGAGTGTTATACCATGGCTGCCTGGGACTTTACTCTGTTTACTATTACTCTTTGTGTTCTATTTGTCAGGAAGTTGTAGATCCATCTACCAACTTTTCCCGTTATTCCTTTATCACGCATTTTGTGTGCTATTACACCATGGTCACACTTGTCGAAAGCTTTTGCAAAGTCTGTGTATACTTCATCTGTACTTTATTTATCCTCTACAACATCCATAACCTTGTTATAGTGGTCCAGTAGCTGGGACAGGCAGGAGCGACCTGCTCTAAACCCGTCTTGCCCTATACCAGATATATATGAAATAATAAAATAACCATTGATGATACCTGTCTGGCAACACATCAATATACATCTATATATATATATATATATATATATATATATATATATATATATATATATATATATATATATATATATATATATATGGGAAGTACAGTGCCTGCACTCTGAAGGAGGGGTGTCAATGTTGCAGTTTAAAAACTATGGTGTAAAGCACCCTTCTGGCAAGACAGTGATGGAGTGAATGATGGTGAAAGTTTTTTTTTTTCGGGCCACCCTGCCTTGGTGGGAATCGGCCAGTGTGATAAATATATATATATATATATATATATATATATATATATATATATATATATATATATATATATATGTGTGTGTGTGTGTGTGTGTGTGTGTGTGTGTGTGTGTGTGTGTGTGTGTGTGTGTGTGTGTGTGTGTGTGTGTGTGTGTGTGTGTGTATTGAGTTTGAGTTATGTAAACCTCAGGGTGTATATACCGTCGTGCCCAGAAACAATGGTGCTTGTGCATTACACCCTGTACCTTCCCCACACCAGGAGAGTCGTGTGAGCCTGTACCTTCCCGCACCACGCCCCTGCCTACCAGCCTGGTGGACGGCTTCGAGAATGGTGTAGCCGCTAACTGGGCCCTGGTGACCGGAGGCGGCGTAGGTCTAGGCTGCAGCTCCCTGGCACCCTACAGCCATGGCAAGCACCTCTACTTCTCCGGCTGTGGCACCCGCCAGGCTGTCACCATGGAACTAGACACGCGCTCTGCTAGGTGAGTTCTTGTTACCTTCACTGTTTACACTGAATCCATCGTGTTAGCAGTAGTCATCCCATGTCACTCCTATAGGCATTTGTCACCTGATATACATACTGGGTCCAATGACTAGGCCTCAACATTTTGATAGCTAAGAGAGTTAGTGGTATTTTGCTATTTACCGGTCGGGTACAGGTCTTTCAGAATACCCTCACAGTGAAGGGCAAAGAACACAAACAGTATAGAAAGCTTATTAACAGAAGAGTCTAACTTAGACACCACACTTGATCACATCCTGGTGAAAATGCAAGACCTGGTGAACATGCAAGACCTGGTGAACATGTAAGACCTGGTGAACATGCAAGACCTGGTGAACATGCAAGACCTGGCGAGCATGCAAGACCTGGTGAACATGTAAGACCTGGTGAACATGCAAGACCTGGTGAACATGCAAGACCTGGTGAACATGCAAGACCTGGCGAGCATGCAAGACCTGGTGAACATGCAAGACCTGGCGAGCATGCAAGACCTGGTGAACATGCAAGACCTGGTGAACATGCAAGACCTGGCGAGCATGCAAGACCTGGTGAACATGCAAGACCTGGTGAACATGCAAGACCTGGTGAACATGCAAGACCTGGTGAACATGCAAGACCTGGCGAGCATGCAAGACCTGGTGAACATGCAAGACCTGGCGAGCATGCAAGACCTGGTGAACATGTAAGACCTGGTGAACATGCAAGACCTGGTGAACATGTAAGACCTGGTGAACATGCAAGACCTGGTGAACATGCAAGACCTGGCGAGCATGCAAGACCTGGTGAACATGTAAGACCTGGTGAACATGCAAGACCTGGTGAACATGCAAGACCTGGTGAACATGCAAGACCTGGCGAGCATGCAAGACCTGGTGAACATGCAGGACCTGGCGAGCATGCAAGACCTGGTGAACATGCAAGACCTGGTGAACATGCAAGACCTGGCGAGCATGCAAGACCTGGTGAACATGCAAGACCTGGTGAACATGCAAGACCTGGTGAACATGCAAGACCTGGTGAACATGCAAGACCTGGCGAGCATGCAAGACCTGGTGAACATGCAAGACCTGGCGAGCATGCAAGACCTGGTGAACATGTAAGACCTGGTGAACATGCAAGACCTGGTGAACATGTAAGACCTGGTGAACATGCAAGACCTGGTGAACATGCAAGACCTGGCGAGCATGCAAGACCTGGTGAACATGTAAGACCTGGTGAACATGCAAGACCTGGTGAACATGCAAGACCTGGTGAACATGCAAGACCTGGCGAGCATGCAAGACCTGGTGAACATGCAAGACCTGGCGAGCATGCAAGACCTGGTGAACATGCAAGACCTGGTGAACATGCAAGACCTGGCGAGCATGCAAGACCTGGTGAACATGCAAGACCTGGTGAACATGCAAGACCTGGTGAACATGCAAGACCTGGTGAACATGCAAGACCTGGCGAGCATGCAAGACCTGGTGAACATGCAAGACCTGGTGAACATGCAAGACCTGGTGAACATGCAAGACCTGGTGAACATGCAAGACCTGGCGAGCATGCAAGACCTGGTGAACATGCAAGACCTGGTGAACATGCAAGACCTGGCGAGCATGCAAGACCTGGTGAACATGCAAGACCTGGTGAACATGCAAGACCTGGTGAACATGCAAGACCTGGTGACCATGCAAGACCTGGTGAACATGCAAGACCTGGTGAACATGCAAGACCTGGTGAACATGCAAGACCTGGTGAACATGCAAGACCTGGTGAACATGCAAGACCTGGTGAACATGTAAGACCTGGTGAACATGCAAGACATAGTGACCATGCAAGACCTGGTGAACATGCAAGACCTGGTGAACATGCAAGACCTGGTGAACATGCAAGACCTGGTGAACATGCAAGACCTGGTGAACATGCAAGACCTGGTGAACATGCAAGACCTGGTGAACATGCAAGACCTGGTGACCATGCAAGACCTGGTGAACATGCAAGACCTGGTGAACATGCAAGACCTGGTGAACATGCAAGACCTGGTGAACATGCAAGACCTGGTGAACATGCAAGACCTGGTGAACATGTAAGACCTGGTGAACATGCAAGACATAGTGACCATGCAAGACCTGGTGAACATGCAAGACCTGGTGAACATGCAAGACCTGGTGAACATGCAAGACCTGGTGAACATGCAAGACCTGGTGAACATGCAAGACCTGGTGAACATGCAAGACCTGGTGAACATGCAAGACCTGGTGAGCATGTAAGACCTGGTGAACATGCAAGACATAGTGAACATGCAAGACCTGGTGAACATGCAAGACCTGGTGAACATGTAAGACCTGGTGAACATGCAAGACATAGTGACCATGCAAGACCTGGTGAACATGCAAGACCTGGTGAACATGCAAGACCTGGTGAACATGCAAGACCTGGTGAACATGCAAGACCTGGTGAACATGCAAGACCTGGTGAACATGTAAGACCTGGTGAACATGCAAGACATAGTGACCATGCAAGACCTGGTGAACATGCAAGACCTGGTGAACATGCAAGACCTGGTGAACATGCAAGACCTGGTTAACATGCAAGACCTGGTGAACATGCAAGACCTGGTGAACATGCAAGACCTGGTGAACATGCAAGACCTGGTGAGCATGTAAGACCTGGTGAACATGCAAGACATAGTGAACATGCAAGACCTGGTGAACATGCAAGACCTGGTGAACATGCAAGACCTGGTGAACATGCAAGACCTGGTGAACATGCAAGACCTGGTGAACATGCAAGACCTGGTGAACATGCAAGACCTGGCGAACATGCAAGACCTGGTAAACATGCAAGACCTGGCGAACATGCAAGGCCTCGTGAACATGCAAGGCCTGGTGAACATGCAAACCTGGTGAACATGCAAGACCTGGTGAACATGCAAGACCTGACGAACATGCAAGACCTGGTGAACATGCAAACCTGGTGAACATGCAAGACCTGGTGAACATGCAAGACCTGGTGAACATGCAAGACCTGGCGAACATGCAAGACCTGGTGAACATGCAAACCTGGTGAACATGCAAGACCTGGTGAACATGCAAGACCTGCAGAACATGCAAGACCTGGTGAACATGCAAGACCTGGTGAACATGCAAGACCTGGAGAACATGCAGGACCTGGAGAACATGCAAGACCTGGAGAACATACAAGACCTGGAGAACATACAAGAACTGGAGAACATGCAGGACCTGGAGAACATACAAGACCTGGAGAACATACAAGACCTGGAGAACATGCAGGATCTGGAGAACATACAACACCTGGAGAACATTAAAGACCTGGTGAACATGCAAGACCTTGAGAACATGCAAGACCTGGAGAACATGCTAGACCTGGAGAACATACAAGACCTGGGGAACACAGGACCTGGTGAACATGCAAGACCTGGAGAACATGTAAGACCTGGTGAACATGCAAGACCTGGTGAACATGCAAGACATAGTGAACATGCAAGACCTGGTGTACATGCAATACCTGGTGAACATGCAAGACCTGGAGAACATACAAGACCTGGAGAACATACAAGACCGGGAGAACATGCAGGACCTGGAGAACATACAAGACCTGGAGAACATACAAGACCTGGAGAACATGCAGGACCTGGAGAACATACAGGACCTGGAGAACATACAAGACCTGGAGAACATGCAGGACCTGGAGAACATACAAGACCTGGAGAACATTCAAGACCTGGTGAACATGCAAGAGCTCGAGAACATGCAAGACCTGGAGAACATGCTAGACCTTGAGAACATACAAGACCTGGAGAACATACAGGACCTGGAGAACATACAAGACCTGGAGAACATACAAGACCTGGAGAACATACAAGACCTGGAGAACATACAAGACCTAGAGAACATACAAGACCTGGAGAACATACAAGACCTGGAGAACATACAAGACCTGGAGAACATACAAGACCTGGAGAACATACAAGACCTGAAGAACATACAAGACCTGGAGAACATACAAGACCTGAAGAACAAACAAGACCTGGAGAACATACTAGACCTGGAGAACATACAAGACCTGGAGAACATACAAGACCTGGAGAACATACAGGACCTGGAGAACATACAAGACCTGGAGAACATACAGGACCTGGAGAACATACAAGACCTGGAGAACATGCTGCTCCTGGAGAACATACAAGACCTGGAGAACATACAGGACCTGGAGAACATACAAGACCTGAAGAACATACAAGATCTGGAGAACATACAAGACCTGGAGAACATACAAGACCTGGAGAACATACAAGACCTGGAGAACATGCAGGACCTGGAGAACATACAGGACCTCGAAAACATACAAGACCTGGAGAACATACTGGACCTGGAGAACATACCAGACCTGGAGAACATACAATACCTGGAGAACATACAAGACCTGGAGAACATACAGGACCTGGAGAACATACAGGACCTGGAGAACATACAAGACCTGGAGAACATACTGGACCTGGAGAACATACAGGACCTGAAGAACATACAACACCTGGAGAACATACAGGACCTGGAGAACATACAAGACCTGGAGAACATACAAGACCTGGAGAACATACAAGACCTGGAGAACATACAAGACCTGGAGAACATACAAGACCTGGAGAACATGCAAGACCTGGAGAATATACAAGACCTGGAGAACATACAAGACCTGGAGAACATACAAGACCTGGAGAACATACAAGACCTGGAGAACATGCAAGACCTGGAGAACATACAAGACCTGGAGAACATACAAGACCTGGAGAACATACAAGACCTGGAGAACATACAAGACCTGGAGAACATACAAGACCTGGAGAACATACAAGACCTGGAGAACATACAAGACTTGGAGAACATACAAGACCTGGAGTACATACAAGACCTGGAGAACATACAAGACATGGAGAACATACAAGACCTGGAGAACATACAAGACCTGGAAAACATACAAGACCTGGAGAACATACAAGACCTGGAGAACATACAGGACCTGGGAACATACAAGACCTGTAGAACATACAAGACCTGGAGAACATACAAGACCTGGAGAACATACAAGACCTGGAGAACATACATGACCTGGAGAACATACAAGACCTGGAGAACATACAAGACCTGGAGAACATACAGGACCTGGAGAACATACAAGACCTGGAGAACATACAAGACCTGGAGAACATACAAGACCTGGAGAACATACAAGACCTGGAGAACATACAGGACCTGGAGAACATACAAGACCTGGAGAACATACAAGACCTGGAGAATATACAAGACCTGGAGAACATGCAAGACCTGGAGAACGTACAAGACCTGGAGAACATACAAGACCTGGAGAACATACAAGACCTGGAGAACATACAAGACCTGGAGAACATACAAGACCTGGAGAACATACAAGACCTGGAGAACATACAAGACCTGGAGAACATACAAGACCTGGAGAACATACAAGACCTGGAGAACATACAAGACCTGAAGAACATACAAGACCTGGAGAACATACAAGACCTGGAGAACATACTGGACCTGGAGAACATACAGGACCTGGAGAACATACAGGACCTGGAGAACATACAGGACCTGGAGAACATACAAGACCTGGAGAACATACTGGACCTGGAGAACATACAGGACCTGGAGAACATACAACACCTGGAGAACATACAGGACCTGGAGAACATACAAGACCTGGAGAACATACAAGACCTGGAGAACATACATGACTTGTAGAACATGCAAGACCTGGTGAACATACAAGACCTGGAGAACATACAGAACCTGGGGAACATACAATACCTGGAGAACATACAAGACCTGGAGAACATGCAAGACCTGGAGAACATACAAGACCTGAAGAACATACAAGACCTGGAGAACATACAAGACCTGGAGAACATACAAGACCTGGAGAACATACAGGACCTGGAGAACATACAGGACCTGGAGAACATAAAAGACCTGGAGAACATACTGGACCTCGAGAACATATAGGACCTGGAGAACATACAAGACCTGGAGAACATACAGGACCTGGAGAACACACAAGACCTGGAGAACATACAAGACCTGGAGAACATACAAGACCTGGAGAACATACAAGACCTGGAGAACATACAAGACCTGGAGAACATACAAGACCTGGAGAACATACAAGACCTGGGGAACATACAAGACCTGTAGAATATGCAAGACCTGGTGAACATACAAGACCTGGAGAACATACAGGACCTCGTGAACATACAAGACCTGGAGAGCATACAATACCTGGAGAACATACAAGACCTGGAGAACATGCAAGACCTGGAGAACATACAAGACGTGGAGAACATACAGGACCTGGAGAACATACAAGACCTGGAGAACATATAGGACCTGGGGAACATACAAGACCTGTAGAACATGCAAGACCTGGTGAACATACAAGACCTGGAGAACATACAGGACCTGGGGAACATACAAGACCTGGAGAACATACAAGACCTGATGAACATACAAGACCTGGAGAACATACAAGACCTGGAGAACATACAAGACCTGGAGAACATACAAGACCTGGAGAACATACAAGACCTGGAGAACATACAGGACCTGGAGAACATACAGGACCTGGGGAGCATACAAGACCTGGAGAACATGCAAGACCTGAAGAACATACAAGACCTGGAGAACATACAAGACTGGAGAACATACAAGACCTGGAGAACATACAAGTCCTGGAGAACATACAGGACCTGGAGAACATACAGGACCTGGAGAACATACAAGACCTGGAGAACATACAGGACCTGGAGAACATTCAAGACCTGGAGAACATACAAGACCTGGAGAACATACAGGACCTGGAGAACATACAGGACCTGGAGAACATACAAGACCTGGAGAACATACAAGACCTGGAGAACGTGCAAGACCTGGAGAACATACAAGACCTGGAGAACATACAAGACCTGGAGAACATGCAAGACCTGGAGAACATACAAGACCTGGAGAACATGCAAGACCTGGAGAACATACAAGACCTGGAGAACATATAAGACCTGGAGAACATACAAGACCTGGAGAACATACATGACCTGGAGAACATGCAAGACCTGGAGAACATACAAGACCTGGAGAACATACAAGACCTGGAGAACATACAAGACCTGGAGAACATGCAAGACCTGGAGAACATACAAGACCTGGAGAACATGCAATACCTGGAGAACATACAAGACCTGGAGAACATACAAGACCTGGAGAACATACAAGACCTGGAGAACATGCAAGACCTGGAGAACATACAAGACCTGGAGAACATACAAGACCTGGAGAACATACAAGACCTGGAGAACATACAAGACCTGGAGAACATACAAGACCTGGAGAACATACAAGACCTGGAGAACATACAAGACCTGGAGAACATACAAGACCTAGAGAACATATAAGACCTGGAGAACATACAAGACCTGGAGAACATGCAAGACCTGGAGAACATACAAGACCTGGAGAACATGCAAGACCTCTAAAACATACAAGACCTGGAGAACATTCAAGACCTGGAGAATATACAAGACCTGGAGAACATACAAGACCTGGAGAACATACAAGACCTGGAGAACATACAGGACCTGGAGAACATATAAGACCTGGAGAACATACAAGACCTGGAGAACATACAGAACCTGGAGAACATACAAGACCTGGAGAACATACAATACCTGGAGAACATACAAGACCTGGAGAACATAAAGGACCTGGAGAACATATAAGACCTGGAGAACATATAAGACCTGGAGAACATACAAGACCTGGAGAACATACAAGACCTGGAGAACATACAAGACCTGGAGAACATGCAAGACCTGGAGAACATACAAGACCTGGAGAACATGCAAGACCTGGAGAACATACAAGACCTGGAGAACATACAAGACCTGGAGAACATACAGGACCTGGAGAACATATAAGACCTGGAGAACATATAAGACCTGGAGAACATACAAGACCTGGAGAACATACAAGACCTGGAGAACATACAAGACCTGGAGAACATGCAAGACCTGGAGAACATACAAGACCTGGAGAACATGCAAGACCTGGAGAACATACAAGACCTGGAGAACATACAAGACCTGGAGATCATACAGGACCTGGAGAACATGTAAGACCTGGAGAACATATAAGACCTGGAGAACATACAAGACCTGGAGATCATACAAGACCTGGAGAACATACAAGACCTGGAGAACATGCAAGACCTGGAGAACATACAAGACCTGAAGAACATACAAGACCTGGAGAACATACAAGACCTGGAGAACATACAAGACCTGGAGAACATGCAAGACCTGGAGAACATACAAGACCTGGAGAACATGCAAGACCTGGAGAACATACAATACCTGAAGAACATACAAGACCTGGAGAACATACAAGACCTGGAGAACATGCAAGACCTGGAGAACATACAAGACCTGGAGAACATGCAAGACCTGGAGAACATACAAGACCTGGAGAACATACAAGACCTGGAGAACATACAAGACCTGGAGAACATGCAAGACCTGGAGAACATACAAGACCTGGAGAACATACAAGACCTGGAGAACATACAAGACCTGGAGAACATACAAGACCTGAAGGACATACAAGACATGGAGAACATACAAGACCTGGAGAACATGCAAGACCTGGAGAACATACAAGACCTGGAGAACATACAAGACCTGGAGAACATACAAGACCTGGAGAACATACAAGACCTGAAGAACATACAAGACCTGGAGAACATACAAGACCTGGAGAACATACAAGATCTGGAGAACATACAAGACCTGGAGAACATACAAGACCTGAAGAACGTACAAGACCTGGAGAACATGCAAGACCTGGAGAACATATAAGACCTGGAGAACATACAGGACCTGGAGAACATACAAGACCTGGAGAACATACAGGACCTGGAGAACATACAAGACCTGGAGAACATACAAGACCTGGAGAACATACAAGACCTGAAGAACATACAAGACCTGGAGAACATACAAGACCTGGAGAACATACAAGACCTGAAGAACATACAAGACCTGGAGAACATACAAGACCTGGAGAACATGCAAGACCTGGAGAACATACAAGACCTGGAGAACATACAAGACCTGGAGATCATACAGGACCTGGAGAACATGTAAGACCTGGAGAACATATAAGACCTGGAGAACATACAAGACCTGGAGATCATACAAGACCTGGAGAACATACAAGACCTGGAGAACATGCAAGACCTGGAGAACATACAAGACCTGAAGAACATACAAGACCTGGAGAACATACAAGACCTGGAGAACATACAAGACCTGGAGAACATGCAAGACCTGGAGAACATACAAGACCTGGAGAACATGCAAGACCTGGAGAACATACAATACCTGAAGAACATACAAGACCTGGAGAACATACAAGACCTGGAGAACATGCAAGACCTGGAGAACATACAAGACCTGGAGAACATGCAAGACCTGGAGAACATACAAGACCTGGAGAACATACAAGACCTGGAGAACATACAAGACCTGGTGAACATGCAAGACCTGGAGAACATACAAGACCTGGAGAACATACAAGACCTGGAGAACATACAAGACCTGGAGAACATACAAGACCTGAAGGACATACAAGACATGGAGAACATACAAGACCTGGAGAACATGCAAGACCTGGAGAACATACAAGACCTGGAGAACATACAAGACCTGGAGAACATACAAGACCTGGAGAACATACAAGACCTGAAGAACATACAAGACCTGGAGAACATACAAGACCTGGAGAACATACAAGATCTGGAGAACATACAAGACCTGGAGAACATACAAGACCTGAAGAACGTACAAGACCTGGAGAACATGCAAGACCTGGAGAACATATAAGACCTGGAGAACATACAGGACCTGGAGAACATACAAGACCTGGAGAACATACAGGACCTGGAGAACATACAAGACCTGGAGAACATACAAGACCTGGAGAACATACAAGACCTGAAGAACATACAAGACCTGGAGAACATACAAGACCTGGAGAACATACAAGACCTGAAGAACATACAAGACCTGGAGAACATGCAAGACCTGGAGAACATACAGGACCTGGAGAACATACAGGACCTGGTGAACATACATAAGTCAGCAGTGCAGGTGAACACACTGCCTGATAAATTCCTCACACAAGTGTGTTGATTTAGGCAAGTTACTGTGATTATGTATATCCGGAGAAACGCTAAACCCAGAGGGACTATACAGTACTTGCAAAGGGGAGATAATGAGAGCTTATCTAAGGATCAAGAGCCCTTCTCCAGCATCAAGACACCTCCATTGTCGACAGTGTGTCTACGTGTGTCTACTCACCTTCGTGTGTGTGGGTGTGTGTACTCACCTTCGTGTGTGTGGGTGTGTGTACTCACCTTCGTATGTGTGGGTGTGTGTACTCACCTTCGTGTGTGTGGGTGTGTGTACTCACCTTCGTGTGTGTGGGTGTGTGTACTCACCTTCGTGTGTGTGGGTGTGTGTACTCACCTTCGTGTGTGTGGGTGTGTGTACTCACCTTCGTGTGTGTGGGTGTGTGTACTCACCTTCGTGTGTGTGTGGGTGTGTATACTCACCTTCGTGTGTGTGGGTGTGTATACTCACCTTCGTGTGTGTGGGTGTGTGTACTCACCTTCGTGTGTGTGTGGGTGTGTGTACTCACCTTCGTGTGTGTGTGGGTGTGTATACTCACCTTCGTGTGTGTGGGTGTGTGTACTCACCTTCGTGTGTGTGTGGGTGTGTGTACTCACCTTCGTGTGTGTGGGTGTGTATACTCACCTTCGTGTGTGTGGGTGTGTGTACTCACCTTCGTGTGTGTGTGGGTGTGTATACTCACCTTCGTGTGTGTGGGTGTGTGTACTCACCTTCGTGTGTGTGTGGGTGTGTATACTCACCTTCGTGTGTGTGGGTGTGTGTACTCACCTTCGTGTGTGTGGGTGTGTGTACTCACCTTCGTGTGTGTGGGTGTGTATACTCACCTTCGTGTGTGTGGGTGTGTGTACTCACCCAGTTGTACTTACCTAGTTGTGGCTGCGGGGGTCGATTCACAGCTCCTGGCCCCTCCTGTTCACCTGGCCGCTACCCGGTCACTCTTCCTGTTCCGTGTGCTTTATCATACCTCTTCTTAAAGCTATGTATAGATCCTGCCTCCCCTACATCACTACCCACGCTCTTCCACTTCCTGACAACTCTCTGACTGAAGAAATTCTTCCTAACATCCCTGTGGTTCATCTGAGTCTTCAGCTTCCAACTGTGAACCCTCGTTACTGTATCCCATCTCTGGAACATCCTCTCTCTCCACCTTGTCTATACCTCTCAGTATTTTATATGTCGTTATCATATCCCTCCTAACTCTCCTGTCTTCCAGTGTCGTCAGGTCGATTTCGTGTGTACTCACCTATTTGTACTCACCTATTTGTGGTTGCAGGGGTCCAGTCATAGCTCCTGGCTCTGCCTCTTCACTGGTTGCTACTAGGTCCTCTCTCTCCCTGCTCCATGAGTTTTATCAAACCTCATCTTAAAACTATGTATGGTTCCTGCCTCCACAACATCACTTTCTAGGCTATTCCTCTGCCTGATTACTCTATGACTGAAGAAATACTTCCTAACATCCCTTTGATTCATCTGAATCTTCAACTTCCAATTGTGACCTCATGTTTCTGTGTCCCATCTCTGGAACATCCCGTCTTTGTCCACCTTGTCTATTCCGCGCAGTATTTTATATGTCGTTATCATGTCTCTCCTGACCCTCCTGTCCTCCAGTGTCGTCAGGCCGATTTCCCTCAACCTTTCTTCGTAGGACAATCCTCTTAGCTCTGGGATTAGTCTTATTGCAAACCTTTGCATTTTCTCTAATTTCTTGACGTGCTTGACCAGGTGTGGATTCCAAACTGGTGCTGCATACTTCATTATGGGCCTGACGTAAATGGTGTACAGAGTCTTGAACGATTTCTTACTGAGGTATCGGAACGCTATCCTTAGGTTTGCCAGCAGTTATCTGATTGATGTGCGCCTCAGGAAATGTGCTCGGTGTTATATTCACCCCCAAATATTTTTCCTTGAGTGAGGTTTGCAGTCTTTGGCCACCTAGACTTTACTGTGTCTGCGGTCTTCTTTGCCCTTCCCCGATCTTCATGACTTTGCATTTGGCAGGGTTAAACTCAAGGAGCCAGTTGCTGGACCAGGCTTGTAGCCTGTCCAGGTCTCTTTGTAGTCCTGCCTGATCCTCGACCGATTTGATTCTCCTCATTAACTTCACATCATCTGCAAACAAGGACACTTCTGAGTCTATCCCTTCCGTTATGTCATTCACATATACCAAGAACAGCACAGGTCCTAGGACTGACCCCTGTGGAACCTCGCTTGTCACAGGCGCCCACTCTGACACCTCGTCACGTACCATGACTCGTTGTTTCCTCCCTGTCAGATATTCTCTGATCCATTGCAGTGCCTTTCATGTTATGTGTGCCTGATCCTCTAGCTTTTACAGTAACCTCTTGTGTGTGTGTGTGTGTGTGTGCGTGTGCGTGTGCGTGTGCGTGTGCGTGTGTGTGTGTGTGTGTGTGTGTGTGTGTGTGTGTGTGTGTGTGTGTGTGTGTGTTGTGTAAAGATTGATTTTTGACTAGGGGTAAGAACCAAAAATGAAACACCCTCACAACAGCTGCAACAAGTGTTAGGAAACTCACATACATCAGTTTTTTTTATTCTGAAGCAAATTAACAAAATATAATAATAATGATAACTGAGAGTACACTGCCTCCACAGCAAGTTGATCTTCGTGCTGAGGATCGGTAGCCACGACCACACACCGTCCTGCCATGTGGACCTGACTGACCCACAGAGAGCACTCGACAAGGGCGTCATCCTACAGTACACTAATAATAACGGTATAGCTTGGACTACCATCAACGTTCACGACCCACTCGACTTCAGAAAGGTTTGTTTGATGTCGCTGTTCCTGCTTTTATTTTTCCAGTTTTATTATAAATACTTAACTGATTTACATTTTACATTTGCATCGGCCGATTCCCACCAAGGCAGGGTGGCCCGAAAAAGAAAAACTTTCACCATCATTCACTCCATCACTGTCTTGCCAGAAGGGTGCTTTACACTACAGTTTTTAAACTGCAACATTAACACCCCTCCTTTAGAGTGCAGGCACTGTACTTCCCATCTCCAGGACTCAAGTCCGGCCTGCCGGTTTCCCTGAACCCCTTCATAAATGTTACTTAGCTCACACTCCAACAGCACGTCAAGTATTAAAAACCATTTGTCTCCATTCGCTCCCTCAAATACGGTCATGCACGCTTGCTAGAAGTTCAAGCCCCTCGCATACGAAACCTCCTTTACCCCCTCCCTCCAGCCCTTCGTAGGCCGACCCCTACCCCGCCTACTTGTTCATTTGCTATCCTAGTCTCCGTCTTACTCCTAATTCTTTCAATAATAACTCTACCATACACTTTACCAGGTATACTCAACAGACTTATTCCCTGTAATTTTTGCACTCTCTTTTATCCCCTTTGCCTTTATACAAAGGAACTATGCATGCTCTCTGCCAATCCCTAGGTACCTTACTCTCTTCCATACATTTATTAAATAATAGCACCAACCACTCCAAAACTATATCCCCTCCTGCTTTTAACATTTCTATCTTTATCCCATCAATCCCAGCTGCCTTACCCCCTTTCATTCTATCCACTGACTCACAAACTTCCCGCACACTCACAACTGGCTCTTTCTCACTCCTACAAGATGTTATTCCTCCTTGCCCTATACACGAAATCACAGCTTCCCTATCTTCATCAACATTTAACAATTCCTCAAAATATTCCCTCCATCTTCTCGCTACCTCTAACTCACTAACTCCCATTTTTAACTGTCAAATCCATTTGTTCCCTAGGCTTCCTCAACTTATTAATCTCACTCCAAAAGCTTTTTTTATTTTCAGCAAAATTTGTTGATAACATATCACCCACTCTCTCATTTGCTCTCTTTTTACATTGCTTCACCACTCTCTTAACCTCTCTTTCTTTCTCCATATAGTCTTCCCTTCTTGCATCACTTCTACTTTGTAAAAACCTCTCATATGATATTTTTTTCTCCCTTACTAATCTCTTTACCTCATCATTCCACCTATTGCTCTTCTTCCCTCCCGCACCCACTTTCCTGTAACCACAAACTTCTGCTGTACACTCTAACACTACATTCTTAAACCTACCCCATACATCTTCGACCCCATTGCCTATACTCTCACTAGCCCATCTATCCTCCAATACTTGTTTATATCTTACCCTAACTGCCTCCTCTTTTAGTTTATGCACCTTCACCTCTCTCCTACTTGCTGCTTCTATTTTCCTTGTATCCCATCTACCTTTTACTCTCACTGGAGCTACAATTAGAAAGTGATCTGATGTATCTGTGGCTCCTCTATAAACATGTACATCCTGAAGTCTACTCAGCAGTCTTTTATCTACCAATACATAGTCCAACAAACTACTGTCATTATGCCCTACATCATATCTTGTATACTTATTTATCCACTTTTTCTTAAAATACATATTACTTATAACTAACCCCCTTTCTATACAAAGTTCAATCAAAGGGCTCCCATTATCATTTACACCTGGCACCCCAAACCTACCTACCACACCCTCTCTAAAAGTTTCTCCTACTTTAGCATTCAGGTCCCCTACCACAATTACTCTTTCACTTGGTTCAAAGGTTCTTATACATTCGCTTAACATCTCCCAAAATCTCTCTCTCTCCTCTACACTCCTCTCTTCTCCAGATGCATACACGCTTATTATGACCCACTTTTCTTATCTGACCCTTATTTTAATCCACATAATCCTTGAATTTACACATTTATTCCCTCTTCTCCTTCCATAACTGATCCTTCAACATTATTGCTACCCTTTCCTTAGCTCTAACTCTCTCAGATACTCCTGACTTAATCCCATTTATTGCTCCCCACCGAAACTCCCCTACCCCCCTTCAGCTTTGTTTCGCTTAGGGCCACGACATCTCTTTCTCATCATCCGCACTACATCCATGCACAATCAAGCATCCCAGTTTTATAAAGTTTTTCTTCTCATTTTTAGAGTAACTATGTACAGGAGAAGGAGTTACTAGCCCATTGCTCCCGGCATTTTAGTCGCCTCATACGACATGCATGGTTTACGGAGGAAAGATTCTTTTCCACTTCCCCATGGATAATAGAGAAAGAAAAAAGAACAAGAGCTATTAAGAAAAAGAAAAAAACCCTAGATGTGTGTATGTATATATATGCATGTACTTGCCTGTGTAGTGTGACCTAATTGTAAGTAGAAGTAGCGAGATATACCTGTTATCCAGCGTGTTTATGAGACAGAAAAAGACACCAGCAATCCTAACATCATGTAAAACAGTTACAGGTTTCTGTTTCACGGTCACCTGGCAGGACGGTAGTACTTCCCTGGGTGGTTGCTGTCTACCAACCTACGCCCCACATGTAGTACATGTGGGGCGATAATTACAAGAATCATTAACAGATATATACAACTGTATCAGTGTATTTTGTTTTTGTATTAGTGTATGTGTATCAGTGTACAACAGTGATACAACAGTATCACAAGAAACATGTGGTATCTTAATATACAATACAACCACAGTGTAACGGTAACCTGTAATTGTTTTACATGATGGTAGAATTGCTGGTTTTTTTTTTATCTCATAAACACGAGGGATACTAGATATATCTTGCTACTTCTACTTACACTTATGTCACATTACACAAGCACATAATGCATATATACACAAACCAAACTGGGTTTTCTTCAATTTTCTTAAAAGTTCATTTTTTCTTTATTTCCTCTTATCTCCAGGGGAAGTAGAACAGAATTTTTCCTCCATAAACTATTCGTGTCGTAAGAGGCGATTAAAATGCCAGGAACAAGGGGTTAGTAGCCCCTTCTCCTGTATAAATTACTAAATTTGAAAACAAAAACTTTTGTTTTTCTTTTTAGGTCACCCTGCCTCGGTGGGATACAGCCGGTTTGTTGAGAAAATAAAAACCACACTATATGATTATAGATTATAAGCACTTTCGCGATGTCTTAGTCGCATCCTCAGTCACCAGTTCGTGAGAATATGTTTAAGATATAACTAAACCACCAGTGTAAGAAAGTGTATAACCTGCTTGTATGACCGTGTATACAGGCACGTCGTGTAGCTTATACTCTGCCAGTGGAAGCTAGACGGTACGGAGTACAGCTAAGATGGTGGCAGCCTGACCACGATGGTCCAGCTACTGATCAGTGGGCCCTTGATAACGTCGAAATTGTTCTGTAAGTTACTATTTTCATTCCTACAGTTATCTGACTTTCTTTATCTCCCTCGTTCTCGTCCTAGTAGTCGTCTTTATCTTCTTTTCTTACCTGCATTTTAATAATCGTTCTTAAAGAATGCCTCTAACATTTCCTCTCTAACTGAGAGACCTGATCAGGGAGCGGGCCACGGGGGCTATACTCTCTACAGCCATTAACAGATAGTAAATAGCTTCCTGTCCTCCTACTCTTACTTGTGTGTTTCAATTGTACACATCGTAATAAAACTAAGGATATACGACATGAAGCAGGAATATTCTGCATGAGACTAAATTGTATACGGATAAATTTATGTTAAGTATTTATTAAGTGTTCACTGAATAAAGAATACATGATTCATTTGGTAATTTATTTTTCTTTCTCTCCTGCTGTCACTCACAGAGCTCAGAGGAAAGACACCAGCAGGTACGGCCAGGAAACCTATCATGAGACCGAACTGTGAGCTGCTGCTTCGCCGCAACAACAGCCACCATTCCCAACAATACAGAGACCAAAACGATCTCCACATCACCAATACCAACAACACTACATCCACCACCACTACCACCACAAACAATGCAACTACAACTAGCCACTCTGGTAGCACTACAACAAGTGCCACTACCACCCACAATCTCTAGCACAATACTGACCCACAGTAAAACCACAACTACCACCACCGCCCTAAGGAACTACCAGCAAATTGACCCACACTAATACCACCACCCACAGTATCTACCACCTTACTGACCCACACTCACACCACCTCCCACGGTATCTACAACCTTACTGACCCACACTAAAACGACCACCCACGGTAACTACCACCTTACTGACCCACACTCACACCACCACCCACGGTATCTACCACCTTACTGACCAACACTAACACCACCACCCACGGTAACTACCACCTTACTGACCCACACTCACACCACCACCCACAGTATCTACCACCTTACTGACCCACACTCACACCACCTCCCACGGTATCTACAACCTTACTGACCCACACTAAAACCACCACCCACGGTAACTACCACCTTACTGACCCACACTCACACCACCACCCACAGTATCTACCACCTTACTGACCCACACTCACACCACCTCCCACGGTATCTACAACCTTACTGACCCACACTAAAACCACCACCCACGGTAACTACCACCTTACTGACCCACACTCACACCACCACCCACGGTATCTACCACCTTACTGACCCACACTAACACCACCACCCACGGTATCTACCACCTTACTGACCCACACTCACACCGCCACCCACGGTATCTACCACCTTACTGACCCACACTAAAACCACCACCCACGGTATCTACCACCTTACTGACCCACACTCACACCGCCACCCACTGTATCTACAACCTTACTGACCCACACTAACACCACCACCCACGGTAACTACCACCTTACTGACCCACACTAAAACCACCACCCACTGTAACTACCACCTTACTGACCCACACTCACACCGCCACCCACGGTATCTACCACCTTACTGACCCACACTAACACCACCACCCACGGTATCTACCATCTTACTGACCCACACTAACACCACCACCCACGGTATCTACCACCTTACTGACCCACACTAACACCACCACCCACGGTATCTACCACCTTACTGACCCACACTAACACCACCACCCACGGTATCTACCACCTAACTGACCCACACTAACACCACCACCCACGGTATCTACCACCTTACTGACCCACAATAACACCACCACCCACGGTATCTACCATCTTACTGACCCACACTAACACCACCACCCACGGTATCTACCACCTAACTGACCCACACTAACACCACCACCCACGGTATCTACCATCTTACTGACCCACACTGACACCACCATCCACGGTATCTACCACCTTACTGACCCACACTAACACCACCACCCACGGTATCTACCACCTTACTGACCCACACTAACACCACCACCCACGGTATCTACCACCTTACTGACCCACACTCACACCACCTCCCACGATATCTACCACCTTACTGACCCACACTAAAACCACCACCCACGGTATCTACCACCTTACTGACCCACACTCACACCGCCACCCACTGTATCTACAACCTTACTGACCCACACTAACACCACCACCCACGGTAACTACCACCTTACTGACCCACACTAAAACCACCACCCACTGTAACTACCACCTTACTGACCCACACTCACACCGCCACCCAAGGTATCTACCACCTTACTGACCCACACTAACACCACCACCCACGGTATCTACCATCTTACTGACCCACACTAACACCACCACCCACGGTATCTACCACCTTACTGACCCACACTAACACCACCACCCACGGTATCTACCACCTTACTGACCCACACTAACACCACCACCCACGGTATCTACCACCTAACTGACCCACACTAACACCACCACCCACGGTATCTACCACCTTACTGACCCACAATAACACCACCACCCACGGTATCTACCATCTTACTGACCCACACTAACACCACCACCCACGGTATCTACCACCTAACTGACCCACACTAACACCACCACCCACGGTATCTACCATCTTACTGACCCACACTGACACCACCATCCACGGTATCTACCACCTTACTGACCCACACTAACACCACCACCCACGGTATCTACCACCTTACTGACCCACACTAACACCACCACCCACGGTATCTACCACCTTACTGACCCACACTCACACCACCTCCCACGATATCTACCACCTTACTGACCCACACTAACATCACCACCCACGATATCTACTACCTTACTGACCCACACTAACACCACCACCCACGGTATCTACCACCTTACTGACCCACACTAACACGACCACCCACGGTATCTATCATCTTACTGACCCACACTCACACCACCACCCACGATATCTACCACCTTACTGACCCACACTAACGCCACCACCCACGGTATCTACCACCTTACTGACCCACACTAACATCACCACCCACGATATCTACCACCTTACTGACCCACACTCACCACCACCCACGGTATCGACCACCTTACTGACCCACACTAACACCACCACCCAGGGTATCTACCACCTAACTGACCCACACTAACACCACCACCCATGGTATCTACCACCTTACTGACCCACACTAACACCACCACCTAGGGTATCTACCACCTAACTGACCCACACTCACACAACCACCCAGGGTATCTACCACCTTACTGACCCACACTAACACCACCACCCACGGTATCTACCACCTTACTGACCCACACTAACACCACCACCCACGGTATCTACCACCTTACTGACCCACACTAACACCACCACCCAGGGTATCTACCACCTAACTGACCCACACTAACACCACCTCCCACGGTATCTACCACCTTACTGACCCACACTAACACCACCACCCACGGTATCTACCACCTTACTGACCCACACTCACACCACCACCCACGGTATCTACCACCTTACTGACCCACACTAACACCACCACCCACGGTATCTACCACCTTACTGACCCACACTAACACCACCACCCACGGTATCTACCACCTAACTGACCCACACTAACACCACCACCCACGGTATCTACCACCTAACTGACCCACACTAACACCACCACCCACGGTATCTACCACCTTACTGACCCACACTAACACCACCACCCACGGTATCTACCACCTAACTGACCCACACTAACACCACCACCCACGGTATCTACCACCTAACTGACCCACATTAACACCACCCCCCACGGTATCTACCACCTTACTGACCCACACTAACACCACCACCCACGGTATCTACCACCTTACTGACCCACACTAACACCACCTCCCACGGTATCTACCACTTTACTGACCCACACTAACACCACCACCCACGGTATCTGCCACCTTACTGACCCACACTAACACCACCACCCACGGTATCTACCACCTAACTGACCCACACTCACACCACCACCCACGGTATCTACCACCTTACTGACCCACACTAACACCACCACCCACGGTATCTACCACCTTACTGACCCACACTAACACCACCACCCACGGTATCTACCACCTTACTGACCCACACTAACACCACCACCCACGGTATCTACCACCTTACTGACCCACACTAACACCACCCCCCACGGTATCTACCACCTTACTGACCCACACTAACACCACCTCCCACGGTATCTACCACCTTACTGACCCACACTAACACCACCACCCACGGTATCTACCACCTTACTGACCCACACTCACACCACCACCCACGGTATCTACCACCTTACTGACCCACACTCACCTCACTGGTCTTCCTGATGACTCAACCTTCTTCAGTTACATCACCTGAGACATCCTTCACCAACCATCAGACATCACTAACTAATAATAACAAACACTGCATCAATTTATCATATACCAAGTGTTAATATTTAAAATTATTCAGTTTGTGTAATTTCACGAGATACTTGAATATACTGACGGCGCCAAGTTCAGTAAAGTTTAGCAGTGTGCAACATGCAAGATTAGCGTAAGAAAAACAAAATACTCAAAGAACCCGCACATAAATGATCTTACAACAACACATCGGTCAGACTCTAACGTCATCTTGAGTTTTTTCTGACATGTGCGAGTTATTTGTGTAAGATTAACCTGCTCATCAGACTATTTTTTGTTTGTTTGGCTATCAACATTTATGTAAATTTTTCGCATAAATAAATTTGATTATAAAAATATTAGTAGTGTAATTAATATAAATATACGTATACAGGATTTTAATTTTGATAAATTATCTAATTGTAATATTAATGTGTCAGTTGTAGGTTTTATTAGTGATTAATATTAACAGGGGAACATTAACTAATGTTTAACATAAACATGGCAACATTATCTAGTGTTAAAAATTAACATGCCAACATTAACTAGTGTTATCATTAACATGGCTACATTAACTACTGTTTAACATTAACATGCCAACATTAACTAGTGTTTAACATTAACATGCCAACATTAACTAGTGTTTAACATTAACATGCCAACATTAACTAGTGTTTAACATTAACATTCCAACATTAACTAGTGTTTAACATTAACATGCCAACATTAACTAATGTTTAACATTAACATGGCTACATTAACTAGTGTTTAACATTAACATGCCAACATTAACTAGTGTTTAACATTAACATGCCAACATTAACTAGTGTTTAACATTAACATGCCAACATTAACTAGTGTTTAACATTAACATGCCAACATTAACTAGTGTTTAACATTAACATGCCAACATTAACTAGTGTTTAACATTAACATGCCAACATTAACTAATGTTTAACATTAACATGCCAACATTAACTACTGTTTAACATTAACATGCCAACATTAACTACTGTTTAACATCAACATGCCAACATTAACTACTGTTTAACATCAACATGCCAACATTAACTACTGTTTAACATCAACATGCCAACATTAACTGCTGTTTAACATCAACATGCCAACATTAACTACTGTTTAACATCAACATGCCAACATTAACTACTGTTTAACATCAACATGCCAACATTAACTACTGTTTAACATCAACATGCCAACATTAACTAATGTTTAACATTAACATGCCAACATTAACTACTGTTTAACATCAACATGCCAACATTAACTAATGTTTAACATTAACATGCCAACATTAACTAATGTTTAACATCAACATGCCAACATTAACTAGTGTTTAACATTAACATGCCAACATTAACTAATGTTTAACATTAACATGTCAACATTAACTAATGTTTAACATTAACATGTCAACATTAACTAATGTTTAACATTAACATGCCAACATTAACTAGTGTTTAACATTAACATGTCAACATTAACTAATGTTTAACATTAACATGTCAACATTAACTAATGTTTAACATTAACATGCCAACATTAAGTAGTAAATAATTTGCACATATTGTTAATTTTCTCCTCCCAAGATTTTGTACATAAAATAATAATTTAAATTATATTGTATATTGTTGTTTACTCTCAATATTAATTTACCGTCAACTATATTGTAACCCAGACCAGTATATACACTGTAACAATATATATATATATATATATATATATATATATATATATATATATATATATATATATATATATATATATATATATATATATATATATATATATATATATATATATATATATATATATATATATATATATATATATATATATATATATACATATATATATATATATATATATATATATATACAGTGGGCCCTCGTTGTTCGTAATTAATTAATCAGTTCCTGGAGCCGTTACTATAAACGAAATTTACTATTTACGAATCAATTTTCCCCATAAGAAATAATGTAAATACAATTAATCCGTTCCTGACACCCAGAAGTATTAAAACAAAAATTTTTTTAACATGAAATATACATGTAGTACATAAACAATACAATGGGAAATGATGAATGAAACATTAACAGCATAACACTTACCTTTATTGGAGATTCTTCTTAGTGTATGGGAGACTGGAGGAGGAGAGAGAGTGGATTGTTTATAGTTTGGAAGGGGAATCCCCTTCCAGCAACACCTCAGGTACCATTTGCTTTTCTGGGGTTGTTTCTCTTCTCTGTTTCTTAATGCCACTAGGACCACCTTGAGAGTCACTGGAGTCCTGTCTCACAAAATAACTGGAGAGAGCTCTGTTTCTGGCGTCTCTTTAACACTTCCCTAAAATGGCCCAAGACTTTGTCACTGTACATGTTGCCAACCTGGCTTGCAACAACCTTGTTAGGGTGATGTTTCTCCATAAAGCTTTCCATCTTACCCCACATAGTAAAAATCTCTTTAATTTCTGAAGAAGGCACCTTCTTCCATCTCTCTTCCTCCTCCTCCTCTGCAGCAAGATTCTGAGCTGCGATGTGTTGCTCTTCCTGCTGAAGCTCTTGCAGCTCCTCAGTGGTGAGCTCTTCATTGTGGTCTTCCACCAATTCTTCCACATCCTCCAAACTCACATCCAACCCCATGGAACTCCCCAGTGCCACAATTGATTTTACAACAGACATAGGTTCATTAGGGTCAGTCCCAAATTCTTCAAAATCCCTCTTGTCGACACAATCTGGCCACAATTTTCTCCAGGCAGAGTTCAAAGTCCTGGCAGTCACTCCCTCCCAAGCCATACCTATAAGGGTTATGCAGTGGAGGATGCTGAAGTGTTCTCTCCAAAATTCCCTTAGGGTCAAGTGAGTGTCTGTGGTCACAGTCAAGCACCTGTGAAACATTGCTTTTGTGTAGACTTTTTTAAAGTTTGCAATAACCTGCTGGTCCATGGGTTGGAGGAGAGGAGTGGTATTCGGGGGCAAGAACTTTACTGTGATGAACCCAAACTCCTCGAAAATTAGATCATCCAAGTTTGGAGGATGAGCAGGTGCATTGTCCATTACTAGCAGGCACTTGGGATCCAATTTCTTTTCCAGGAGATACTCCTTCACACTAGGGCCAAACACTTCATTGAACCACTCGACGAAAATTTCCCTCGTGACCCATGCCTTACTATTAGATTTCCAAAACACACACAATTTACTCTTCATAACATTGTTTTTCCTGAACACTCTGGGATTTTCAGAATGGTACACTAGCATTAGCACAGAACATTAGCGTCAGCCTGTCTTTCATAGGCTTGTGTCCTGACATTGCCTTTTCCTCTTGTGTAATGAAGGTCCTCTTTGGCATTTTCTTCCAAAAGAGGCCTGTTTCGTCACAATTGAACACTTGTTCAGGCAGTCCTTCAGCCTCTATGTACTCCTGGAATTCATGTACATATTTTTCAGCCACCTTGTGGTCCGAACTGGCAGCCTCACCAAGCCTTACCACATTGTGTATGCCAGTATGGTTCTTAAATCTCTCAAACCAGCCTTTGCTGGCCTTAAATTCACTCACTTCACCACTATTTGCAGGCAATTTCTTTATCAAATCTTCATGCAACTGCCTAGCCTTTTCACAAATAAACGAAGTCATAAGAGTATCTCCTGCTAATTGTTTCTCATTTATCCACACCAATAATAACTTCTCAACCTCTTCCAGTACTGGTGATCTCATTTTTGTCAGCATAGTTACTCCCTTTGCAACAACAGCATCCTTTATTTCATTTTTCTTGGCCATTATGGAACATAAGGTTGTGTAGGGTTTCTTATACATCCTGGACAGTTCGGCCACACTTGTACCACTTTCATATTGTTCAATGATGGTTTTCTTAAATTCAATCGTATTTCTCACCTTCTTTACCACAGGCTTGGCACTAGGAGCTTTCTTTGGAGCCATGGTAGCTTATTTAGTACTTGCAAGCACTAAAATAAATGGAATATTATGAAATATTTCGCTGGAGCACGTGAGGGGACCTTCGCTCACTGGTAAACAATGCTAGACTGGCTGCCGCCCTGGCTCACGCCGTGGGTACGCGTCCCGGATGAACTACAACTCGCGAGTCAACCTATGAAAAGCGAGTCCATGTTTATACGAAAATACCTCTATGATTGGCGAATTTTACGATTGCCGGGAACTACGAAAAGCGGGGGACAACTGTATGTATATATATATATATATATATATATATATATGTATATATATATATATATATATATATATATATATATATATATATATATATTCCGGCACTTGTTCGAGGAATATATGCTTTATTAATGTTATTACTGAATGACAAAAGCAATGCATTATTATACAATATTTATAAATATTTGAACATAAACTTTAAGAATATTTTGATTTTTAGCCTCTTATCTAAATTTGTAATATATATATATATATATATATATATATATATATATATATATATATATATATATATATATATATATATATATATATATATATATAGATATATATATATATATATATATATATATATACATACATAATTTGCAAAACAATCACGAGGGTTCGCGAATGATAGTTCTAGGCCTTTCTTGCTGCAATCAACACATCATCAGGAGCTTGCAATGCTGAAGAAAAGGGATGGAAGTCCAATCAAATTCAGGGGAACATATTATGCTGGAGTGTGGCAGGTGGGAGGCAGGAGACACTAACTGACCCAGACATACTA
Source organism: Cherax quadricarinatus (assembly GCF_038502225.1). NCBI lineage: Eukaryota > Metazoa > Arthropoda > Malacostraca > Decapoda > Parastacidae > Cherax > Cherax quadricarinatus. The sequence goes on from NC_091320.1 coordinate 13,058,392, forward strand.
GTACCCGGTGCTCAGGACCCGGTGCTCAGTACCCGGTGCTCAGTGCCCATATTATGCTCGAGTGTGGCAGGTGGGAGGCAGGAGACGCTAACTGACCCAGACATACTAGTACCCGGTGCTCAGGACCCGGTGCTCAGTACCCGGTGCTCAGGACCCGGTGCTCAGTACCCGGTGCTCAGTGCCCATATTATGCTCGAGTGTGGCAGGTGGGAGGCAGGAGACGCTAACTGACCCAGACATACTAGTACCCGGTGCTCAGTACCCGGTGCTCAGTGCCCATATTATGCTCGAGTGTGGCAGGTGGGAGGCAGGAGACGCTAACTGACCCAGACATACTAGTACCCAGTGCTCAGTACCCGGTACTCCGTGCAAATATTATGCTCGAGTGTGGCAGGTGGAAGGCAGGAGACGCTAACTGCCCCAGACATACCAGTACCCGGTGCTCAGTGCCCATATTATGCTCGAGTGTGGCAGGTGGGAGGCAGGAGACGCTAACTGCCCCACACATACCAGTACCCGGTGCTCAGTACCCGGTGCTCAGTGCCCATATTATGCTCGAGTGTGGCAGGTGGGAGGCAGGAGACGCTAACTGCCCCAGACATACCAGTACCCGGTGCTCAGTACCCGGTGCTCAGTACCCGGTGCTCAGTACCCGGTGTTCAGTACCCGGTGCTCAGTACCCGGTGCTCAGTACCCGGTGTTCAGTACCCGGTGCTCAATGTCCGGTGCTCAGTGCCCGGTGCTCAGTACCCGGTGGTCAATGTCCGGTGCTCAGTGCCCGGTGCTCAGTACCCGGTGGTCAATGTCCGGTGCTCAGTGCCCGGTGCTCAGTACCCGGTGGTCAATGTCCGGTGCTCAGTGCCCGGTGCTCAATGTCCGGTGCTCAGTACCCGGTGCTTAGTACCCGGTGGTCAATGTCCGGTGCTCAGTGCCCGGTGCTCAGTACCCGGTGCTCAGTGCCCGGTGCTCAGTACCCGGTGGTCAATGTCCGGTGCTCAGTGCCCGGTGCTCAGTACCCGGTGGTCAATGTCCGGTGCTCAGTGCCCGGTGCTCAGTACCCGGTGCTCAGTGCCCGGTGCTCAGTACCCGGTGCTCAGTGCCTAGTGCTCAGTACCCGGTGGTCAATGTCCGGTGCTCAGTACCCGGTGCTCAATGTCCGGTGCTCAGTGCCCGGTGCTCAGTACCCGGTGGTCAGTGTCCGGTGCTCAGTACCCGGTGGTCAATGTCCGGTGCTCAGTGCCCGGTGCTCAGTACCCGGTGGTCAATGTCCAGTGCTCAGTGCCCGGTGCTCAGTACCCGGTCGTCAATGTCCGGTGTGCTCAATGCCGGGTGCTCAGTACCCGGTGGTCAATGTCCGGTACTCAGTACCCGGTGCTCAGTACCCGGTGCTCAGTGCCCGGTGCTCAATGTTCGGTGCTCAGTGCCCGGTGCTCAGTACCAGGTGGTCAATGTCCGGTGCTCACTGCCCGGTGCTCAGTGCCGGGTGCTCAGTACCCGGTGGTCAATGTCCGGTGCTCAGTGCCCGGGGCTCAGTACCCGGTGCTCAGTACTCGGTGCCCCGTATCCGGTGCTCAGTACCCGGTGCTCAGTACCCGGTGGTCAATGTCCTGTGTTCAGTGCCCGGTGCTCAGTACCCGGTGGTCAATGTCCGGTGCTCAGTGCCGGGTGCTCAGTACGCGGTGCTCAGTACCCGGTGCTCAGTACCCGTTGCCCAATGCCCAGTGCTCAGTACCCGGTGTTCAGTACCCGGTGCTCAGTGCCCGGTGCTCAGTACCCGGTGGTCAATGTCCGGTGCTCAGTGCCCGGTGCTCAGTACCCGGTGGTCAATGTCCGGTGCTCAGTGCCCGGTGCTCAGTACCCGGTGCTCAGTGCCCGGTGCTCAGTACCCGGTGCTCAGTGCCTAGTGCTCAGTACCCGGTGGTCAATGTCCGGTGCTCAGTACCCGGTGCTCAATGTCCGGTGCTCAGTGCCCGGTGCTCAGTACCCGGTGGTCAATGTCCGGTGCTCAGTACCCGGTGGTCAATGTCCGGTGCTCAGTGCCCGGTGCTCAGTACCCGGTGGTCAATGTCCGGTGCTCAGTGCCCGGTGCTCAGTACCCGGTCGTCAATGTCCGGTGTGCTCAATGCCGGGTGCTCAGTACCCGGTGGTCAATGTCCGGTACTCAGTACCCGGTGCTCAGTACCCGGTGCTCAGTGCCCGGTGCTCAATGTTCGGTGCTCAGTGCCCGGTGCTCAGTACCAGGTGGTCAATGTCCGGTGCTCACTGCCCGGTGCTCAGTGCCGGGTGCTCAGTACCCGGTGGTCAATGTCCGGTGCTCAGTGCCCGGGGCTCAGTACCCGGTGGTCAATGTCCGGTGCTCAGTACCCGGTGTTCAGTACCCGGTGCTCAGTGCCGGGTGCTCAGTGCCCGGTGCTCAGTGCCCGGTGCTCAGTACCCGGTGGTCAATGCCCGGTGCTCAGTGCTCGGTGCTCAGTACCCGGTGGTCAAGGACCGGTGCTCAGTGCCCGGTGCTCAGTGCCAGGTGCTCAGTACCCGGTGCTCAGTACTCGGTGCCCAGTATCCGGTGCTCAGTACCCGGTGCTCAGTACCCGGTGGTCAATGTCCTGTGTTCAGTGCCCGGTGCTCAGTACCCGGTGGTCAATGTCCGGTGCTCAGTGCCGGGTGCTCAGTACTCGGTGCTCAGTACCCGGTGCTCAGTACCCGTTGCCCAATGCCCAGTGCTCAGTACCCGGTGTTCAGTACCCGGTGCTCAGTGCCCCGTGCTCAGCACCCGATGCCCAGTGCTCAGTGCCCGGTGCTCAGTGCCCGGTGCTCAGTGTCCGGTGTTCAGTACCCGGTGCTCAGTGCCCGGTGCTAAGTGACTGGTGGTCAATGCCCAGTGCTCAGTGCCCGGTGCTCAGTGCCCGGTGCTCAGTGCCCGGTGCTCAGTACCCGGTGCTCAGTGCCTGGTGCTCAGTGTACAGTGCTCAGTGCCCGGTGATCAGTACCCTGTGCTCAGTGCCCGGTGCTCAGTTCCCAGTGCCCAGCACCCGGTGCTCAGTACCCGGTGCTCAGTGCCCAGTGATCAGTACCCGGTACTCAGTACACAGTGCTCAGTGCCCAGTGCCCGGTGCTCAGTGCCCGGTGCTCAGTACCCGGTGCTCAGTGCCCGGTGATCAGTGCCCGGTGCCCAGTGCCAAGTGCTCAGTACCCGGTGCTCAGTGCCCAGTGATCAGTACCCGGTGCTCAGTACACAGTGCTCAATACCAGGTGCTCAGTGCCCGGTGCTCAGTACGCGGTGCTCAGTGCCAAGTGCCCGGTGCTCAGTGCCCGGTGCTCAGTACCAGGTGCTCAGTGCCCGGTGCTCAATACCAGGTGCTCAGTGCCCGGTGCTCAGTACCAGGTACTCAGTGCCAAGTGCCCGGTGCTCAGTGCCCGGTGCTCAGTACCAGGTGCTCAGTGCCCGGTGCTCAATACCAGGTGCTCAGTGCCCGGTGCTCATTACCCGGTGCTCAGTGCCCGGTGCTCAGTACCCGATGCTCAGTGCTGGTGCTCAGTATCCGGTGCTCAGTACCACCCGGTGCTCAGTGAAGATGCTCAGTATCCAATGCTCAGTGCCCAGTGCTCAGTACCAGGTGCTCAGTGCCCGGTGCTCAGTACCAGGTGCTCAGTGCCCGGTGCTCAGTACCAGGTGCTCAGTGCCCGGTGCTCAGTGCCCGGTGCTCAGCATCCGGTGCCCGGTGCTCAGCACCCATTGCTCAGTGCCCGGTGCTCAGTACGCGGTGCTCAGTGCCCGGTGCTCAATACCGGGTGCTCAGTGCTCGGTGCTCAGTACGCGGTGCTCAGTGCCTGGTGCTCAGTGCCTGGTGCTCAGTACCAGGTGCTCAGTGCCCGGTGCTCGGTACCAGGTGCTCAGTGCCCAGTGTTCAGTGCCCGATGCTCAGCACCCGGTGCTCAGTGCCCGGTGCTCAGTACCAGGTGCTCAGTGCCCGGTGCTGAGTGCCCGGTGCTCAGCATCCGGTGCCCGGTGCTCAGCACCCAGTGCTCAGTGCCCGGTGCTCAGTACGCGGTGCTCAGTGCCCGGTGCTCAATACCAGGTGCTCAGTGCCCGGTGCTCAGTGCCCGGTGCTCAGTACCAGGTGCTCAGTGCCCGGTGCTCAATACCAGGTGCTCAGTGCTCGGTGCTCAGTACGCGGTGCTCAGTGCCCGGTGCTCAGTGCCTGGTGCTCAGTACCAGGTGCTCAGTGCCCGCTGCTCAATACCAGGTGCTCAGTGCCCGGTGCTCAGTACCCGGTGTTCAGTACCACCCGGTGCTCAGTGAAGGTGCTCAGTATCCAATGCTCAGTGCCCGGTGCTCAGTACCAGGTGCTCAGTGCCTGGTGCTCAGTACCAGGTACTCAGTGCCCGGTGCTCAGTACTAGGTGTTCAGTGCCCGGTGCTCGGTACCATGTGCTCAGTGCCCGATGCTCAGCACCCGGTGCTCAGTTCCCGGTGCTCAGTACGCGGTGCTCAGTGCCCGGTGCTCAGTGCACGGTGCTCAGTACCAGGTGCTCAGTGCCCTGTGCTCAGTACCTGATGGTCAGTGCTGGTGCTCAGTATCCGGTGCTCAGTACCACAGGGTGCTCAGTGAAGGTGCTCAGTATTCAAAGCTCAGTGCTCAGTGCTCAGTGCCCGGTGCTCAGTATTATGTGCTCAGTGCCCGGTGCTCAGTACCAGGTGCTCAGTGCCTGATGCTCAGCACCCGGTGCTCAGTTCCCGGTGCTCAGTGCCCGGTGCTCAGTACCAGGTGCTCAGTGCCTGATGCTCAGTGCCCGATGTTCAGCACCCGGTGCTCAGCACCCGGTGCTCAGTACCGGGCACTGAGCACCGGGCACTATATTCTATATTCAGACTTCAATCTATATTCATTCTGAACATAAATTATCTGGCAATAAAAAAGCTTCAAAGAAATATTTGTGTTTTTCTTCCTGAAATCATTTATATAATCCACTCCCCCCGCCACTAGTCTCTTAATGTTTTACCAATACGTATTTTTTTATTATATAATATGAGTTGGAGTGAAAGCGGCAGAGCGCTGTACGTGGCAGAGCGCCGTATTCCTGAGCCGTCTCCGAACGGACTCTTCCGCGCCGCGCGTGGGCCCGCCCGCGCCGACCCGCGCCAGCCCCACGCCCGCGCCCGTGCCTTCTGCAGCGCCTTCTGCAGCGTCGTCCGGATCGCCCCCGCTCCCCGAATTTTTTCGATTTTTTTTTTAATTTCATTTTCTTGTGCTCTCCATCTCCTTGGATCAAGTTTCTCGGATCAACACCCTCCCCCACACCTCCCACCATACACTTCTACCCTCTATGTCCAAGTATTTCTCCTCCACTTCCTCGGATCAAGTTTTTGAGGTTCTCCTTCCCACTTTCACCCCCATCCCAAAATTCCTGCTGAATCTCCTCGGATCAACACCCTCCCCCACACCACCCCATCCCAAAATTTCTGCTCCATCTCCTTGGATCAAGTTTTTCTCGATATTAATAATACAAAGACTCCATCTCCTTGGATCAAGTTTTTGAGGTTCTTCCCACTTTCACCCCTCCCCCCATCCCAATTTTTTTTTCGAATTTTTTTTTTTATTTCATTTTCTTGTGGTCTCCATCTCCTTGGATCAAGTTTTCTGGATTTCCCCCTCTGGGGGTAAGCATTCAAATGAACTCCCCCTATGGGGCATGATATTTTCTCTTACTACAGGTCTAAACAAGTGTGACGTCATCCCACCTGTGTTTACTCGGGGGTCAGTGACGTCACGTGATGACCTCACACACACAGGCTGAATCTTGTCGACCAAACATTAACTTAAAATGCAGGATAACACTAATACACAATATTTTCATTTATTTATTTATTATACAACCAATACATTTCATATACATTTCTGGTAATACAACATGGGAATCACTCCATTCTGCTACGTTTAGATGGTGGAATATCAGGGTGTCCATAAGCCAAGGAGTCATTAGTATTCAAATGATACCTTTTATCATCAAAGGCTGACAAGCCTCTCTTGTTAATTCTTACTGTACATACTTCAAATTTTACGTTACTTATAGACTTACACGTGAATAATTCCCTATCTACATTTGTTAAAACATTCTTGTATCTTGCATGAGTTAATAATGGCATAAAATGTGGCAGGATACCCTTGGCTCTGCTGACAGTAGTTGATCTTCCAGCAATCTTTACAGAATACATTTTAGCTTTCAGTGCTATCAACTCACTAATATGTTTATCACATATTTCAGATTTCAATAACCCCAGCTCACCTTTTCTACTATTATCATATAAGGGGTGATCAGGACTGAAATTTGAAAAATCCATATATCCTAACAAAGGTTCACTTTTTAACTCAGTGTACAAAAAAAATACGAGTCGGTATCGGTATAAAGAAGTCTTACATCATCACCATAATGTTGTTTTAAAACTTTATACCAAAAATTATACAATTTCTTTTTAGCAATCTCAAGAATTTGAAAACCGAGATAAAGTGGTTGTTTAACTTCTAATTTCTCTTTGTTGAATGTACAAATCACTCTGTGTTGATTCAAATGTGTGATATTTTTTAAGAAAGGATCTTTAGTCGCTCTAACAAATGCTTTCTCATTATTGATATATCTATAACATTCAGCATACTTTGTAATATTCAAGAATGATTTCCCATATATGGCATTATTAGTTAATTTGAAAGCTTTTGACTTGATAGGACATCGTGTGGCTGTTCTCTGTGCAATATTAGTTGTTATGAAAGGTTCTAAAAATTTTGACTGAGTATATTTATATACAGCATGAACCTTTTCCACCTCTAACCCAAGTTCCAGTAATAACTGTAACATATCTTGACTGATCAAATTATTTTTCTGGGGTAGATAACTGGCCACTAATTTCGCATTAGATTTGGGGATCTTTCTACCTTCGTTTTTCAATATAGATTCACAATAAGGAGATAACATCTCTTGTGATATATTCATGTGTGATAACATCAAAGGAAGTTCATCAGTACGTCTAGCTACCTCAGGGGTCACGTACTTGGTATCACATTCTATCCAATATCCCTTTTGACCTTCACACGAAACATTACTTAATCCCACATCGAGGAAAGCAATCTTCTCCTCATTCGATAATTCTCTTATACCATTCTGTGGAAGAGCTTCAACCATTGCACTAGCATACAAAGAAATAAAATCTAGATATAAAATATGGGTGTCCATTCCACTCTCATCATCAAAATTGGGATTAATTAAGGGATTATCTGCTTTAGTATATTGATTAATTGCACACATAAACCCTCCTCTGAGATTGCTTTTAATCAAGTCATATAACTTGTTGAGAAATGGGATTACCAGCTAAGCTTAAACATTTTGTAGGGAAAACTTAACTTAGAAAAACAGCTCATCGCCTGCACAGCCGCCCCTGCAGACGAGGTCTTGAGAAGCTGTCGAAGTCATTCTTCAACGGGCTGAAATGAGTTATAATTTGTAAGATTATAAATTACCCCTAGGGGGTGTTATGTCAGCATATTTCATTCACTGATTGCTGACAAACTTACTTGTGTGGACTCAAAAGTCCGCATCTAACTGCCGACTATAGGTTGATTACAAACTCCTTGCGACTCAAGAACTGCGCAGTCCCCCATACTACAAGAAATTCGTAACCTACCTTGCTCTTGTAGCATGAGCTATGGTGTTCTTCACACCTTCGACAGGTATCGGTGACTTGATAGAAGCTGAAATGTCCTTGGATGTCCACGTCTTCCATAGTCTAGGAATACGCACACTGGTACACTATGTTCCACAAGATTTGTCTTTATTGTTCACAATCTTATCACTAAAGAAGCTGATCACACTTCTCTTAAGCGTTTATTGTGTTTTATGAGACACTTTGTTCACACTAACACACAGATCGTTCTTTGTTGGTTATCCTGGAGTCAGTGTCACTCTCAGTAGAGTCAAAAGTAATCTGAAGACGTCACAGTGCCCCATGCCGTTACTGTCCCCAGCACAAAGGAAAAGCTGACCTAGTACTTTTTGCTTCCTTGCCACTTCCTCGATGAAGCAAAGCAGAATGTTTGATTCTTGCTGTCTTAAGCATAGACAACAATGTACACTATCTTTGCCATGATAATAAAGTGGGAGCAGGATTTTCCTTAATTGTCCTGCTAAGGTAAGAGATGGACTGTCTCTTATTATACTACACTTTGCAACACAGGACCGCACGGAGCGGCGGTCGCTTGACCACACGTCGCATGCTGGTACTGCATCTGGGATCAATTACTTGCTGTAGCAGTAAACAAGATGCTTGCCCCTTCTGAGAGGGCTGGGCCCCTCAGGGCTGAAAGGGGCTGAAGGGGGCTGATACCCCCCTCCTGGAGAAAATTTCTCCACATAACTCATGGGAATATATCATATCTAATTTTACATTATATTTCAAGAGGAATGCATCCCAACTGAATGAAGGTAAACTTATATAATTACTAACATCTAGCTTATATATATATCCTTGAGTGTTTTACGCCACTCCATGAAGACATCGGCTAACAATCCAACATCAGTCTTGAGATATAACATCAAATAATCTCCTAAAGTCTTACATTTGCCCAAGTCAAACACTTTCAAAGCATCATGATCATAATCTTCCTGGCTGATAGCGCTATTTCTCAAAGAATTAAAAAAATGTTCTTTACTCGGTAATTTTGTTTCATCGAGTTTCTTTAAACTATCAATATAATCACAGCACAAAACTTGTTTTCCTTTACATAATAAAGGCAACACATCCTGAGGCGCATCTTTCAGAATAGCCTCTGTATATTTCAGTGATTTACCTGCCTTGATATGTTGATCTGCTAAAGTGGAAAGAGATCCATTCAATAAAGACAGAGAATCTTGAAACCTAACCTTACCTATGTCTACTTTCAAGAATTTGAGTCCTTGTTTCGAATGAAGTTAATTTCATATTTATCAACCTGCAATTCCTTTAAAATTATTCCTAAATCATACGACATGTTATGACAAAAAAGTAATAATTTCTCACTCTTATCTTTACACTGCAAATTACAACGACCACAATATGCACCAATATAATTATTGAAATTTAAAGTGTGGTCATGATGTTTATGTTTGTCTTGGGCATTTTTGAAGGTGTTACTACATAATTCACAAGTGATCTGAGAATCATGTCTCATCTTATCCTCCTCTGTCATATGGATTACATGATACTCTCTTCTAAACTTTATTTTATTCCATTCACCACTAACATTTAAAATGAAATGATTAACAGCATCCTCGCCCTTATAACTCTTCATACACACCATTTCTCCTTTGCGATCAAATATAATATAACAATAGGCAATGGCTTTATGACGAGACTCAATTTTACCTGCCGGGAGAGTGGTGTCTAATGCACATTCGAAATCAAATACACCGATATATTCGCTGGAATGTGTATGACTAAAATTTTCAAAGTGTACTGTTGTTCCTTCCGGGGGGAATACGAGAATCTGATTGATTTTACATCCATCTTCGTGGATATCTAACTCTTCCTGTGTATTCAACTTCATCAAACAACTATGACAGTGCTTCTTTACACCATGATCCTTCATTATCGTTCTAACATACCCGTCAAAATCTTTGATTAAAACCAAATGACTTTCATTCAACAATAACGCACACATGATGTCCTTATATTTCTTATTCCCCTTACGACACATAGCCACAAATGTCCCACCTTGATCCTTCTTAATTGATAAACATATAATGACACTTTATTTTCCTTCTCTAATATACCTAACTTATCACGTATAATGGGAAAATCATCTATAGAAGATTTTGCATGATTAAGACAACCTTTCTTAGTATTAACTGCTCTGGGGATATCACCCCATGACATGTTCTTTTTATGACATTGATAGGCAGCAAAAGCACGCAGTACACATAGCCCATCATTAATCTCTGGATTAAATACATATTGGTTCCCTCTCAGTTTCTTGGGATATGCCGCATATGATCCTACTTGTACTCTGAATTCTACTTTAACGTATTCAATACTGAAAGATTCGATTTCATCTATGATCCAACCAGATCCTTCCTGATCTTGCAACTCTGTCTCGTATCTTTCTAATATCGTTCCCACCCATCGATCAAATACTTCAGAGATTTCCTCTTCACTTACTAACTCAAACGCTAAATTTATCACAAATTGTCCATTTTGATCATCACCCGATATGTTTTGACGTAATGTCCTTATAACTATAATCGGGTGGATTCTGAGCGACATTGCTAGAGGTGATCTATCATACATATCTCGCATCTGATCTATAAAATAATCCCTATAAACATGTAAATACATGCTTAACTCTCTGTTATAAGTTGAAGGAACACTATATTTCCTCACGGTATGCCTACCTCTAAAATTCTGGATGTATGTGATAATTTCTGGTCTCTCATCATGTGAGGTAGTTGCTCTCTCATCATCTTCATTAATGGGGACAGAAGTATCCACACCCCCGGTGCACCTCCGCGCTGTGAGGTACCAACACTAGTAGAACTACCTGCGCTCTCATCTTCATTCCCCATCGCACCTCCAAGCTGTGCGTCATTACTCTCAGTTTCATTCACAACAGTACCAGGTGTATTTCCTGCAGAGGAAAAAAGTATATCCAATTCATAACCCAAAAAATATTTTTACATATTACGTATTAAGATTTCAATGAATAGAACAAAATCTTTCACCGTTCTCGGTTTTTACATATTACGAGTTAAGATTTTAATGAATAGAACAAAAATCTTTCTCGAGTGGCTAACACAATTTTATGATAAATATTTTTCAAAACAAAAGTAAAAAGGCACTGATCACAATTTGGATACATACCTGTTTCTATAGCCTTCTTCCATAATACATCTATGCGATCCTACTCACTCTAATCCTAACAGCCTCTCATCGCCATGTACATCGCCTCTCTTGATTTCCAACGACCGGCGCCTTCTTATCGACAATCTCCTCTTCACTAATGCTTCCAAGTAATTCGCGTATATTCTTTTCTTATCCTCTGTTAAGAATTTCACTTATTAATGCACTTCTCCAGTAAAAATTTCATTCGTATGCTCCAACAACAAAATTAACCCAAAACATTTTTTCCGTTATATCATTCCACTTGTTAAATAATGTTTCACCACATATCAAGATTTTCTAAGTACAACTTACCTTTCTCCATGATGTGTGTGGATTCACCGTTGGAAGATGAGGCCAGCCAGGCTTGACGGATGGAAACACAATCCCCGCTCTAAGAGACTCCTTGACCTTATATGGGTCACCCCCAAAGTATTGCGTCATGATTTTTGTACTCCCCTTCCCCCCTCCGACGATAATCTCCTTACTGAACACTTGTTTCAACACAGGTCAGACAGACGGATGCCATGAAATGGTGTTCACATCTAAGGTAGAAAATCACACGGTCATTACGTATCTCCTTACTGAACACTTGCATCAACACAGGGCAGACAGACGCCATGAAATGGTGTTCACACCCAAGGTCGAAAATCACACGGTCATTACGTATCTCCTTACTGAACATCCGTGTCAATCGGTACCATAAAGTAACTAATTTTGGTGAGGTAGTCCCGCTCCGCAACAGGAGGTTGCTCCTCCTTAACTTAGCTGTTATATATCTTGAAAACCCATTAACACTTACAGTGTACAAGTCACCTCTCTATGGTAAACATAATCTCTCTCGACAGTACAATGAACTTGACAACATACACATCTGCTGACGTTGATATATTTCGTTATCCATCAAGGATTATCATTGGCGGTTATTCGAATAGTGGCAAATCTTATTTCACATCAAAATTATTAAAGTTATACCATGAGAAATTTCATAACATTATAATATGCGGGGTGACATCACACCCCTTAGAACAAGATTCAGAGATATCTCATAAATTAACATTAAGTAAAGATATTATCGACCCGCAGAATGTCATTGCATCACCTGATGAAAATACAATAATTATTGTTGATCTATTTTTAAAAGCTGGTAACAGTGAAATTATTCTCGAATGTTTTACTAAAGGTAGACATCATAATATAAGCATTATTCTGATTACTCAAAATATATTTCACGGAGGACGATATAGTCGTACCATGGCTTTAAACGCCACACATTTTGTTTTAATTAATATGAGGGATCTTGGACAAGTAGAGATTCTGGGGCGACAAGTTTTTGGTAAAAATAAAGAATTTGTAAATATATATAAATCTGCCATAAATCGATCACCGTTTCGTTATTTATTCATAGACCAGAAGCATTAAATACACCAGAAGCATTACAGTTGCGAACCAATGTGTTACGGCAGGATTCCTACGAAATTGTATACCAATGGAGCGAGCAAAATTAATTGAAAAGGTTTATAGAGATCCTGGATCTGCTGGGTCATTCTCTGGTGTAAACAGTTTATATACAGCTGTAAAAAAGATTGATCCGTCCATAACCTTGAAAGATCATATACTTTACATGTTCTTAAACCTAAGAAGTTTCCTCGTAGAAAAATAATTGCACCCAAACCCAGAGTGATATTAACCTGCGATTTGGGTGATATGTCTAAATTATCCAGATATAATGATGGATATAAATACATTCTCGTGTGTATCGATGTTTTTTCAAGATATTTACAAGCAGTACTCATGAAAAAGAAAGACGGGCCGAGCACTTTACATGCATTACAAAACATATTGGAGAATGAAAAGGCGAAGAATATATCGAGATTATATAAAGATAAAGGCAGGGAGTTTCTAAATAAACAGGTACACAATTATCTCCAGAGTAAGCATATAAAGTTATATCATGTATTTTCGAATGAAACAAAAGCTTCCATTGCAGAGAGAGGCTTGCAAACGTTGAAACGTAAATTATACAAGTATATGACAAGTGCCAATACATTTAATTATTCGAAAGTGTTAAATGGATTGGTAGATGCGTATAATTCAACCCCACACTCGGGGATTGATGGTAAAACCCCATTGCAAGTCCATGGTATTACGACATTGAATGATATAAGGAATCAGTTTCGCATAAATTATAAAAATGGAAGATCCAATAAGAAACGAATCAGTAAGAAATTGGCTGTTGGAGACACAACAAGAGTGACTCTTAGCAGATCATCCGCGTTTAACCGAGGGTTTCACACACAAAATACAGAGGAAATATTTAAAATATATAGAATTAATAATTCTCAACCTATAACAACATATCATTTGGAAGATTTGAAAGGTGAAAAGATTAAAGGAACATTTTATCGCGAAGAATTGACCCCAGTCATACCACCTCCAGAATATATTATCCACAGAGGACTGAAACGAAAAAAAATTGGTGGAGTTACGCATTATTTGGTATCTTATAAAGGTTATGATTCCACTTTTAATTCGTGGGTCAAAGAAGGAGATTTGTTGAAGGTACAATGAAAAAATCATTATTAGAAAAATTTAAAGAATTAATTACATTACTTAATAGTCTCTCACGCAATCAACGGAAGAGTTTATTACAACAGTTTAAGAAAACGCATATAAGTTGTATCAGTGAGATTTTCAAGAATTTGATCAAGAATAAAATACCATTAGACCCTAAAATATTTAAAAAGTACAAGAACGAGATTAGATCATTAGCTTGTAAGAAAATTGATTTTCAGCGTAAAAAGAAATATTTGCTGAGTATCAGAGGTGGAAATCTTCTTAGTATTATATTACCTCTAGCAGTAGATATTATTTCAAGATTGTTTAATAAATCATGAAAGAATTTTATCTTGTACCAACTTCAGTTATGAACCGGAAACCTCTCGAGATAGTAAAATTGGGAGGTGATGAGAATTTAGAAGGAGGAGGTGGATGCTTGAAGCGTGGTGTTAAACGCAAGATTAAGCTCAGTCCCGTCAGGGAAGTCAACCCACCTGCTCTCACCTCGGTGAAACCTCAGAAAACCCCAGATTTGTCAAGATTCATGCACATAAGAGTGAGTGCGAGAAATATAGAATATGTGAAATCAATGTTGGTATTATTGCAAAGAAATTCTTTGGTGAGTTGGGATGAGAATGGTGACCTTCTTACCCCCATTACTGGGCGTAATATTATTGAAATATTAAATGTTTTATCAGAAAACAATGTGAAATCAGCGAGAAGAATCGATTCTGATTACTTATCAGAAATAAAGCATTTATTAAATATATCAGGTATACATTTTGATTTTGTGAGGAATACAAAAGTGAGAAGACAATTATTACATAAAGGAGGCGGTGTATGGAGAGAGGAATCATCGTGGATAACATATTAGGTGAGTATATAAACTCTGTGATGATATGTTTTTACTCAGTGTGTGTTATAAGAGTGTGGAGATGGCTGAACGTCTTCTATACGTCTGTAGTGATTCCAGTCTTGATTTATTTCCCGCCAATACACCTTCAGCTTTCATTAATAAATTATATGATTCCATTATATTAGATAATAAAATTGATTATGAGGTTACTCTGAAAAATATAATTTACCCCAAGACACATTATATACCACAAAAGAATTTGAAGATATGTATTACATATGAGAAATGTACATTAAATAAATATATCCATAAAATTGATATGAGCAAAATTATTGGAGGTGATATGACAAGGATTTTAGAGGCAATAAATGAGGATATTAATGAAAATCTGCTAAGAGCAGTTAAAAAGATAACGGGTATTATCATCCCCAAAAACTCAATTGTGTTCACATATCATCCAGGAATAAACAGAGTGGTTATTAACTTGAGAAAAAAAATTATACTACCTTCTGATATTACAAGTGCTTATGTGGGGTTGGAATTTGATAAAGAAGGAAGCGATATGCTAGGGTTCTCAGGTAATGAAATTTTGTATGTCTTTACCAATAAAAAAGAGATTATTTTTAACGAGTCTGGTGTAAAGGCGGTAAACCCACCCGATCCTGAATCAGGTATTAATTATATGTTAATATATAGTGATTTGATTGATCCCATTAATTTTGGCGATCAGTTGGTATCTCTTTTGGGAGTAGTTGATATTAATACATTAAGATCTAATTATGACCCCACAATGTACAAACCACTTAATAAAAAGATAATTGATCAAGTGAGTATTAAGCTCGCTGATCAGAAAGGAAGGTTAATTCAATATAATGACAAGTGTTCTACTGTATGTGTACTACATTTAAGACCTATAAAACGAGAGTGAATGATCAAGTTGAGTTAATATTGAACGAACCGTCAAGATGAGAACGAGTTTCTCCCCTCCTTCAGTGGAATCATTCCTGAAACTCTTTGATACTTCGAGGGTGAAAGGAGCAGGATTAGATGATATCATATTATATAAAGCTAGAGGGAGGGGCGGAGGATTATTGTCATTTCTCGGTGGGATGGCCAGAAAAGCAATACCATTCTTATTGAATATCTTTGCTCCGGGAGTATTACAATACGGACAAAATGTGTTGAACGATGTTAATAATGGTATTGCATTGAAAAATTCTGCGAGAAATAGAGGTGTAGAAACATTGAAGGTGTCGGACAGAAGTTATTATCCGGAGGAAGTAGAAAGATTGGTTTGAAACGATTGAAATTTAATAATAAAAAAAAGTGGAATATTTAATTAATTTTAGTTTATTGTTAACTGTCATATTGTTAGTATGTCGGCTGGTGCTCTATACGTTACACCAGGGGGGCTCAACGCCCCCGTCCCCAGTTATTCTCATTCCATAACTGATGGATTCCCAAAATTACCAGGACACACCATTATTGAATCCTGGATAGCAGCTAGGCGCGCCTGTGAAGTATTACCAGTAAATCAGGGATCTGGTAAATTTCTCGAATTTAGAATACAAAGTTCAGAAGGTCATTTTTTAGATTTAACGAGTCTGACCATGGAAATGAACATAAATATAACAAAGGAGGATGGGAGTGCACTGGGAGACGGAGATAAGGCATTATTTGTGAATTCTATAAGTCAGACAATATTCAGATCTGTGTGTTTGTATCTCAACGAACAGCTTATAGAATCGAATCCATTTTATTCATATGCGGGTTATATTAAACTGCTTAAGCATTTATCCCCATCAAAATTAGATACATTGGGAAGAATATCATTCTTTCGTAATAATGAGACAACAAGTAGTACTATTAGAGCAGCTGATTTAGATGATATTAAGAAAGACGAAGGTAAATTATCGAATGAAGTGAATACTTGTTTCCCTTTGATGCTGGATGTGAGTAGTTTTGACGAATATATCCTGGATAGTGTCGAATGTCGACTGAGACTTGAATTGCATTCACCCGCATGGGCAATTATGACTCCATTAAGCGGAAAAACTTATAAATATAATATTAATTCCATTAAATTATGGATCGATAAAGTTATTCCGTATACGAATGCGTTAATTGCATT
>NC_091320.1:13074936-13322436 GCF_038502225.1 Cherax quadricarinatus
AGAGTAGAAGCCTACCTTGACGACTTAGTGGTGTACAGTGACGAGTGGGAACAGCACTTGACACGTCTCGGAGCACTGTTTGAGAGACTGGCGCACTACAACTTCACTGTTAACTTAGCTAAATGTAGTTTTGGTCAAGCCAAGATTACCTATCTAGGCTTTTGTATCGGCGAAGGTGAGGTTGCTCCTATTGAGACTAAGGTTCGTGCAATTTCTGAATTTCCAGTGCCACAGGATAAGAAGGGAGTACAGAGATTCCTGGGTATGGCAGGATATTATCGCAGGTTCTGTCCAAACTTTTCTCAGATTGCAGCTCCTCTCACTGAGCTTACTAGTAGCAAAGTTCAGTTCATCTGGACTAGAGATTGTTCAGACTCGTTAAAAAGGTTGAAGCACTTGCTATCCTCTGCTCCTGTGTTGAAAAGTCCTAATTTCAATCTTCCCTTCTTTTTACATATAGATGCGAGTGGCTATGCAGTGGGTGCTGTGCTGCTCCAACAGTCAACATCCACTGATATTCTCCATCCTATATGTTACTATTCATCTAAGCTTAAACGACACCAGAAAAATTATGCCACTATTGAGAAAGAGGCTCTAGCTCTTGCGGTGTCCTTGGAACATTTTGACGTGTATTTGGGCACTTCTCCATTTAAAATTAACGTTTTTTTCAGACCACAATCCACTCACCTACATAAACATCATGAAGAGTAAAAATGCTAGGATCATGAGGTTTGGCCCTCAGAATCCAACCTTATTCTATTAGTATAAAACACGTAAGTGGTCATTGTAATGTAATTGCTGACGCTCTGTCACGTCCTTAATAATTATCAGTTACATTAAATTAACGTAATTTTAATGCCCAAATACCTTTTGTTACTTGCTATGTCAAATTCAGTAAAGTAACGTAATCCCTCCAGCCCATATTAACTATGTATACTCATGTCATGTCTAATTTTTTTTTTTTTTTTTATTTTATTTAAAACCACACAATACATTAAATAGATAAAAGAACACAGTATCAGTTCTTACACAAAATTACAAATTTCATTGTCTAAATGAACACAGACGATTAACGTTGTGTTGCCACAAACTGTCCCTCATCCTCCATACATTATATCCCATGTTACTATGTTAAGTTAAGATTACACAAGATGACATAATATTCATCATTATTATTATTATAGCCAAAGATGACCCCAAAACTACAATCTGCATTATTTTTTCCACTTTGTTATTTATATATCCTTCATACAGAATCCTTACAAATGACATAACTGATTCTGTAACACTGTTAATTTTATCTTTCCATACACTTGTCACGATTACCGTTAATTTTGATAGATCTGATCCTGATAGAAAAATTTTACTAATCTTCCCCCTTCACCCCGAAGCAAAGAAACTAATATCACCAACAGATTGGGATATATATAAACTTTTACTAGAGTTCATCAAATGTTACATTGCTATTTTGACAATGGAGTGTATCACCACCCCTAAAGAATGTACATTATTATATTTCCCTAAAAAAAAAAAAAAAAAAAAAAAAAAAAAAAAAAAAAAAAAAAAACAAAAAAAATTTACTTTACATGAGAGTTGTTTAATAACCACTAACTTGTTTATCTGATATATTATGAACTCAGCCATAAAGATAAATTAACCCTAGTCACCAGTTTACTGTACATTGTATCATGTTTTCCTCATAATAACTCCAAACACAGGGAGCTTTCTTATCGTTGAGAAAATTACATTCATACACCACACACTACATTTACACACATGCACCTCCATACCCAGAGCCATTCACACTTGAACACCCAGGTGTTCTTGTGCCATCCCTGCACCAACTAAACGTTGAACCATAACACAAAAGTTAAAAAACAAGCTAAGTGAATACAAATTTAAATATTATCTATAAAACTGTGTACACAGAAACAACACAACACTTGTTATTCGTAATTGTTTGTGGCATATATACAAACTTTTACCATCATCCATCAGATGATACATTACTAATTTGACACAGAAGTGTCTCACCACTCAAAAAAAAAAAAAAAAAAAAAAAAAAAAAAAAAAAAAAAAACAAATTACTGTACATGAAAATTTAAGAACCACGAAATCGTTCATCTGATATATTATGATCTAAGCCAGAAAGTTAAATTAACCCTGAACATCATTTTACCTAACATATCTTGAGTTCCTCATAATAACGCCACACACCGGGAGTTTTCCTATCTAATAATACATTACTTTTAACACAAACACTACATTCACACACATTCACCTCCATACCCAAAGCAATTCACACGTGCACACAGTTTTACGTGTTCCATTCCTACAACAGCAACCGGAATCAGACTAGTTACCACCCAACCATAATCCATTACACTACATACCATCCACCCTTGTCATTCGCTAAAACCATTCCCATATACGCCACCACCACTGAAAACCCCTGAAAACCCGACTACCAAAGAATACCAGTCCCCTACATGGTTATCACTGTACCAATTGCTGGAGACGACTGACTGTAATCTCTCTGTAGTTCTCTGGAAAACAAGCTCCCCACTGACTCCCATAAATAAGTTTGTTCCTACGAGCAGTCCTGTATATACGCGCTGCTATTGCCTTAATTCGAATCATACCCCCAGCATCTCTCATTCCCCAGGAAATATACAGAAAATCCACTACCACATACATAATCGCCCTTTTTACCTCCCGTGATACCCCTTTTACCTCTAATGTTAAAGCTCGCAGGGTCTCTACATTACCCCCACCTAACAGACGAAAAACCCTCGCCAACCACATCCGTACCTCCCTCAATTCTTCACAAAAATAAACTGCATGAAATGCCGTTTCCAGCTCACCACACTGACTGCAGGACGGTTCCCTCACCAAACCCATTAAACTCAAAACTGCTTTTGAAGCTAGGATCCCCATCATGAATCTGTATACCAACTCACGTACCCTAGGCATTAACCTGAGCCTCCTGAAGTCTTCCCATATCGTCCCCCAATCATACAATGGATAGACCGATACGCCCTGCAGGATTTCCTTCCTCCCACTCAATGATACCAAACGCCCCACTTTAAGTCGCTCAACATCTTTAACCAATAACAAAACCCTCAGCATATCCTCACATTCAATTAACTCTTTACCTCCCCACCATCTCCGCACATCCCCCATCACCTTCCCCACTCTTACCCCTCTTTCCCCTCCAGCCCTAACGAATGACTGTTTTACATATATCGCTTTCACCCTCGGCCCCAGTGCTAAAAGACCCACACCCCCTCTGCGTACATTCGACATCACCACTTCCTTGCTCAGCCATGCTCTCCCAAAACCCCAAACATAACGTAGAGCACGTCTGTATTTCTTGTACGTCCTGTGTTCTCAAAGGATACACTTCTGCTATACCCCAAACCTTACTGTAAACCAGCGAATTAACTATTACCGCCCTCTGCTGTAATGTGACATCTCCCGCCCGTAAACCCCGTAATCTACTCACTACTTTCTCCACTACCCTCTCTGAATTTACCTGCCTAGCCTCCTGCGCATTCGCCATGTATAAAACTCCACAAATCTTCAAATTATCCACCACTGCCCACCCAAACTCCAACCCCAAGCATCCCCCCACCCAAGCACCCACCTCCAGTAAACACGATTTCGCCCTATTTACTCTCATTCCCGACACCTCCCCAAAAATCCCCAACACCCTCCCCACCATACGCAATTCCTCCACCCCTTCTATCAGGATAGTGGTATCATCCACATACCCCACAATGCCTGAGCGCCCTTCCCTCTCCCCATTTAAAGCTCCCACCCCCTCAACAAGCCCATAGAACGGATGTTGCATGCACGCAAACAGAATTTGTGAAAGAGGGCACCCCTGCCGTAATCCCCTCTCCATTTTAACCAGCCTTCCCAATCTGCCATTAACTTGGACCCGTACCATAGCCGCTGAGTATAGCGTATCAACCCACCTCGCCACTCCCAGTCCAAACCCCAGACGCAACAAACAAGCCCTCAAAAATTTTCTATTCACACAGTCATATGCATTCTCCCAATCAATACCCAAAAGTCCTCCCCCCTCGCAACCCTCCAAAAAGTCCCTTATGCGCCCATGCCCAACTCTCATACTTCGTCCCGGTATACCCATCTGTCCCCTATGTACAACCGCACCAATTACCTTCTTCATCCTATTACCTAATATCTTTGCAAAAATCTTGTAGTCAGAACACATTAGTGAGATAGCTCTATATGCACTTAAAACACTTCCCACTTGCTTTTTCCGAACCAACACCACCACTCCAATACTTTGTGTTTGACTTAGCTTGCCCTCCCGCAGCATACAATTCATGACCTCCACCAGACAAGTCTTAATATGCTCCCAATGAACTCTGTAAAAATCATTTGAAATCCCATCGATGCCCGGCGCTTTTCCAGTACTCATGTTAAACACTGCCTCCTCAACTTCCCCCACACTAATCGCTCCTCCCATCTCCATCCCCTCCACTTCTTTCTGCCCTAACCCACACCCCCCCTCCAACACTTCCTCAAAAGCATCGCCCTCCCCCCCCTTTCTCCATTTCTCTCGAAACCAGAAATCAGTATAATTACTCATGCCTTCTGTAGTAGTAAGCACCTGTCCCTTATGATATCCACCCATATCCTCACTAACCTCTAATTGCAAAATAGTTGACTCCTTCTGCCTTACCCTAAAACGTCCTAAAACACTTCCCGAAGGTTTATCCCCCCACAATACAGCCTCCAATCCTGCCCTCACACGCACAGCATCAAATCTGTCATTGTGTATCTCCGCCAGTCTACCTCTAAGTTGCTCCACGGTCCCATACTGCTTCCCCACTTCCTCCTCATAACACTCGTTCAGCTGACATTCCAAATAATTCTGTAACCCATACCTCCACCTGGCCTCTTCCCGTCCCCTATTTTTAAAGAATCCAGCAATACCCGGCTTAGCTCGCTTCTCCCACCATTCCAAGACACACGACCCCACATCCCTTGATCCCAAAAAAGAGTGCCACCAATCCCCAAAAGCCTCATTCACCCCCTCCCCCTTCACAAGTCTCGCATTTAATTTCCAATAACCAGTGTGTATCCTAACCATACCCTCCCAATCAAGATCCGCAATAACCGCCCTGTGGTCCGAAAACCCCACATCGAAGGTCCTAACTCCCAGAACTCTTATTGCCTCCGTAGCATAGAGCCTATCCAGACGTGCAGCATAACCCCTTCGTACAAATGTATACTCAATCCTCCAACCACCTCTCCCCACTACATCTAAAACTCCCACATCCCCCAACACATTGCGTAAAAACCCCAACACACACCCCGCCCCCCTCGGTTCCACATCACCCTGTCGTATGACACAATTCCAATCTCCTCCTATCACAGTAACTAAAGGCAATCCCCTCAAATAAAAAAGCAAAACATCCCTCACGAAAGTTACCTTAACTGCTGCATTTCCATCCGCCGGCATGTATACTCCTATAAAACAAACCCTTGTCTCACCCCACTCTCCCTCTACCCGCACCACCCTTCCACCCCCACCCTCCTCCCACCCCAACACACGCAAGGGACTGGTTTCCTTCACAGCCACAGCAACCCCCCCTTTTAACCTCACCGATCCACTCACATATAACTTATAACCCTTCAAGTGCAACTCACATCCAAACTTGTAATTATGTTCCTGTATGAAACATATATCCACATCAAATCTCCTTAAAAACCATTCCATCCACACTCTCTTAATCTCAGCTCTCAGGCCGTTAACATTAATGGTGACCACCTTGAATTATTACAATAAAGGCGGCTTTCCCCGCCGCTTTTGAAGGTTGCTTGAAAGACGTGGTTGTTGACTATATCCACGTTTGTCACTTGGTCTATCCAGACCTCCGTTTCCCCCCTTTTCCTTCGACCCTTGCAGCACCACAGAACCGGTGCCACCATTCCCCGGTAGCTCTAGCCCAGTCTTCCAAGGTTTCTTTCCAGATCTCTGCCCTGGCGTTAAGACATCTTCCATATCCGACGTCCCAGCTGATCGCTTACGTGTGCCACCTCCACACGTTGCCTCAGCATCCATGTCCTCCTGGTGCACCTCAACCTCCACCATGTGCTGCTTACTCTCATTGCACAAGGTGTTCTCACACTTTTGTGCAGCTGCTACCCCCTCCAATACCCTCCCGTCCTTCTCCCCTTCCTGACTGTCTTCCACCTCCCCCAAGAAGTCTTTCAAGACCTCGTCCAGCAGACCATCCTGTTGTAAGTCACTTCTGTCAACAGTCTCATCCGTAGATGGTCGCTCAGACACAGTTCCCACAGGTAACGTGTCGTACGCTCCCATCTCCGACTCCGCTCTGTCTACTTCTTCACTCCAACTTGCAGACGCCTGTTTTGCAGCTTCACCTGTCGCAGGTGCCAAGGAGGGCAGCTGTCGTTCCACAGTTGTTGGCACCTGTTCCCTCCGTCCCTGCCTTTGATGACATTGGGCCGCTATATGGTCATAAGACCCGCACAGCCTACATGTCCGACGCTGTCCTGCATAATATACATAAACCTGTGTTCTGAACTCTTCCATCAGAACATACGATGGTATAGGTTGTCTCAATGTCATCTTCAATGTGAAAGACCCCTCTGGCAGCCCCATATAAGGCCCATCCTTCCACACTCCCAACTGTGCCGAATGGATCTTGCCATACCTACGGAATACCTCCACAACATCATATTCCAAGGCCTCAAAGGGGACATTTCTCACCTTTACCCACGTTACATAGCTTGATACGTCATGTAGGCAGACCTCCACTGCAGAATTAACGGTCATCCTCTTTTCTTGAAACGCGTCGACTATGCTGGAGTAAAACCCAGCACTCTTGAACTTGATGAAGATCCTGTACACTCCATTCACTGCTACACCATACAACTCTTCGTTCGGTATGCCATATACATCGCGGATAATACTTGGCAGCAGCACCTGCATTGTAGAACTACTCAGGGCACCACGTACCAGCACCACACAGACAGTATTCACCCTGCGTCCATGTCTGTCCGCCATTTTGATTGCTCAAAACAGGTAAACTGCGCAGAAAATCAACTGAATCGGGAGCGCCTGCGCAGCACGTCCACTCGGCCCGGAAGCGAAGAGGACAATATTATGTTATTTATATATTCACAGTAATGATGTGTGTGAGGAGGAGACAGAAGCTGAGTGTTGAGTGGGTTGTGTTGTGTGGGCGATGTACTGCGTGACGGAACACTGTCCTGCCGCAGACCCCCCCTCACTACACACCTTAAGCTGTTTCATACTCAGATGCCCATACTGCCTCGCATTCCACAACCACTACTTAAGAGTGGAATGCAGTCTCCTCTACTACTGTGATCGATCCTCAACGTGCCATGCTTGTCTACGATATCCTGTCTCTACACTGATGTACATAACCACGAGTATGCAGAGATACGATACTGTGTACTGCCCTAGTACCAGGGGCATGTCCTAGTGATAGACACTGAAATTATAGAGGTGCTTGGCACAAGAGAGACTCTGATTAATGTTTATATTACATTGTTAGTGAAGTAACCTGAGTAATCAGTAATAATGTGAAAGACATTAATGCAACTCCTAGTGCGACCGTGTGTCGTGTTGGGGGGGGGGGGGTTGCAACCCCTGAATGGGTTGGTATGTATATTATGTATATAATATGTAAATATATTACATGTATATTACCTTTTCATATAATTTTATATTGCTTATATTTGCGATAATAGCTAAATTGTAAATATATTGCTTTATATTATTATTTGACTTAGTTATGTTGTTAGGTAGGATGTAACACATATTATGTAATTATCGCTTGTGGCTCGTTTCCCTGCAGCTGTCCACGGAGCTATCACGTGATCGAGGGGGGTGTCCTCACCTCGCCTGAAGTATTCAGTCTGGGTTAGACTCGCTTGGTGGTTGGACGCATTCCAGACAAAGTGCCTAAATCTCTCTTATAGGCCCTGTTGGAAGATCATCTCTAGCTTTCTTGTAGGTTCTGTGGGACTCTGTTCACAGAACATTGTATAGACTTAGTGATTTTTGACATTGTACTGAGGTTGTGTGTCGCAAAGACACTCTGAGCAACTCAGGTCCTGAGCTGTAGCTTCTGACCTAACTTGTACTGGTATCTGTGCACTATCATAGTCGGTGATTTTCTTATGCTGAACTTAGATTCAGTATTATGGGAGCTTTGTGACTTTTGTGGAGGATCTGCTGATGGTCCCTACTTAGTGTCGTTATATTATCTCCTTGATCCTGATTGTGTCGCAGTTGCTTGTTATATTGCTATTGGGCTTAGCATTCTTTTTATTGTTCAAGCAGACTGTTCTGATAGCCAGTTGTTCAAGAAGTTAGTTTATGTGAGGACTTTGTCAGTCACTTGTTTAAGTCTAGTCGAGTCGTGAGACATAGCGAACTGCTTAGAGCACTTACACACATACACACAAACTTATTTGTACATATTTGTAATATCTTATTAAATGTTAATGTACCAGACGGTACTTAAGAATTTTAAATGTGATATGTGCCTACAGCACAATACTATTGCACACGAGAGAAGTGATTAATATTATTTTGATTACTGTGATTAATTTAATTCAATTTGATATACGCCTAGACAACTTAATAAATTTATTAAATTTTAATTTCTCTAGTTAGTAGCCTACCAGTTGTAATCCTGAAGCACTATTGAATCATACTGAATTCTGATGGATAATTGGACAAGGATACTGACTAATTGTTATGAAAACCCAGTAACAGTCTGGATCTAGTATTCACTGGAGATCTCTAAGCTTTTAGAATCGCATTTTTTGTAACACCCCTTACTATAAGAGGGAAATAGTTAATACAAGAAGCATGAAAGCTTAAGTGTGCTTGGAATGAAGCTCTATCTGAGGAATTCATTAACAGGTGGGAAGAATTAAGTGGTGATTATGTACAATTTCCAATGTTGGAATTCCCACGCCAGATGGCCAGTCCAGATGGGAAAAATATACTTCACATTTTTTGCGATGCTTCGAAATTGGCGTATGGAGCGGTCGCTTACCTTCAATGTAATAGTGTTATTTCTCTTGTTATGTCTAAGGCTAAAGTGTATCCAATTAAATCATGTACCTTACCTCAGTTGGAATTAACAGCCATTTATAAGAACATAAGAACATAAGAACGAAGGAACACTGCAGAAGGCCTACTGGCCCATGCGAGGCAGGTCCAAGTCTCCTACCGGCTTAAGCCAATGCACCCAACCTAGTCAGGTCAGGTCACATTGACTTAAGGGAGGAACACGGCAACCGACCTGGTAGCACAAGCTATCAGGTCTAACTCACACCCACCCACATCCACTCATGTATTTATCCAACCTATTTTTAAAGCTACACAACGTTCTGGCCTCTATAACGGTACTTGGGAGTTTGTTCCACTCATCCACAACTCTATTACCAAACCAGTACTTTCCTATATCCTTCCTGAATCTGAATTTTTCCAACTTAAAACCATTGCTGCGAGTCCTGTCTAGGCTAGATATTTTCAGCACACTATTTACATCCCCTTTATTTATTCCTGTCTTCCATTTATACACCTCAATCATATCCCCCCTAATTCTACGTCTTTCTAGAGAGTGCAGATTCAGGGCCCTTAGTCTATCCTCATAGGGAAGGTTTCTGATACATGGGATCAACTTTGTCATCCTCCTTTGTACATTTTCCAGAGAATTTATATCCATTCTGTAATAAGGTGACCAAAACTGTGCAGCATAATCTAAATGAGGCCTAACCAAGGATGTATAGAGTTGAAGAACAACCTGAGGACTCCTATTATTTATGCTTCTTGATATGAAGCCAAGGATTCTATTAGCTTTATTGCGAACACTTATGCACTGTTGTCTTGGTTTCAGATTACTGCTAACCAGAACTCCTAAATCTTTTTCGCAATCCGTAATATTAAGATCTACATTATTTAGTTTATATGTGGCATGATTATTGTCCTGTCCAACATTTAGAACTTTGCATTTGTCTATATTAAACTGCATCTGCCACTTCTCCGACCACTGCATCAGTCTATTCAAATCTTCCTGGAGTGCTCGAATGTCCTCGTCAGAATGAATTCGACGGCCTATTTTGGTGTCATCGGCAAACTTGCCGATGTCGCTCTTTATGCCCTCATCTATGTCGTTTATGTAGATTGTGAACAGCAGGGGGCCCAACACTGACCCCTGTGGAACACCGCTCGTGACACTTCCCCACTCTGATTTCTCCCCATTTATGCAAACTCTCTGCTGCCTATTTGTCAACCATGCCTCTATCCAGGAAAAAATTTCTCCTCCTATTCCATGTGCTTTAATTTTCCTCAATAGTCTCTGATGTGGGACCCTGTCAAAAGCCTTACTGAAGTCCATATACACAATATCATATTCATTACCATGATCTACCTCCTCAAATACCTTAGTGAAAAAAGTTAATAAATTCGTAAGGCAGGAACGCCCCTTTGTAAAACCATGCTGAGATTCGTTGATTAATTTATGCTTTTCAAGGTGGCTACGAACTGCCTCGGCAATTATTGATTCCATAAATTTTCCCACTATGGAGGTTAGGCTTATTGGTCTATAGTTCGAAGCTAAGGACCTGTCACCTGTTTTGAAAATAGGTATCACATTTGCCATTTTCCACTTATCTGGCACCATGCCAGTTTGTAGTGATATGTTGAAAAGATTAGCCAAAGGTGTGCTAAGCTCCTCTTTACATTCCTTTAGAACCCTTGCATACAGTTCATCAGGGCCTGGGGATTTGTTAGGTTTTAATTTATCTATTTGCCTAAGGACCATGTCACTTGTGACCCTAATAGTACACAGTTTATTATCGTCCTGTTCTACATAATTTATCATTACTGGAATATCGCTGGTATCCTCCTGTGTAAAAACTGAGAGGAAGTATGTGTTAAAAATTCTACACATTTCCTTATCACTGTCAGTGAGCTGACCCGAGGAACTTTTGAGTGGGCCTATCTTGTCCCTGATCTTACTTCTGTATACCTGAAAGAATCCTTTTGGGTTAGTCTTCGATTCTCTTGCAACTTTAACCTCATAATCTCTTTTTGCTTTTCTAATTCCCTTTTTTATTTCTCTCTTTAACTGAATATATCGATTTCTCAATTGCCCCTCTCCTCTTTTGATTTGCCTATATATGCCTCTCTTTTGACCAATCAGATATTTTAATCTATTGTTCATCCATTTAGGATCATTTTTGTTTGATCTGATTTCCCTATTTGGAACATAATTTGACTGAGCAGCTAGAACTATGCCCTGGAAAGCATCATATCGGCAACCATCACCACCTACCTGACCCTTAGTCAGGTTATTCCAGTTCAGCCCACCTAAGTAATTTTTCAGTCCTATGAAATCAGCCAAGCGAAAGTCAGGGACGGAGACTTGATTGCCATTATTAGGGGAATTCCATGATATATTAAAACTGAGTGATTTGTGATCACTTTCCCCAAGCTCATCATTAACCTCAAGATTATTAATTAGTGTTTCCCTACTGGCAAGAACCAAGTCAAGGAGGTTATTTCCCCTAGTTGGCTCTGTCACAAACTGTTTTAAAAAACAATCCTGGATCGTATCAAGAAAGTCACCTGACTCTAAATTTCCTGTCAAATTGCTCCAGTCAATCTGTCTATAGTTGAAATCTCCCATTAGCACAACATTTTCGTATGTAGATGCCTTACGAATTTCGTCCCATAGAAGTTTACTGCACTCCCTATCAAGATTTGGGGCCCTGTAAATCACACCCAAAATTAGTTTTTCTCGGCCCTCGAGAAGCTGTAACCAAACAGATTCAGTGGCTGACGCTTCTAATTTAATATCTTGTCTAACACAACAATTTAAATTGTCTCTGACATACATTGCTACTCCACCACCTTTCCTGTTGACCCTGTCAGTGTGGAATAATTTATAGCCTTGTATGTGACATTCAGAGGGCATCTCTCTATCTTTCAGATTGAGCCAGGTCTCTGTTATAGCAATAATATCTATGTCTCCTGCACTTGCAATTAATCTTAGCTCATCTATCTTATTTCTTACACTCCTGCTATTAGTATAGTAAACCTTAAGGGAGCTAGTCCCTTGCTGCCCTCTGCTGTCCCCCTTTGTTTGCTGACCTGATCTATTGTCTTTATTTATAACTTCATGCTGAATGCCTTTTATACATTTACTGTTTCCAACCCAAGTGTTGCAACCTGCTTGTTTCCCACACACACCCATACCTCTATCTTCCATCAGTTTAAAATCATAGGCATTTCACCAATGGCCTTCTCAATCGAGTCTGCAAGTGCTACCACCCCAGCCCCAGAGAGATGTACCCCATCCCTTGCATACATATCATGTTTGCCATAAAAGTTGTTCCAGTTGTCAATGAATGGGATTGCATGTTCCTTGCAGTATCTGTCTAGCCAGCAATTTACACCAATTGCCCTAGACAACCATTCATTTCCTACTCCCCTTCTAGGCAAGATGCTACATATGATTGGGATCCCTCCCTTAGACTTAATGAAATCTATAGCTGACCTGTACTTATCTAGCAGCTCTTCTCTCCTACCCTTCCCAATATCATTTCCACCAGCACTGAGACAGATAATGGGCTTGCTCCCATTACCTGACATGATATTATCCAGCCTGTTGACAATGTCTCCAACACCAGCTCCAGGGAAGCACACTCTATCTCTCATCTTCTTATTCCTATTACAAAAAGCACGGTCAATGTATCTTACCTGAGAGTCACCAACCACAAGAATGCGCTTACCTCCATTAGCAGGGGCAGTAGTACCCTTACCTTCACTGGCCACTGAAGTACATTCATCCTGAAGAACAGAGAAGCGATTTCCTACCTTCAGATCTTCACTCTTAACTTTCCTTACTCTGATGCGCCTTCCATTACTGTGAACTACTCGCCACTTGTAGCAGGTGCTGGGCTGCACCTCACTGCTGGTAGCCGTTGCTGCCACCCCAACTACAGCCTCCTCACAGCGAGAGACAGACTGCACCTCGCTGCTAGAAGCCTCATTCCCCACAACTCCAGCCACCTCACACTCTCTCCCAGCCCCATTGAGGTGGACCTTCAGCCTCCTAATCTCCTCCTGGAGAAGCAAGACCTCCTCCTTCAACTCTCCAACCCCAATTTTTAAAACACTGCAGAAGCAAGCCATGCTTTGTAACCGTCCACACTAATCCCCAAGGCAGCTCAGGGTCTGTGACCTCACGTGACGACTGACCACTGAGTACTGCAGGAGATAAATATTAGCGACACTGTAATTTGGATAATGAGGTATCCTTACAATAGATTCATAATGGGAACAGTAAGATTGTGTACGTATAAAAAAGTCATTGAAATTAATCAAATGCAAGAGAAATATAATAGTTTGGGTCAGCATATGTTAACATTTAATCATATACCTGGTGAGGAGAATCCAGATGATTTCTTGTCTCGAGGTTTACCTTATGTTAAATTTGTAAATGCTGTATCATGATTTAAAGGACTGAGCTGGTTGGTAAATAAAGTTAATTGGCCTGCACAAAAGGCGTATATTGC
Source organism: Cherax quadricarinatus (assembly GCF_038502225.1). NCBI lineage: Eukaryota > Metazoa > Arthropoda > Malacostraca > Decapoda > Parastacidae > Cherax > Cherax quadricarinatus. The sequence goes on from NC_091320.1 coordinate 13,088,566, forward strand.
TCCTGTTGAAATTACTGTGACCACCGCTCCAATAGCTTGTCCTTCCTTAGCCATTGATATAAATAAGTATTCTTCTTTACCCAAACTAATCAATGTAACTAAGTTGGTGTTTAAATTTCTAAACAAGATGAATATCTCATATAATTTTTCACATCCTCTTGAATATTGGATACAGAGGGTACAGGAAGAAATCTACTGAGATGAGATTAAATTAATTATGGAAAGAAAAATTGTGAAAGGTTCCATAATAGAGAAATTGGGGCTGTATTTAGAGAATAATGTAATAAGGTGCATAGGTATGTTATAAAATGCTGAATTGGGTGATTATGCTAAACACCCTATCTTACTGCCGAAAACTCATCATATAACAATTTTGATTGTTTTAAATGCCCATAAAAATGTAATGCATGGTTGGGTACAAGATGCCTTAAATTGTATTAGGGAAACTTTCTGGATTCCACAAGGACAGCAAAGTGTAAAAAGGGTTATTAAATCTTGTGTAACATGTCACCGTGTGGATGCCAGATCCTATATGTACCTAGGTCCTCCACCATTGCCAAAGGAGCTTGTGTTTATGTGAATTGGTGATTCTTGGTAGCAGGGAGTAATGATAAAGGCTTCAGAGGCTTCTTACTTTATTTACGAGATAGTGGGGTACACTGGCAGTGTGTTAAATGCCCATGGCCTGGGAGGGCCATGCTTTGTGAAGGAGAGAGGAGTAGGACCTGTTGTCTGAGTCTAGGCCACTGAGTGAGTCAGACAGAGGCAGGTCTGGGCATACTGAAGTGGCATTTTCTTATAGGTGGCAGCACCAGCATGGCACGAAATATGAACTCAGCTGGCAGACAGCATAGGCTGTATGTGCAGACAGTACAGGCTGTCTACATTTGCTCGACCACCTACCACATGGTTGTCCCTGCCATGACTGGCTATAAAAAACTCTCTCTCTCGCAGGAACAAGGCACAGAACACAAAATAAAAAACGTATATATATATATATATATATATATATATATATATATATATATATATATATATATATATATATATATATATATATATATATATATATATATATATAGATATATATATATATATATATATATATATATATATATATATATATATATACATACATGGACATGGAAAAAAAAACTTCCTACAGGGAGGGAAGAAAAAAACATGTGGGGTGTGCTAAACATCGTAGTCATAGGCAGTGAGCATCGAGGGGCATCACTGCACGCCTTCCTGTGTCTGGGCAGATACTGCAACACAGGAGACATTGTTGCAGCTGAGCTGTGATATAACAGGGTACGGTCTCCTCTAGAACGGTGAAGCAGTCATCATAGGAGTTGCTGCTGGGTTTCACTCAACCTGGGGCACAACCTGCTGGTGCCCTTGAGTGAGGTATCATCAGTGCTTGGCAACTGGGCAGGACTTCTTCTGGCAAGCGACTCAGGAGGACTTTTCTCGACTGGCGCTGTCACTGGGGCTGTCACTGGCGGCGAGTGTGAAGTGAGTCATGGCAGAGATGACTCGGCGAAATATCTGGGAGTTGTAACAGCATACACCATACTGCAGTGAGTGGGCTAGCAGTCAAAGTGACATCATCTTTGTGCAGGCTGCTCACTGAAGCTATGATACGAGGCTGACACAGCGCCTGCCGACAGGGTTTAACTGCGGCTTGATGAGTGTCAGTCTCTCGGCAGTTGGAGTTATAGCAGAGGTTAGTCTAAGTGTCCCCAGACTTGTTGCTCTACATATAACTGTACTCTGACAGTCTGGAGGTGAAGTGAAACAAATCTCAATGGGAATCATAGCAGGTACGATTCTGCAGGGCATCACGAGCAGCAAACAATAAGAGCTTTCTGTACAAGAGGCTCAGATGCTCGGGGCTGACTAATATCAACTGTCAAATGTGGGGGTCACACTGGGTGACAAGTAACATGAGGTGCTACATGTGGGTTTGGGTTAAAAAGACCACACAGGACACACGGAAAACTGCACTCACCCGCACTGTACATTCAGTACTACATGGCTTACACTAGCAAATTATGCTTTTCTGTGCAAAAACTGACACTAAGCTATACATGAACATGTGAGAACACTGACTGAGAGGAATTAATTAACACATGACATATATCTTCTCTCAATCTTCTCGACAATACTGAAATAATTACTAGAACACTCGATGTGACATCATGTGATGTCAGGCGTGACGTTGCGAGGTGACGTCAGCAGACGTCTCGAGGTGACATCAGGCAGAGATTGTGATTTCATTAAGTTGGGCAGCATCGTGGGTGACGTTGTGAGGTGATGTCAATGGAGTGATGCGGGCAGACCACAGCATGTGGCCTAGGACGTCTGGCCTGGTAGCCCACATGGCTTGTAAATCCACGTGGGCTTGTAAATCCCCACGTGGCTTGCTCCACATGGCCTCTTGATCTATGTAGCATGCTGATCCACTTGGCATGGTGATCCCCATAGCTTCGAGTGGCCTTGGGCACTCGGATACACAGCTCTGGCAATGAATTCACATGGAAAACAGCAGAAAACACAGCAGACAGAGTGAGTACATAGTGGTGAAGTGTGGTTGTAGGCTGGTGAGGTGTGAGTATACAGCAGGGTGAGCGTGGGCGAGGCAAGGAATGGCCACTTCCTCCCCTCCCACTCACAACACAGTGAGATACTCACACTGGATGCAGAAATCACCACAAAACTCACCTCTGACTTGCTGAAATAGCTGTACTGAGCTGAACAACAACAGCAGAACATACAAGTGACGCTGAACACATGACTTGAGAAACAGCGTGGGACGCTGTGGCGTGGAGTCACAGAGATGCCACTTACAATTCTCGAAGAAATTTAGTAAATTTCTGCTAGATCCTGCTTGTACCTGTGTCTGGATGCTGAAACATGCAGAGACGACATTAGGATAACTCGTTGAGAGATGGATGGCAGCACCAGGATGGCACGAAATATGAACTCAGCTGGCAGACAGCATAGGCTGTATGTGCAGACAGTACAGGCTGTCTACACTTGTACAATTAGTGAAACCATTTGATGTAACAGGTGTAGACTATAATGGTCCAATCATTTTAACAGGTAGTTCAGATGGTGTTCCACTGAAAGTATATGTATGCTTGTTCACTTGTACTGCTACTAGGGCAGTTCATTTACAAGTGGCTCAGGACTATGCCACCAATTTTGTAGTGGGTGCTCAACACTTGATCGAATTAAATAAGAGTAATGATGTTCAATCTCTGTTAACCCAATGAGGGTGTACCTGGAAATTTATTACTCCTAGAGCCCCTTGGCAGGGGGTGCTGTATGAAAGACTGATAGGCACAGTGAAGGTGTTTCCATAAATTACTACACAGAAAGAGAATTAATTCGAAGGAATTCCATGCAGTGTTGGTGGAGGAGGAGAATCATAAATAATCGCCCTCTCTCGTATATGAGTGATACACCTGATGCAGATGTATTATCACCTTCTCACCTAATATGTGGAAGGAAATTGTAAGCTGCTCCTGTCCGTAGAGATAATCCTGAAGAAAGCGATGAAGATTACAATGATGCGGCAGTGTTGTGTGATAAATTTAAGATGTTAAATAAAGTAATTGATCATTGGTCCAGTGTGTGGCGTAAGGAATATCTTCTTACACTACATGAACACTTTTATGGTGCGACAGAGGCAGTAAATCGACAGAACATTCAACCAGGTGACATTGTGTTAATTGATACTGAGCAGCATCGAACATTATGGCTTCTGGGCAAGGTATTGACATTGTACCCAGATGCACAAGGTGTTGTCAGGAATGTCAAAGTGTTGTGTCGTGGCCAGGAAAGTTTATGTATGATTAATAAATTGATTCCCTTGGAATTACATGGTATTCAATCAAATGTAAATGAAAATCTAAGGGAAAGTGACACGAGTGATATTGAAGATAGTGCTGACCAAGTGATGCAAGAAAATGAAATTGTAGTAAGGCCTACTAGGAGAACAGCCACTCAAGCCAGACCTGGCTGGAATCGTCTCCTAGAGGAAGGAGCAATTTAAGTCGTTTAGCAACGAACTCCGCCTGGCCGCAGTGTGGAAAATATTATATATTTTCTGAAATATAGTATATTTAGTGTGTGTGTGTGTGTGTGTTCTCACCTAATTGTACGCACCTAATTGTGGTTGCAGGGGTCGAGACTCAGCTCCTGGCCCCGCCTCTTCACTGATCGCTACTAGGTCCTCTCCCTCTCTGCTTCCTGAGTTTTGTCATACCTCTTCTTAAAACTATGTATGGTTCCTGCCTCCACTACTTCACTTGCTAGTCTATTCCACTTCCTGACGACTCTATGACTGAAGAAATACTTCCTAACGTCCCTGTGACTCGTCTGAGTCTTCAGCTTCCAATTGTGCCCCCTTGTTTCTGTGTCCCCTCTCTTGAACATCCTGTCTCTGTCCACCTTGTCTATTCCCCGCAGTATCGTGTATGTAGTTATCGTGTCTCCCTTGACCCTTCTGTCCTCCAGTGTCGTCAGTCTGATTTCCCTCGACCTTTCCTCGTACGACATTCCCTGAGCTCTGGAACTAGCCTTGTTGCAAACCTTTGTACTTTCTCTAACTTCTTGAATTGCTTGATCATGTGTGGGTTGCAGACTGGTGCTGCATACTCCAGTATGGGCCTAACATTCACAGTGTACAGTGTCTTGAATGATTCCTTATTAAGGTGTCGGAACGCTATTCTCAGGTTTGCCTGGCGCCCACATGCTGCAGCAGTTATTTCGTTTATGTGTGCCTCCAGTGACGTGCTCGGTGTTATGGTCACCCCAAGGTCTTTCTCCCTGAGTGAGGTCTGTAGTCTTTGTCCACCTAGCCTATATTCTGTCAGCAGTCTTCTTTGCCCCTCCCCAATCTTCATGACTTTGCATTTGGCAGGGTTGAATTCGAGAAGCCAGTTTCTGGACCACGTGTCCAGCCTGTCCAGGTCTCTTTGCAGTCCTGCCTCATCCTCATCCGATTTAATTCTTCTCATCAACTTCGCATCATCTGCGAATAGGGACACTTCAGAGTCTATTCCTTCCATCATGTTGTTTGCATATATCAAAAATAGCACTGGTCCTAGAACTGACCCCTGTGGGACCCCGCTTGTCACAGGCGCCCACTGTGATACCTCTTCACGTACCATGACTCGTCGTTGCCTCCCTGTAAGGTATTCTCTGATCCATTGCAGTGCCCTTCCTGTTATATGCACCTGATCCTCCAGCTTCTGCACTAATCTCTTGTGAGGAACTGTGTCAAAGACCTTCCTGCAGTCCAGGAAAATGCAATCAACCCACCCCTCTCTCTCGTGTCTTACTTCTGTTACCTTGTCATAAAACTCCAGAAGGTTTGTGACACAGGATTTGCCTTCCATTAATCCATGTTGGTTTTCATTTATAATCTTGTTCCGTTCCAGGTGTTCCACCACTCTCCTCCTGATAATCTTCTCTATGACTCTGCATACTATACATGTCAGAGACACAGGTCTGTAGTTTAGTGCCTCGTTTCTGTCCCCTTTCTTAAATATGGGGACTACATTTGCCGTCTTCCATATCTCAGGTAGTTGCCCAGTTTCAATGGATGTGTTGGAGATTGTGGTTATTGGCATGCACAGCATCTCTGCTCCTTCTCTAAGGACCCACGGGGAGATGTCGCCTTTGAGGTATCAAAGTCACTTAGCAGCTTCTGCACCTCCTCCTCAGTTGTTCGTATGTCATCCAACACTTGTTGGTATATTCCCTCTTGATGTTCCCTTCTGTGCTGTCTTCCCACAGCCCTTCCTGTCTCTACTGTAAAAACTTCCTTAAATCTCCTGTTTAGCTCCTCACATACCTCTTGATCATTTCTTGTGAGTTCTCCACCTTCTGTCCTCAGTCTGATGTACTCACCTATTTGTACTCACCTATTTGTTGTTGCAGGGGTCGAGTCTTAGCTCCTGGCCCCGCCTCTTCACCGGTTGCTACTGGGCCCTCTCTCTCCCCGCTCCATGAGCTTTATCAAACCTCGTCTTAAAACTGTGTATGGTTCCTGCCTCCACTACCTCATTTTCTAGGCTATTCCACTGCCTTACAACTCTATGACTGAAGAAATACTTCCTAATATCTCTCTGACTCATTTGTGTCTTCAACTTCCAATTGTGGCCTCTTGTTTCTGTGTCCCCTCCCTGGAACATCCTGTCTTTGTCCACCTTGTCTATTCCACGCCGTATTTTATATGTCGTTATCATGTCTCCCTTGACCCTCCTGTCCTCCAGTGTCGTCAGGCCGATTTCCCTTAATCTTTCTTCATAGGACATTCCCCTTAGCTCTGGAACTAACCTTGTCGCAAACCTTTGTACTTTCTCTAGTTTCTTGACGTGCTTTATCAAGTGCGGGTTCCAAACAGGTGCTGCATACTCTAGTATGGGCCTGACATACACGGTGTACAGTGTCTTGAACGATTCCTTACTAAGGTATCGGAATGCTGTTCTCAGGTATGCCAGGCGCCCATATGCTGCAGCAGTTATCTGATTGATGTGTGCTTCCGGAGACATGCTCGGTGTTATACTCACCCCAAGATCTTTCTCCTTGAGTGAGGTTTGCAGTCTTTGGCCACCTAGCCTATACTCTGTCTGTGGTCTTCTGTGCCCTTCCCCTATCTTCATGACTTTGCATTTGGCAGGATTAAATTCGAGAAGCCATTTGCTGGACCAGGTGTCCAGTCTGTCCAGGTCTCTTTGAAGTCCTGCCTGGTCCTCATCAGATTTAATTCTCCTCATTAACTTCACATCATCTGCAAACAGGGACACTTCTGAGTCTAACCCTTCCATCATGTCGTTCACATACACCAAAAATAGCACTGGTCCTAGGACCGACCCCTGTGGGACCCCGCTCGTCACAGGTGCCCACTGTGATACATCATTACGTACCATGACTCGTTGTTGCCTCCCTGTCAGGTATTCTCTGATCCATTGCAGTGCCCTTCCTGTTATATGCGCCTGATGCTCTAGCTTCTGCACTAATCTCTTGTGAGGAACTGTGTCAAAGGCCTTCTTGCAGTCCAAGAAGATGCAATCAACCCACCCCTCTCTCTCGTGTCTTACTTCTGTTATTTTATCATAAAACTCCAGAAGGTTTGTGACACAGGATTTGCCTTCCATGAATCCATGCTGGTTGGCATTTATACTCTTGTTCCGTTCCAGGTGCTCCACCACTCTCCTCCTGATAATCTTCTCCATAACTTTGCATACTATACACGTCAATGACACAGGTCTATAGTTTAGTGCCTCTTTTCTGTCTCCTTTTTTTAAAAATGGGAACTACATTTGCCGTCTTCCATACCTCAGGTAGTTGCCCAGTTTCCAGGGACGTGTTGAAGATTGTGGTAAGTGGCACGCACAACATATCTGCTCCCTCTCTGAGGACCCACAGGGAGATGTTGTCCGGTCCCATTGCCTTTGAGGTATCGATGTCCCTTAGCAATTTCTTCACCTCCTCCTCATCTGTATGTATGTCGTCCAACACTTGTTGGTGTATTCCTTGCTGGTGTCCCCATCTGATCTGTCTCCCCAGAGTCCTTCCTGTCTCTACTGTAAATACTTCCTTAAATCTCGTGTTAAGCTCCTCACATACCTCTTGATCGTTTCTTGTGAGTTCTCCACCTTCTTTCCTCAGCCTTATCACCTGGTCCTTGACTGTTGTCTTCCTCCTAATGTGGCTATACAGCAGTTTTGGGTCAGATTTGACTTTCGATGCTATGTCGTTTTCATACTGTCGCTGGGCCTCCCTCCTTATCTGTGCATACTCGTTTCTGGCTCTTCTACTAATCTCCTTGTTTTCCTGGGTCCTATGCCTCCTGTACCTTTTCCATTCTCTGTTGCACTTAGTTTTTGCCTCCCTACACCTTCGGGTAAACCAAGGACTCGTTTTGGTCTTCCTATTATTTCTGTTTCCCTTGGGAACAAACCTTTCCTCTGCCTCCTTGCACTTTGTTGCCACATATTCCATCATCTCGTTTACTGATTTTCCTACCATTTCTCTGTCCCACTGAACCTCCTGCAGGAAGTTTCTCATACCTGTGTAGTCCCCCCTTTTATAGTTTGGCCTGTCCCCTTCAGTTCCAGTTATCTTCTCCACTTGTAACTCTACTATATAATCAAAACTCAGAACCACGTGGTCGCTAGCTCCAAGGGGCCTCTCGTGAGTGATGTCCTCAATGTCTGAACTGCTCAGGGTGAACACAAGATCCAGTCTTGCTGGCTCATCCTCCCCTCTCTCTCTGTTTGTGTCCCTGACATGTTGATGCATGAGGTTTTCAAGTACCACATCCATCATCTTGGCTCTCCATGTTTCGGGACCCCCATGTGGCTCCAGGTTTTCCCAGTTGATCTCCCTGTGGTTGTAATCGCCCATTACCAGTAACTTTGCTCTGCTCGAGTGAGCTCTTCTTGCCACCTCAGCCAGTGTGTCCACCATCACCCTGTTGTTTTCTTCATACTCCTCTCTTGGCCTCCTGCAGTTCTGTGGTGGGTTATACATCACTCCAATTACTACTTTATGTTCTCCGGACTGAATTGTACCTACAATGTAGTCTCTTTCTCCAATCATGTCCATGCCTTCCATTTCCTCAAATCCCCTCCTCCCTCTCTACTCCTTCTATCTTTCCTCAGGATCTGATATCCCGTTGGGAAGATTGTGTCTGTTATTGTCTCAGCGAGTTTTGTTTCTGTGACTGCTATGATGTCTGGAGATTTTTCACTGATTCTTTCGTTCCACTCCTCTTGTTTATTCGCTATTCCATTCGTGTTTGTGTACCAAACTTTCAGTTTCTTTTCTATCATTGTGGTCATGCAAGGATATTGGGGTTGGGGGAGTGAGAGCCTTGGTGGGGGCCTATATGGGGCTGTGGTGTAGGTGGGGTTTGTGATGATGGGGGTGGGGTCAGGATGCCCATAAGGGACAGCTGTTGGGGTGAGGTTTGTGATATGGGGGTTGGTGGCAGAGGGAACAGTGAGTGGGTTGTAGTATAGGTTGCTCAGTTGCGTTGGGAATGTCGCGGTTGGAGTCTTTTGGTGGGAGATTCTGTGGGGTGTGTTTGCCCTTCCTCCTGTGTCTGGGTCCTGCTCATCTTCGTCATTGCCTCTCGTTCCTCCTTGTGTCTCTGTACCCTCTCTTTCAGTGTAGTCCTTTCTTCTTGTGTTCTGTCACAGTTGAGGTATACTCTCTGGTACCCCTGTTTATCCCTCAGTCTTGCTTTCTCTTGCAGAATCCTGGTTCGAACTGATTCTTCCTTGAAAGTTACTTTGACAGGCCGTATCCTTCCACTCGCTAACCACCCAATTCTCTGAAAATTTGTCACCTGGGTCATATCGCCCTCACCTATTGTTCTCATGATGCCTTCAATAATTTTTTTCTCCTCCTGCTTTATTTCTTCAAAGTTGTCCCCCTTGGCTTCTTGGAGCCCGTACACAAAAACTGACCTCGCCCTTTCCTCCTCCCACTGAGTCTCCATCTGCTTCCTCTGAGGCATTTTATTTCCTTCCATTGACATGTTCTTTCCTTCAGTCCCTGTCATATCTGAAACTTCTATTCTCAGTGAACTGTCTTTCATGACCAGCTGTCCCTTGCTACTGCAGTTGGCTGTTAGAATCTCTGCATATAGCATACCTTCATTGTCTTCGGACCTGTCATTTGATCTTAGTGTGCTCCTCGTCTTTTGCCTGGCCCCACGTGGGTCTGATAGGGCCTTCGCGTACGGCATGTCTCCGTTGTTGCTTACTGTCCCCTTGTCTGCGCCTGACATTGAATTTCCTGATGTCACATCTGAATTGTCATTTGTCTCTCTAATCTGTTTCAGGCTTTGCAGTTTCTCTTCTAAGCACTGTATCCTAGCTTCTGCTGCTAAGATCTGTACTTCCCACTTCCTGCATTCTTCAGCTATCCGCTCCTCCATTTTCTTACCAAGCTCTACTATCTTCCTTCCCCACTCTTCCTCCCATTTTTGGAGCTCTAACTCCCAGTCTTTCCTCCCTGGTTCATCTACCAGATCTCTGGTTTTCCGTCCTCTAGGGCCACCCATTTTTTTTTTTTTTTTTTTTTATTACCACAGGCAGAAGGCTAGAGGAGGGAGAGGGTGAGAGGGGGAGAGAGAAAGGGTAGCAAGAGGGAGAGAGAGGAGAGAGAAAGGGTAGAAAGAGGGAGAGAGAGGAGAGAGTATGGGGGTGAGGGATTAGACCAAGGGGGAGAGAGAGAGAAATGTGAGGGGGGAGAGAAAGGGTAGAGAGAGGGAGAAAGAGAGGGAGAGAGAGAGAGAGAGAGTGAGAAAGGAGGGTGAGGGAAAAGGCTATGAGAGAGAGAAATGCGAGGGAGGGGTAGAAATATAAAAAAAGGGAGATGGAGAGAGAAGCCTATAGAGAGAGAAGAGGGTGAGGGATAGGATTATGGGAGTGAGGGAGAGAGAGAGAGAGAGAGAGAGAGAGAGAGAGAGAGAGAGAGAGAGAGAGAGAGAGAGAGAGAGAGAGAGAGAGAGAGAGAGAGAGAGAGAGAGAGAGAGTAGGGGAAGGGGAGGGAAAAAGGCTATGAGAGAGAGAAACGCGAGGGAGGGGGAGAGAGAAAGATAAGAGGGAGGAGGGAGTGAAGGCAAGAGTGGGGAAGGGGAAAGGTCTGTGGGGGAGGGAAAGGTGTGTGGGGGGGTGAGGGGACGCGGTCAAATTCCAAGGATCAGCTGTGTGAATGAGTGGGTGTGTGTACTCACCTAGTTGTGGTTTCAGGGGTCGAGACTCAGCTCCTGGCCCCGAGTGTGTATGTCTGTGCGTGCGTGTGTGTGTGAGCACGTCAGTTGTTTATTATATATATATATATATATATATATATATATATATATATATATATATATATATATATATATATATATATATATATATATATATATATATATATATATATATATATATATATCCCCTTTCTGGCTAGCTTGTTCATGCTGTGTGCTACATCACAGTTTGTGTGTGTGTGTGTGTGTGTGTGTGTGTGTGTGTGTGTGTGTGTGCGCGTGTGTGTGTGTGTGTGTGTTAGTGTGTGTGTGTGTGTACTCACCTATTTGTACTCACCTATTTGTGGTTGCAGGGGTCGAGTCACAGCTCCTGGCCCTGCCTCTTCACTGATTGCTACTAGGCCCTCTCTCTCCCTGCTCCATGAGCTTTATCATACCTCATCTTAAAGCTATGTATGGTTCCTGCCTCCACTACTTCACTTTCTAGGCTATTCCACGGCTTGACTACTCTATGATTGAAGAAATACTTCCTAACATCCCTTTGATTCATCTGAGTCTTCAACTTCCAATTGTGACCTCTTGTGTGTGTGTCCCATCTCTGGAACATCCCGTCTTTGTCCACCTCGTCTATTCCGCGCAGTATTTTATATGTCGTTATCATGTCTCCCCTGACCCTCCTTGCCTCCAGTGTCGTCAGGCCGATTTCCCTCAACCTTTCTTCATAGGACAATCCCCGTAGCTCTGGGACTAGTCTTGTTGCAAACCTTTGCACTTTCTCTAATTTCTTCACGTGCTTGACTAGGTGTGGATTCCAAACTGGTGCTGCATACTCCAGTATGGGCCTGACGTAAATGGTATACAGAGTCTTGAACAAATCCTTACTGAGGTATCGGAACGCTATCCGTAGGTTTGCCAGGCGCCCATATGCTGCAGCAGTTATCTGATTGATGTGCGCCTCGGGAGATATGCTCGGTGTTATACTCACCCCCAGATCTTTTTCCTTGAGTGAGGTTTGCAGACTTTGGCCGTCTAAACTATATTGTGTCTGCGGTCTTCTTTGCCCTTCCCCAATCTTCATGACTTTGCATTTGGCAGGGTTAAACTCAAGGAGCCAGTTGCTGGACCAGGTTTGTAGCCTGTCCAGGTCTCTTTGTAGTCCTGCCTGATCCTCATCCGATTTGATTCTTCTCATTCACTTCACATAGTCCGCAAACAAGGACACTTCTGAGTCTATCCCTTCCGTTATGTCATTCACAAGTACCAAGAACAGCACAGGTCCTAGGACTGACCCCTTTGGAACCCCGCTTGTCACAGGCGCCCACTCTGACACCTCGTCACGTACCATGACTCGTTGTTGCCTCCCTGTCAGGTATTTTCTGATCCATTGCAGTGCCTTTCCTGTTATGAGTGCCTGATCCTCTAGCTTTTGCAGTAACCTCTTGTGAGGAACTGTGTCGAAGGCCTTCTTGCAGTCCAAAAAAAATGCAGTCGATCCACCCCTCTCTCTCTTGTCTTACTTCTGTCACCTTATCATAAAACTCTAGTAGGTTTGTGACACAGGATTTTCCCTCCCTGAAACCATGCTGGTTGTCAATTATACACTTGTTTCTTTCCAGGTGCTCCACCACTCTCCTCCTGATGATCTTCTCCATGACCTTGCATACTATACACGTTAGTGATACAGGTCTGTAGTTTAGTGCCTCATGTCTGTCTTCCTTTTTAAAAATTGGGACTACATTTGCCATCTTCCATACCTCAGGGAGTTGCCCAGTTTCAAATGATGTGTTGAAGATCTTTGTTAACGGTACACACAATATCTCTCCTCCCTCTTTAAGGACCCACAGAGAGATGTTGTCTAGTCCCACCACCTTTGAGGTGTCAAGTTCGCATAGCAGCTTCTTCACCTCCTCCTTGGTTATATGTACCTCATCCAGCACTTGCTGCTGCACGCCCCTGCTCTGATTTCCTGGAGTCCTACTGGTTTCCACTGTAAATACTTCTTTAAATCTTGTGTTGAGCTCCTGACATACCTCCCGGTCGTTTCTTGTGAATTCCCCATCACCCTGATGTGGTTGTTTTCCTCCTGATGTGGCTGTACAACAGCTTCGGGTCAGTCTTGACTTTCGATGCTATGTCATTTTCGTATTGCCGCTGAGCCTCCCTTCTTATCTGTGCATATTCGTTTCTGACTCTTCGGCTAATCTCTTTATTTTCCTGAGTTCTCTGTCATCTGTACCTTTTCCATTCTCTAGTACACCTAGTTTTTGCCTCCCTACACCTTTGGGTGAACCAAGGACTCGTTCTGTTCTTCCCATTATTTCTGTTTCCCTTAGGAACAAACCTCTCCTCTGCCTCCTTGCATTTTGTTGCCACATAATCCATCATTTCTTGTACTGGTTTTCCTGTCAGTTCCCTCTCCCACTGAATGTCTTGAAAGAAGTTCCTCATGCCTGAGTAGTTCCCCCTTTTGTAGTTTGGTTTTTCCCACCCTATTCCTGCTGCTCTCTCCACTTGGAGCTCAACTATGTAGTCGAAGCACAGAACCTTTGTGTGTGTGTGTGTGTGTGTGTGTGTGTGTGTGTGTGTGTGTGTGTGTGTGTGTGTGTGTGTGTGTGTGTGTGTGTGTGTGTGTGTGTGTGTGTGTGTGTGTGTGTGTGTGAGTGTGTGTGTCTGTGTCTTGTAACTTTTTCTTGTATTAGTGAAATCTTAATTCTTGATATGTAAAATTGAGACAAATGAAATTGAAAGTTGTTGGGTGGATTTGTACAGCATGGTGCAATAGTGTGTATTGTGACTTGATGGGAAGTTGTGAAATGTTGTGGGTTATGAGTGAGGTGCTGGGAGATGGGTGTGTGAGGTGTATGGTATTGTGTATCGGTGAAGGTGAGGTGCAGGGGAGACGATGTAGGGGAGGGGGGCATGCACGTGTGTGTTTGGTGGACACTCGTGACGTCACACCACACCTGGCTTGATCAAACTTGTTGAGGACTAGTGACGTCACACCCACCTGGGCTTACCTCGTACCCCCGTAGGGAGGAGTGAGCTCTGACCTCCATAGAGGGAACCTTAGTCGGCTATGTCCACTATTTGGTGGTATGTTTAGCGCTTCTTTTTGATTATAATAATAATAATAATTGGTGGTATGTCCACCTTGAGGAGAAGTGAATAAATTTGAAAAAAAAATCCAAAAAAGTTGATCCAAGGAAGTGGAGGGTAAAGTAAAAAATCTCGGTAAGCTTCGAAAATTTTAAGGGGTACCCATAGGGGGGACCCAAAACATGTCTACCTTGGAGTAAATCTTGATCCAAGGGATTGGAAATCCCTCAAAAATACTTGAAAAACCCTCCAAATTCGAAAAAATTAGGTAGCATTCTCGAAAAAGGGTAAATCTGGCAACATTCTTGAAAAGTGGGTAAAACTTCCATCCGAGGAACTGGAAAACTCCCAAAAATATTCGACAAGCCCTCAAAATTTAAAAACATTTGGTGTCATTCTCGAAAATTAGGTAAAACTCAAATCTTTTTGTTTGTATTATCCATAACGAGAAAATACTCTGATACCCATAGGGAAACCTTCAAAAATTATGAAATTTGAAAAAAAAAAATTGAAAAAAATTATTCGAGGAGCTGGGGCGATCTGGGGGACGCAATAGAAGGGGGGCTTGGGGCAGGGACAGGGTCCGGGGGCGGGCGCGGGGCGGGGGTGAGGTCAGGACGACACGACTTATGTCATCTCCCACCCTAATCTTGCCACCCTCAACACCATTGTTAACGAGGAGCTGCTCAAAATATCGACTTGGATGACAGCCAATAAACTTACACTTAACACTGGCAAAACCTACTATATTATCTTTGGTAGCAGAGCAGGTGTTGCGCAACTTAACATTAAGATCGATAACACTCTAATTGCCAGACATAATGAGGGCAAATTCCTTGGCCTATACCTCGACAACAACCTAAATTTCAGCACCCATATCCAACACATAACAAAAAAGTATCCAAAACGGTGGGGATCCTGTCCAAGATACGATACTACGTGCCGTAAACTGCCCTTCTCACACTATACCATTCACTTATATATCCATACCTCACCTATGCTATCTGTGCTTGGGGTTCAACTGCAGCAACACACCTAAAGCCAATAATAACTCAACAAAAAGCCGCAGTAAGAATAATCACTAAATCCCATCCCTGGCAACCCCCCCCCCACTCTTCATAGATCTAAATTTATTCCCTGTTCAGAACATCCACACTTACTACTGTGCAATCTATATCTACAGGACCTTAAATTCCAATATTAACCTTGACCTAAAATGCTTTCTTGATAGTTGTGACAGGATCCACAGGCATAACACCAGACACAAACATCTCTCTGACATTCCCCATGTTCGACTAAACCTTTACAAAAATTCAATGTATTTCAAGGGACCTAAAATCTGGAACACCCTACCTGAAAACTCTAGAACTGCAGACACATTCATCACTTTCAAAACTACAGTTAGAAAACATCTTATCTCCCTGATACACTCCGACAACTAACTACATGATAACCACCTGGTGGTTCACAATTACACTCACCCACTGACTATAAACCCAGAAATACTAATCTTAATCTTAAAATAATAAATCATAACTAAGTGAACATTAAAATGGTATAAAATACCGACAGATTGTTAGGTAAGACACATATGCAACAGTTAGGTATCTTTATTTTGAAACGTTTCGCCTACACAGTAGGCTTCTTCAGTCGAGTACAGAAAAGTTGATAGAAGCAGAATATACTTGGAGACGATGTAATCAGTCCATCACCCTTAAAGTTTTGAGGTGGTCAGTCCCTCAGTCTGGAGAAGAGCATTGTTCCGTTGTCTGAAACAATATGAAGTTGAAGTGACAGAATCGGGCCTTATATAGTGCCAGGAGGTGAGACGTAGGTTGATTTGGGAGGGCAGGTCCTTCTCAAACCCAGCCGTTCTCACTAGTAGAGGTTGTCGAAGTAGATGGTCTGTACCAAGATACCCTTCTGCTTCTATCAACTTTTCTGTACTCGACTGAAGAAGCCTACTGTGTAGGCGAAACGTTTCAAAATAAAGATACCTAACTGTTGCATATGTGTCTTACCTAACAATCTGTCGGTATTTTATACCATTTTAATGTTCATTCTGTCAGACACTGCAACACAAGGGTATCTTGGTACAGACCATCTACTTCGACAACCTCTACTAGTGAGAACGGCTGGGTTTGAGAAGGACCTGCCCTCCCAAATCAACCTACGTCTCACCTCCTGGCACTATATAAGGCCCGATTCTGTCACTTCAACTTCATATTGTTTCAGACAACGGAACAATGCTCTTCTCCAGACTGAGGGACTGACCACCTCAAAACTTTAAGGGTGATGGACTGATTACATCGTCTCCAAGTATATTCTGCTTCTATCAACTTTTCTGTACTCGACTGAAGAAGCCTACTGTGTAGGCGAAACGTTTCAAAATAAAGATACCTAACTGTTGCATATGTGTCTTACCTAACAAATCATAACTAGTCATAAGTTTGCCTATGATACTCTAATATAGACACTTTGTATTGTGCCAAAACAAAAGCATTCACATTGCTAAATTCACAAATTATGATGTAGTCACTTAGCCTTAATACCATAATCTGTAAGGATTTAATGTTAAGAATTAATCTAAGTCTGCTCGAAATGCCTAGCCAGGCTAGGTGTTCTAGTGGCCCCCTCTGTAATTAGTATTTTATAACATGTAAACCACACAATACCCAAAACCTGTAAACCCCACATTGTAACCATTATAGAGAATAAACTTGAATTGAATTGAATTGAATTAACACCTAAGTGTGAAATTTCACAACTAGGTATGAAGAAAGGTGGGGGGATTGCCGCTGTTTTGAGGAGCTGAGCCGTCAAGTCCACTACTTCCATCATTCCCTTCAACTACTCCGTCGTTCCCTTCAAAGACTCCTTCGTTCCCTTCAAAGACTCCTTCGTTCCCTTCAAAGACTCCTTCGTTCCCTTCAAAGACTCCGTCCTTCCCTTCAGTGATTCAGTGGTTCCCAACAAAGACTCCATCGTTCCCACCAAAGACTCCGTCGTTCCCAACAAAGACTCCGTCGTTCCCAACAAAGACTCCGTCGTTCCCACCAAAGACTCCGTCGTTCCTTTCAACACATGTACCTGGACTTCCTACTCATTTTATGCAATATTACAAGCTCCTGATGATGTGTGGATTGCAAAACGAAAGACCTAGAGCTATCATTCAACTCCCCACCCCATGGTTGTTTTGCAACTTGTATCGCTTGTCCACGATTACTGCATACTGAAAAAATACGTTGAAATGCTTCCTGAAAGCACTACGTCGCATCCCCTGGCTGTGACAGCTCAGCACATCAGCATTACCTTCTAATTCTTTTCCATCCAAAACAATGTTGAAAATTTTTCTCAGGCTAAAACAAATTGCTTGAAATATTTTTCCACTTAATGGAACTTTATAAATCAATTTTTCTTGAAGCACATTAAAAATACACAGTCTTGAAATATCTTTAAGTGCATTACTTTTACAAAGCGTGTGCGTAGCTCCTTGCCCGGGTAACATGTCAGTTTCAGTACTATATAAATATATCACATTTTGGAGAAAAATCGTCCTTATATACACAGACTTTGTGCACTTTTAACTTGAATAATAATCTTCTACACTACACTGCAACACCTGACCTTTGTAAAGCATCTCACTGCATCTCCTACACTACACTGCAACACCTGACCTTTGTAAAGCATCTCACTGCATCTCCTATACTACACTGCAACACCATCGAGAGAACGTCTTGGCGAATTCCACAAGTGGTGTAATGCTACCTGACGAATGTGAGTCGACTACTGGGAGCATCACGAAGGACGACGCCAAGGAAGGTAAAAACATTGTTGTTGTTGGGGATAGCCAGATTAGGTATATGGATAGGGCATTCTGCTTGAAGGATAGGAGTAGGAGGCAGAGAGTGTGTTTTCCTGGGGCTGGGATGAAGGATATTGTTAGCCGTCTGGATGACATCATGAGAGGTAATGGGAGCAATCCTATTATCTGTCTCAGTGCTGGAGGCAACGATGTTGGCAGACGTAGGAGTGAGGACCTGATTAGCAGGTATAGGTCAGCAATAGAGATAATTAGGAGGAAGGGTGGGAAACCTGTCATATGTGTCATTTTGCCAAGGAGAGGAGTTGGAAATGAATGGTTGTCCAGAGCAATTGGTGTCAATTGCTGGCTGGACAAATACTGTAAGGAAAATGCAGCAACATTCATTGACAACTGGGACCTCTTCTATGGCAGAAATGACAAGTATGCCAGGGATGGGGTTCACTTATCTAGGTGTGGGGTGGGAGCACTGGCCAACGCAGTGGAGGGAGCTGTTAGGTCTTTAAACTAGGAATAGTTAGTGGTATGGGTTTTTGCGGGAAAACTGTGAAGTCGCAGGGTAGTAATATGAGTACTAGGAGAACTAGTAATAGGCAAAATGAGGTGGATATTGGAAAGCCAGTGGCACTAATTGACAAGGACAGTAATAGGTTTAGTGGAATAACAGAAAGGAGCAGGAAGGGTAAAGAGAGAGGAGGGTCTAAGTATTAAGATCCCAAGAAGTTGCAGTGTCTGACAGATTTGTAGATGAATGGTTCAGATACTTCCACATTGAACAAATGTGGCACGACCTATGACTGCTGCACCTCTCCTGCCATACGGTTTATAAGCTGCTTCTCCGCTGATATGCTGTATTCTATTCAAGATTGATGGACTGAACACTTCGACTCAAGGTTGAGGGACTGATTACCTCATTCTCCTCCTGGTCTTCAAGTTTCTCCTACGTATGGACTGATGAAGCCACTGTGTGGCGAAACGTTTCCTCAATAAAGATACCCAAGAATTGCACATGTGTCTAATTTATCAACATGTCGGTTCTCTGAACCATTCATCTACAAATCTGTCAGACACTGCAACTTCTTGGGATCTTAATACTTAGGAATTCTTCGCTTGCCTAATTCTTGGGCACGACCTACTTCCACATTGAACAAATGTGACACGACCTATGACTGCTGCACCTCTCCTGCCATACGGTTTATAAGCTGCTTCTCCGCTGATATGCCGTATTTTATTCAAGATTGATGGACTGAACACATCGACTCAAGGTTGAGGGACTGATTACCTCATTCTCCTGGTTTGGTAATAGAGTTGTGGATGAGTGGAACAAACTCCCAAGTACAGTTATAGAGGCCAGAACGTTGTGTAGCTTTAAAAATAGGTTGGATAAATACATGAGTAGATGTGGGTGGGTGTGAGTTAGACCTGATAGCTTGTGCTAACAGGTCGGTTGCCGTGTTCCTCCCTTAACTCAATGTGACCTGACCTGACTAGGTTGGGTGCATTGGCTTAAGCCGGTAGGGACTTGGACCTGCCTCGCATGGGCCAGTAGGCCTTCTGCAGTGTTCCTTCGTTCTTATGTTCTTATGTTCTTATGTATGGACTGATGAAGCCACTGTGTGGCGAAACGTTTCCTCAATAAAGATACCCAAGAGTTGCACATGTGTCTAATTTATCATCTAGAATCTGTATTGATAAAGCCACTGGATGGCGAAACGTCTACATAAGAACATAAGAACATAAGAAAGGAGGAACACTGCAGCAGGCCTGTTGGCCCATACTAGGCAGGTCCTTTACAATTCATCCCACTAACAAACATTTGACCAACCCAATTTTCAATGCCACCCAAGAAACAAGCTCCGATGTGCAAGTCCCTCTCAAATCCAACCCCTCCCACTCATGTACTTATCCAACCTAAATTTGAAACTACCCAAAGTCCTAGCCTCAATAACCCAACTAGGTAGACTGTTCCACTCATCAACTACCCTATTTCCAAACCAATACTTTCCTATGTCCTTTCTAAATCTAAACTTATCTAATTTAAATCCATTACTGCGGGTTCTCTCTTGGAGAGATATCCTCAAGACCTTGTTAATATCCCCTTTATTAATACCTATCTTCCACTTATACACTTCGATCAGGTCTCCCCTCATTCTTCGTCTAACAAGTGAATGTAACTTAAGAGTCTTCAATCTTTCTTCATAAGGAAGATTTCTAATGCTATGTATTAATTTAGTCATCCTACGCTGAATGTTTTCTAACGAATTTATGTCCATTCGGTAATATGGAGACCAGAATTGAGCTGCATAATCTAGGTGAGGCCTTACTAATGATGTATAAAGCTGCAGTATGACCTCTGGACTTCTGTTGGTTACACTTCTTGATATAAATCCCAGTAATCTATTTGCCTTATTACGTACGCTTAGGCATTGCTGTCTTGGTTTAAGGTTGCTGCTTACCATAACCCCCAAGTCCTTTTCGCAATCTGTATGGCTAAGTTCTACATTATTTATGGACACTCCCGAGCTTCAGAACCTTGCATTTATCTACATTGAACTGCATCTGCCACTTTTCTGACCAAGAGTAGAGTTTGTCTAAATCCTCCTGAAGTTCCCTAACATCTACGTTTGAATCAATTATCCTACCTATCTTCGTGTCATCGGCGAATTTGCTCATATCACTAGTAATTCCTTCATCAAGATCATTGATATATATTATAAACAACAACGGGCCCAAGACTGATCCCTGTGGAACGCCACTTGTTACTGATCCCCACTCGGATTTAACCCCATTTATGGACACTCTTTGCTTCCTGTCTGTGAGCCATGATTCGATCCACGAAAGCACCCTTCCCCCAATGCCATGAGCTGCTACTTTCTTCAACAGTCTTTGGTGCGGAACTCTATCAAATGCCTTACTAAAATCTAAGTAAATAATATCAAATTCTTTATCGTGGTCAACAGCCTCAAAAGCTTTGAAGATTGAGACACTTATGCAGCATATGGGAATCTTTATTCAGGAAACGTTTCGCCACACAGTGGCTTCATCAGTCCAATACAAAGAGGAAGGCGTAAGGAGAGGAGGAGAATGAGGTAATCAGTCCCTCCTCTTCTTACGCCTTCCTCTTTGTAATGGACTGATGAAGCCACTGTGTGGCGAAACGTTTCCTGAATAAAGATTCCCATATGCTGCATAAGTGTCTCAATCTTCAACGTGTCGGTTTTTCAAACCATTTATCACAACTCAAAAGCTTTACTGAAGAAAGTTAATAAATTAGTTAGACAAGACCGGCCTCTTGTGAATCCATGCTGAGTATCATTAATCAAGCTATGCTTATCGAGATGGCTTCTTATAATCTCAGCTATAATTGACTCTAGCAATTTGCCTACAATTGAGGTCAGGCTTATTGGGCGGTAATTTGACGGTAACGACTTGTCCCCTGTTTTAAAAATAGGAATTACATTAGCCATCTTCCACATATCAGACACTGCACCTGTTTGAAGAGATAAATTAAAAATATTAGTTAATGGTTCACAGACTTCCATTTTGCATTCCTTAAGAACCCTTGAAAAAACCTCATCAGGACCCGGTGACTTATTTTGCTTCAGTCGGTCTATCTGCTTCACAACTATTTCACTAGTGACTGTGATGTTACATAATTTATCTTCTTCTGATCCACTATAAAAATTAATTACCGGAATATTATTAGTGTCTTCCTGTGTAAAAACCGAGAGAAAATAATTATTTAAAATCGAGCACATTTCATTCTCTTTGTCAGTAAGATGCCCATAGTTATTTTTAAGAGGACCTATCTTATCTCTGACTTTTGTTCTATATACCTGGAAAAAACTTTTTGGGTTAGTTTTAGAATCCCTAGCAACTTTAATTTCATAGTCCCTTTTAGCTTTTCTTATCCCCTTTTTAATGTCCCTCTTAATGTCAATATACTGATTCATAAGATGACCCTCGCCTCTTTTGATACGCCTATAAATTCCTTTCTTATGCCCTAGTAGATATTTCAGCCTATTATTCATCCATTTTGGGTCATTTCTATTTGATCTAATTTCCTTATAAGGGATAAACGTTCTTTGAGCAGCATGTAATGTGTTCAGAAAACTGTCATATTGATAGCTCTCTTCGTTACCCCAGTCAACAGATGATAAGTGTTCTCTAAGCCCATCGTAATCTGCTAAGCGAAAATCTGGGACTGTTACTGAGTTATCCCTACTATCATACTTCCATTCAATTCTACATGTAATTGATTTGTGGTCGCTAGCACCCAGTTCCTCTGAAACTTCTGAATTATTAACAAGGGATTCATTGTTTGCCAGAACTAAGTCAAGCAGGTTATTACCCCTTGTAGGTTCTGTCACAAACTGCTTCAAAAAACAATCCTGAACTACTTCTAAGAAATCGTATGATTCTAAATTCCCAGTCAAGAAATTCCAATCAATATGACTAAAGTTAAAGTCTCCTAGAATTACTACATTATCGTGCCTTGTGGCCCTAACAATTTCCTCCCATAGTAGTCTCCCCTGGTCCCTATCTAAATTTGGGGGACGGTATATCACACCTAAAATTAATTTTTCATGCCCCTCTGAAAATTCTATCCAAACAGACTCTGTATGTGTTACTTCAGACTTAATACCCGTTTTTATGCAACAGTTCAAGCGATCTCGGACATACAGTGCCACCCCACCCCCCTTCCCGATACTTCTATCTACTTGGAACAATTTAAAACCCTGAATGTGACATTCTGCAGGCATGTCCCGACTTTTTGAATTAAACCACGTCTCAGTAATGGCAAATACATCTATGTTACCTGCACTAGCAACTAGTCTCAACTCGTCCATCTTATTCCTAGCACTGCGACTATTTGTGTAATAAATATTTAATGACCCTCCTATCTCTTTACCCTTCCTGCTCCTTTCTGTTATTCCACTAAACCTATTACTGTCATTGTCAATTAGTGCCACTGGCTTTCCAATATCCTCCTCATTTTGCCTATTACTAGTTCTCCTAGTACTCATGTTACTACCCTGCGACTTCACAGTTTTCCCGCCAAAACCCATACCACTAACTATTCCTAGTTTAAAGACCTAACAGCTCCCTCCACTGCGTTGGCCAGTGCTCCCACCCCACACCTAGACAAGTGAACCCCATCCCTGGCATACATGTCATTTCTGCCATAGAAGAGGTCCCAGTTGTCAATGAATGTTACTGCATTTTCCTTACAGTATTTGTCCAGCCAGCAATTGACACCAATTGCTCTGGACAACCATTCATTTCCAACTCCTCTCCTTGGCAAAATGCCACATATGACAGGTTTCCCACCCTTCTTCCTAATTATCTCTATTGCTGACCTATACCTGCTAATCAGGTCCTCACTCCTACGTCTGCCAACATCGTTGGCTCCAGCACTGAGACAGATAATAGGATTGCTCCCATTACCTCTCATGATGTCATCCAGACGGCTAACAATATCCTTCATCCCAGCCCCAGGAAAACACACTCTCTGCCTCCTATCCCTATCCTTCAAACAGAATGACCTATCCATGTACCTAATCTGGCTATCCCCAAAAACAACAATGTTTTTACCTTCCTTGGCGTCGTCCTTCTTGATGCTCCTAGTAGTCGACTCACATTCGCCAGGTAGCATTACACCACTTGTAGAATTCGTCATGACGTTCTCGATGGTCTTCGTTGGGGTTTCTAGGGATGTCTCACTCACGTCTGCCAATGCTTCCTTGGTGCTCGTTGTGGCATTCCCAGTAGAACACTCACATTCGTCAGGTAGCACCGAGAATGAGTTGGAAGTTTCCACGGCAGTCTTCTGGTTTCTCGTTGTTTCTGCCTCTCCAACCGTTTTCTTAATCTTCAGCTTGGTTCCATGTTGCCCGGCCACTGACCAAGCTCCCCTCTTAACTGGGGACTCACAACAGGTGGATTACTACGAATCCTCTTGTTCTCCTCCGTTAATCGCCGTATCTCCAGTTTAGCAACTCTGAGTTCTTCTCTCAGCTGCTGGTAAAGCTGCTCAAGAGAGGGCATCCTGGTTCAGATTCACAGAGAGCACACAGATAAGATAAGATAAGATAAGATTTCGTTCGGATTTTTAACCCCGGAGGGTTAGCCACCCAGGATAACCCAAGAAAGTCAGTGCGTCATCGAGGACTGTCTAACTTATTTCCATTGGGGTCTTTAATCTTGTCCCCCAGGATGCGACCCACACCAGTCGACTAACACCCAGGTACCTATTTGCTGCTAGGTGAACAGGACAACAGGTGTAAGGAAACGTGTCGAAATGTTTCCACCCGCCGGGAATCGAACCCGGGCCCTCCGTGTGTGAAGCGGGAGCTTTAGCCACCAGGCCACCGGGCCACCCCAAACAGGTCTTCATAGAGCTAAGTACACGTACAAGCTACCCAAGGTCCTAGCCTCTATCACCCCACTGGGAAGACTGTCCCACGCATCTACAACTCTGTTAGAAAACCAGTACTTACCTATGTCCTTTCTAAATCTAAATTTATCCAACTTATATCCATTATTTCTGGTTCTTACCTGGTTCGACACCCTCAGTACTTTATTAATGTCTCCCTTGTTTATGCCCGTCATCCACTTATACACTTCAATGATATCTCCCCTCATTCTACGCCTCTCCAGAGAGTGGAGATTTAAGGCTTCAAGTCTATCTTCATACGGGAGGTTCCTTACACAGTAAATAATTTTAGTCATTCTTCTCTGTATGTTCTCTAATGAGTCTATGTCCATCCTGTAGTAAGGGGACCAAAACTTATACACTTCGATCATGTCTACCCTCATTCTTCGTCTAACAAGTGAATGTAATTTAAGAGTCTTCAATCTCTCTTCATAGGGAAGATTTCTAATGCTATGTATTAATTTAGTCATTCTACGCTGAATGTTTTCTAACGAATTTACGTCCGTTCTGTTATATGGAGACCAGAACTGAAATTGAGACACATGTGCAACATCTGGGTATCTTTATTGTAGACGTTTCGGCATCCAGTGGCTTTATCAATACAAATTCCAGGACATAACTTGAAGACAGTAGAACTGCGGTGCTCTTCGCACATACTCCAAGGTTGAGGGACTGATTACCTCATCTTCTGTACATAGTTCTACTGTCTTCAAGTTATGTCCTGGAATTTGTATTGATAAAGCCACTGGATGGCGAAACGTCTACAATAAAGATACCCAGATGTTGCACATGTGTCTTAATTTCATCTTTGTAGATGAATGGTTCAAAGAACCGACATGTTGTTAAATTAGACACACGTGCAACTCTTGGGTATCTTTATTGAGGAAACGTTTCGCCACACAGTGGCTTCATCAGTCCATACATAGGAGAAACTTGAAGAACAGGAGGAGAATGAGGTAATCAGTCCTTCAACCTTGAGTCGATGTGGTCAGTCCATCAATCTTGAATAGAATACGGCATACCAGCGGAGAAGCAGCTTCTAAACCGTATGGCAGGAGAGGTGCAGCAGTCATAGGTCGTGTCACATTTGTTCAATGTGGAAGTAGGTCGTGCCCAAGGGTTAGGCAAGAGAAGAATTCCCAAGTATTAAGAACCCAAGAAGTTGCAGTGTCTGACAGGATTGTAGATGAATGGTTCAAAGAACCGACATGTTGTTAAATTAGACACATGTGCAACTCTTGGGTATCTTTATTGAGGAAACGTTTCGCCACACAGTGGCTTCATCAGTCCATACATAGGAGAAACTTGAAGAACAGGAGGAGAATGAGGTAATCAGTCCCTCAACCTTGAGTCGATGTGGTCAATCCATCAATCTTGAATAGAATACGGCATATGAGCGAAGCAGCTTATAAACTGTATTGCAGGAGAGGTGCAGCAGTCGTAGGTGGTGTCATATTTGTTCAATGTGGAAGTAGGTCGTGCCCAAGGGTTAGGCAAGAGAAGAATTCCCAAGTATTAAGAACCCAAGAAGTTGCAGTGTCTGACAGGATTGTAGATGAAAGTTACCCAAGAGTTGCACATGTGTCTAATTTAACATTATTTAACATTATTTAACATTTAACAGACCCTGAGCTGCATTGGGGATTAGCGTGGACGGTTACAAAGCATGGCTTGCTTCTGCAGTGTTTTAAAAATTGAAGTTGGAGAGTTGAAGGAGGAGGTCTTGCTTCTCCAGGAGGAGATTAGGAGGCTGAAGGTCCACCTCAATGGGTCTGGGAGAGTGTGAGGTGGCTGGAGTTGTGGGGAATGAGGCTTCTAGCAGTGAGGTGCAGTCTGTCTCTCGCTGTGAGGAGGCTGTAGTTGGGGAGGTAGCAACGGCTACCAGCAGTGAGGTGCAGTCCAGCACCTGCTACAAGTGGCGAGTGGTTCACAGTAATGGGAGGCACATCAGAGTAAGGAAAGTAAGAGTGAAGATCTGAAGGTAGGAAATCGCTTCTCTGTTCTTCAGGATGAATGTACTTCAGTGGCCAGTGAAGGTAAGGTTACTACTGCCCCTGCTAATGGAGGTAAGCGCATTCTTGTGGTTGGTGACTCTCAGGTAAGATATATTGACTGTGCTTTTTGTAATAGGAATAAGAAGATGAGAGATAGGGTGTGCTTCCCTGGAGCTGGTGTTGGGGACATTGTCAACAGGCTGGATAATATCATGTCAGCTAATGGGAACAAGCCCATTATCTGTCTCAGTGCTGGTGGAAATGATATTGGGAAGGGTAGGAGAGAAGAGCTGCTAGATAAGTACAGGTCAGCTATAGATCTCATTAAGTCTAAGGGAGGGATCCCAATCATATGTAGCATCTTGCCTAGAAGGGGAGTAGGAAATGAATGGTTATCTAGGGCAATTGGTGTAAATTGCTGGCTAGACAGATACTGCAAGGAACTTGCAATCCCATTCATTGACAACTGGAACAACTTTTATGGCAAACATGATATGTATGCAAGGGATGGGGTACATCTCTCTGGGGCTGGGGTGGTAGCACTTGCAGACTCGATTGAGAAGGCCATTGGTGAAATGCCTATGATTTTAAACTGATGGAAGATAGAGGTATGGGTGTGTGTGAGAAACAAGCAGGTTGCAACACTAGGGTTCGAAACAGTAAATGTATAAAAGGCATTCAGCATGAAGTTATAAATAAAAACAATAGATCAGGTCAGCAAACAAAGGGGTACAGCAGAGGGCAGCAAGGGACTAGCTCCCTTAAGGTTTACTATACTAATAGCAGGAGTGTAAGAAATAAGATAGATGAGCTAAGATTAATTGCAAGTGCAGGAAACATAGATATTATTGCTATAACAGAGACCTGGCTCAATCTGAAAGATAGAGAGATGGCCTCTGAATGTCACATACAAGGCTATAAATTATTGACACTGACAGGGTCAACAGGAAAGGTGGTGGAGTAGCGAAGTATGTCAGAGACAATTTAAATTGTTGTGTTAGACAAAATATTAAATTAGAAGCGTCAGCCACTGAATCTGTTTGGTTACAGCTTCTCGAGGGCCGAGAAAAACTAATTTTGGGTGTGATTTACAGGGCCCCAAATCCTGATAGGGAGTGCAGTAAACTTCTATGGGACGAAATTCGTAAGGCATCTACATACGAAAATGTTGTGCTAATGGGAAATTTCAACTATAGACAGATTGACTGGAGCAGTTTAACAGGAAATTTAGAGTCAGGTGACTTTCTTGATACGATCCAGGATTGTTTTTTTTAAAACAGTTTGTGACAGAGTCAACTAGGGGAAATACCCTCCTTGACTTGGTTCTTGCCAGTAGGGAAACACTAATTAATAATCTTGAGGTTAATGATGAGCTTGGGGAAAGTAATCACAAATCACTCAGTTTTAATACATCATGGAATTCTCCTAATAATGGCAATCAAGTTTCTGTCCCTGACTTCCGCTTGGCTGATTTCATAGGACTGAAAAATTACTTAGGTGGGCTGAACTGGAATGACCTGACTAAGGGTCAGGTAGGTGGTCATGGTTGCCGATATGACGCTTTCCAGGGCATAGTTCTAGCTGCTCAGTCAAATTATGTTCCAAATAGGGAAATCAGATCAAACAAAAATGATCCTAAATGAATGAACAATAGATTAAAATATCTAATTGGTCAAAAGAGAGGCATATATAGGCAAATCAAAAGAGGAGAGGGGCAATTAAGAAATCGATATATTCAGTTAAAGAGAGAAATAAAAAAAAAGAATTAGAAAAGCAAAAAGAGATTATGAGGTTAAAGTTGCAAGAGATTCGAAGACTAACCCAAAAGAATTCTTTCAGGTATACAGGTTGTTAGGTAAGACACATATGCAACAGTTAGGTATCTTTATTATGAAACGTTTCGCCTACACAGTAGGCTTCTTCAGTCAAGTACAGAAAAGTTGATAGAAGCAGAAGATACTTGAAGACGATGTAATCAGTCCATCACCCTTAAAGTTTTGAGGTGGTCAGTCCCTCAGTCTGGAGAAGAGCATTGTTCAGGTATACAGAAGTAAGATCAGGGACAAGATAGGCCCACTCAAAAGTTCCTCGGGTCAGTTCACTGACAGTGATAAGGAAATGTGTAGAATTTTTAACACATACTTCCTCTCAGTTTTTACACAGGAGGATACCAGCGATATTCCAGAAATGATAAATTATGTGGAACAGGACGATAATAAACTGTGCACGATTAGGGTCACAAGTGACATGGTCCTTAGGCAAATAGATAAATTAAAACCTAACAAATCCCCAGGTCCTGATGAACTGTATGCAAGGGTTCTAAAGGAATGTAAAGAGGAGCTTAGCAAACCTTTGGCTAATCTTTTCAACATATCACTACAAACTGGCATGGTGCCAGATAAGTGGAAAATGGCAAATGTGATACCTATTTTCAAAGCAGGTGACAGGTCCTTAGCTTCGAACTATAGACCAATAAGCCTAACCTCCATAGTGGGAAAATTTATGGAATCAATAATTGCCGAGGCAGTCCGTAGCCACCTTGAAAAGCATAAATTAATCAACGAATCTCAGCATGGTTTTACAAAGGGGCGTTCCTGCCTTACGAATTTATTAACTTTTTTCACTAAGGTATTTGAGGAGGTAGATCATGGTAATGAATATGATATTGTGTATATGGACTTCAGTAAGGCTTTTGACAGGGTCCCACATCAGAGACTATTGAGGAAAATTAAGGCACATGGAATAGGAGGAGAAATTTTTTCCTTGATAGAGGCATGGTTGACAAATAGGCAGCAAAGAGTTTGCATAAATGGGGAGAAATCAGAGTGGGGAAGCGTCACGAGCGGTGTTCCACAGGGGTCAGTGTTGGGCCCCCTGCTGTTCACAATCTACATAAACGACATAGATGAGGGCATAAAGAGCGACATCAGCAAGTTTGCCGATGACACCAAAATAGGCCGTCGAATTCATTCTGACGAGGACATTAGAGCACTCCAGGAAGATTTGAATAGACTGATGCAGTGGTCGGAGAGGTGGCAGATGCAGTTTAAAATAGACAAATGCAAAGTTCTAAATGTTGGACAGGACAATAACCATGCCACATATAAACTAAATAATGTAGATCTTAATATTACGGATTGCGAAAAAGATTTAGGAGTTCTGGTTAGCAGTAATCTGAAACCAAGACAACAGTGCATAAATGTTCGCAATAAAGCTAATAGAATCCTTGGCTTCATATCAAGAAGCATAAATAATAGGAGTCCTCAGGTTGTTTTTCAACTCTATACATCCTTGGTTAGGCCTCATTTAGATTATGCTGCACAGTTTTGGTCACCGTATTACAGAATGGATATAAATGCCCTGGAAAATGTACAAAGGAGGATGACAAAGTTGATCCCATGTATCAGAAACCTTCCCTATGAGGATAGACTAAGGGCCCTGAATCTGCACTCTCTAGAAAGACGTAGAATTAGGGGGGATATGATTGAGGTGTATAAATGGAAGACAGGAATAAATAAAGGGGATGTAAATAGTGTGCTGAAAATATCTAGCCTAGAGAGGACTCGCAGCAATGGTTTTAAGTTAGAAAAAATCAGATTCAGGAAGGATATAGGAAAGTACTGGTTTGGTAATAGAGTTGTGGATGAGTGGAACAAACTCCCAAGTACAGTCCTAGAGGCCAGAACGTTGTGTAGCTTTAAAAATAGGTTGGATAAATACATGAGTGGGTGTGGGTGGGTGTGAGTTGGACCTGATTAGCTTGTGCTACCAGGACGGTTGCCGTGTTCCTCCCTTAAGTCAAGGTGACCTGACCTGACTAGGTTGGGTGCATTGGCTTAAGCCGGTAGGAGACTTGGACCTGCCTCGCATGGGCCAGTAGGCCTTCTGCAGTGTTCCTTCGTTCTTATGTTCTTATGTTCTAGCAATAATTTCATCTTGTCGGTATTGTATACCATTCTTGTACGACCAGAACTGAGCTGCATAATCTAGGCGAGGCCTTACTAATGATGTATAAAGCTGTAATATAACCGCTGAACTTCTGTTGCTTACACTTCTTGAAATAAATCCTAGTAATCTGTTTGCCTTATTACGTACGCTTAGGCATTGCTCTCTTGGTTTTAGGTTGCTGCTTACCATAACCCCCAAGTCCTTTTCGCAGTCTGTATGGCTAAGTTCTACATTATTTAACTTATAAGTGCTAGAGTTGTGGACACTCCCGAGCTTCAGAACCTTGCATTTATCTACATTGAACTGCATCTGTCACTTTTCTGACCATGTACTGAGTTTGTCTAAATCCTCCTGAAGTTCCCTGATATCTACGTTTGAATCAGTTGTCCTACCTATCTGTGTCATCTGCGAATTTGCTCATTTCACTAGCAATTCCCTCATCAAGATCATTGATGTATATTATAAACAACAACGGGCCCAAGACTGATCCCTGTCGAACGCCATTTGTTACAGATCCCCACTCGGATTTAACCCCATTTATGGACACTCTCTGCTTCCTGGAACTCATTGCTGCAGATTCTGAGTGCACGCAGGAAGAAGCCTGTAATTACACCACGTTTGGTTTTGGTGTCGTGGTGAGAGTAGAAGTGGAGAAGTTCGTTTTGGTTGGTGGGTTTTCGATAGACTTTAAAACGAAGTTCGTGGTCAGCTTTGCAGAGCAGAACATCAAGGAAAGGAAGAGTGTTGTCGACTTCTTCTTCAAGTGTGAACTGGATTGAAGGCTCGACCTGGTTGAGCTTGTCTTGGAGAGCTTGAACGTTGAAGCGTTTAGGAGTTATGAGGAGAATGTCGTCAACATAACGGAGCCAGGTGACAGACGAAGGAATAATGGTGGAGAAACGTTCGGCTTCTAGATGTTCCATGTATAGGTTCGCCAGGACCGCACTGAGTGGCGAACCCATGGGTAGTCCAAAAGTCTGCTGAAAGAGGTGATTTTTGAAAGAGAAACACGTAAAGCCAACACATAGTTCAACAAGGTCGATGAAATCGCTTCTACTCTCACCACGACACCAAAACCAAACGTGGTGTAATTATAGGCTTCTTCCTGCGTGCACTCAGAATCTGTAGCAATGAGTTCCTTGAGGAAGAATGCACTATAATTGAACAAGTATTTTCTAAACTCCACTATCCTCATCACTTCATCAGTGACTGCAGACGTCGGGCATTAAACATCTTCAACACACCCAGAGAAGACACTGCCGAGAAGAGATACATAGTCCTCCCCACCAACTCCATTGCCAAACATGTTTCCAACATCTCTTCCAATACATCATTCTAAGTATCTACCTCCACAACCACGACCATCAAGGACATCACCAGTAGTAGACAGGACAAGCCTCCATCCTCTGCAGGGGTATACATAATCCCTTGTAATGACTGCAACAAATTATATGTGGGCGAAACATCAAGAGACCTCCAAACACGTATTTCAGAACACCAATATGCAAGCAGGACTGACGGTACAAGGAATGCCTGTGTACAACATCGCAATTCACACAACCATTTAATTAACTACAGAAACTCAAGACTTATCGCCACAGAAGACAACACTCAATACCGAAGAATCATCGCTTATCTCTATAACCAACAATTTCAACTAGAACAACGGCTTCTATAACATAGCTGAACCACTCGCCAAGAAACTTCTTCATCGCTATCCCACATAAGAACATAGAACACTGCAGAAGGTCTACTCACAACTTGTCCAATACCCCTGCCAAGCTACCCAAGACTCTATAACCCCACCCGGTAGATCATCAGATGCAGCATTCTCCACCTGACCTCAACATTCTGAACATGACTATAAATACTCCCGTACTTTCCACCCCAGGTAGATCTGTGTGTGACTTGAAAAAGCCCACTGTGTGGGTGAAACGTTGTCAATAAAGGATCACATTATACTGCATATGTGTTTATATTTCTATTGTGTCGGTATTTTATACCATTTATTTCCACTGTTTGTGACTTGAAAAAGCCCACTGTGTGGGCGATACATAGTCAATAAAGGATCACATTATACTGCATATGTGTTTATATTTCCATTGTGTCGGTATTTTATACCATTTATTTCCATCTCTAACTTTTGTTCTATATACCTGGAAAAAACTTTTTGGGTTAGTTTTCGAATCCCTGGCCACTTTAATTTCATAGTCCCGTTTAGCTTTGCTTATCCCCTTTTTAACGTCCCTCTTAATGTCAATATACTGATTCATAAGATGACTCTCACCTCTTTTGATGCGCCTACAAATTCCTTTCTTATGCCTTAAAAGATATTTGAGCCTATTATTCATCCATTTTGGATAATTTCTGTTTGATCTAATTTCTTTATAAGGTATAAATGTTCTTTGAGCAGCATGTATAGTGTTCAGAAAACTGTCATATTGACAGCTCTCTTCGTTACTCCAGTACCGAACTTGCACACGAAAATCACTCACTACGAAAGCAAAAGACTTGGCAGACGATGCACCATCCCCCCAATGAAAAGCAGGGGTGTCACTAGCACGTTAAGAGACCATACAATAAGTGTCAGGGGCCCGAGACTGTTCAACTGCCTCCCAGCACACATAAGGGGGATTACCAACAGACCCCTGGCAGTCTTCAAGCTGGCACTGGACAAGCACCTAAAGTCAGTTCCTGATCAGCCGGGCTGTGGCTCGTACGTTGGTTTGCGTGCAGCCAGCAGCAACAGCCTGGTTGATCAGGCGCTGATCCACCAGGAGGCCTGGTCACAGACCGGGCCGCGGGGGCGTTGACCCCCGAAACTCTCTCCAGGTAAACTCCAGGTAAGCCCATCGTAATCTGCTAAGCAAAAATCTGGGACTGTTACTGAGTTATCCCTACTATCATACTTCCATTCAATGCTAAATGTAATTGATTTGTGGTCGCTAGCACCAAGTTCCTCTGAAATTTCTAAATTATTAACAAGGGATTCATTGTTTGCCAGAACTAAGTCAAGCAGGTTATTTCCCCGTGTAGGTTCTGTCACAAACTACATAAAAAAAAAAAAAACAATCCTGAAGTACTTCTAAGAAGTCGTATGATTCTAAATTCCCAGTCAAGAAATTCCAATCAATATGACTAAAGTTAAAGTCTCCTAGAATTACTACATTATCGTGCCTTGCGGCCTTAACAGTTTCCTCCCATAGTAGTTTCCCTTGGCCCCTATCTAAGTTTGGGGGACGGTATATCACACCTAAAATCAATTTTTCATGCCCCTTTGAAAATGCTATCCAAACAGACTCTGTATGTTACTTCAGACTTAATACCCGTTTTTATGCAACAGTTCAGGCGATCTCGGACATACAATGCCACCCCACCCCCCTTCCCGATACTTCTATCTACTTGGAACAATTTAAAACCCTGAATGTGGCATTCTGCAGGCATGTCCCGACTTTTTGAATTAAACCACGTCTCAGTTATGGCAAATACATCAGTGTTACCTGCGCTAGCAACTAATCTCAACTCATCCATCTTATTCCTAGCACTACGGCTATTAGCATAATATACATTGAAAGACTCTCCTTTCTCTTTACCCTTGCTGCTCATTTCTGTTTTTCTACTAAACCTATTACTGTCCTTATCACCTAGTGTCACTGGCTTTTCAATATCTACCTCGTTCTGCTTATTACTAGTTCCCCTAGAACTCATAATATTACTACACTGGGACTTTACTGTTTTCCCGCCAAAACCCATACCACTAACTATTCCTAGTTTAAAGTCCTAACAGCTCCCTCCACTGTAGTTGCCAGTGCCCCCACCCCAAACCTAGATAAGTGAACCCCATCCCTTGTATACATGTCATTTCTGCCATAGAAGAGGTTCCAGTTGTCAATGAATGTTACTGCATTTTCCTTACAGTATTTGTCCAGGCAACAATTGACACCAATTGCCCTGGACAACCATTCATTTCCAACTCCTCTCCTTGGCAAAATACCTCATATGACAGGGTTCCCACCCTTCCTCCTAATTATTTCTATTGCTGACCTTTGCCTGCTAATGAGGTCCTCACTCCTACGTCTGCCAACATCGTTGCCTCCAGCACTGAGACAGATAATAGGATTGCTCCCATTACCTCTCATGATGTCATCCAGATGGCTAACACTATCCTCCATCCCAGCCCTAGGAAAGCAAACCCTCTGTCTCCTACTCCTGTCCTTCAAGCAGAACGCCCTATCCATGTACCTAACTTGGCTATCCCCAACAACAACAATATTCTTAACTTCCTTGGTGTCGTTCGTCATGACGTTCCCAGTAGTCGACTCACATTTGTCGGGTAGCACAGAGAGTGCATTAGATGTTTCCAAAACAGTTTCCACAGCAGTCTCTTTCTTCTTCATCGTTTCTACCTTTCCATTCGTCTTTTTGATCGTCAACTTCGTTTCATGCTGTCCAGCCACTGACCAGTTTCCCTTCTTGACCAGAGGACTCAAAACAGGAGGACTACTACGAATCCTCTTGTTTTCCTCAGTCAATCGCAGAATCTCTATCTTCGCCATCCTCAATTCTTCCTTAAGTTGTTGGTAAAGTTGCTCGATGGAGGGCATCTTGGTTCAGTCCGTAGAGAGCACACTCGACACGTCCTCACAACTCTATTACCACACCAGTGCTTTCCTATATCCTTCCTCAATCTGAACTTTTCCAACTTGAAGCCATTGCTGCGAGTTTTGTCTTGGCTGGAAAATTTCAGCACACTATTTATATTCCCTTTATTTATTCATGTTTTCCATTTATACACCTCAATCATATCCTCCCTAATTTTACGCCTTTCGAGAGAGTGCAGATTCAGGGCCCTCAGTCTATCCTCATAGGGAAGATTTCTGATACATGGGATCAACTTTGGCATCCTCCTTCGTAGTTTTCCAGTGCATTTATATCCATTCTGTAATATGGTGACCGGAACAATGCAGCATAATCTAAATGAGGCCTAACCAAGGATATATAGAGTTGAAGAACAACCTGAGGACTTCTATTATTTATACTTCTTGAAATAAAGCCAAGGATTCTGTTAGCTTTATTGCGAACACTTATGCACTGTTGTCTTGGTTTCAGACTACTGCTAACCAGAACTCCTAAATCCTTTTCGCAATCAGTAGTATTAAGTTCTACAGTATTCAGTTTATAAGTGGCATGGTTATTGTCCTGTCCAACATTTAGCACTTTGCATTTGTCTATATTAAACTGCATCTGCCACTTCTCCGACCACTGCATCAGTCTATTCAAATCATCCTGGTGTGCACTAATGTGCTCAATAGAATGAATTGGATGGCCTATTTTGGTGTCATCGGCAAATTTGCTTATGTCGCTATTTATTCCCTCATCTATATCGTTTATGTAAATTGTGAACAATAAGGGGCCTAACACTGACCCCTGTGGAACACTGCTTGTGATGTGTCCCCATTCTGATTTCTCCCCATTTATGAAAACTCTCTGCTGCCTATTTGTCTCTACCCAGGAAAAAATTTCTCCTCCTATTCCGAGTGCCTTAAGTGTCCTCAAAAGTCTCTGATGTGGAACTCTATCGAAAGCCTTACTGAAGTCCATATACACAATATCATATTCATTACCATGATCTACCTCCTCAAACACCTTAGAGAAAAAAGTTAGTAAAACTGTGTTGAGATTCATTTATCAGTTTATGCCTATGAAGATGGCTACGAATTACCTCGGCAGTTATTGATTCCATAAATTTTCCCACTATGGAGGTAAGGTCTATAGTTCGAAGCTAGGGACCTGTCACCTGCCTTGTAAATAGGTATTACATTTGCCATTTTCCACTTATCAGGCACTATGCCAGTGATATGTTGAAAAGATCAGCCAAAGTTTTGCTAAGTTCCACTTTACATTCCTTTAAAACGCTTGCAAACAGTTCATCAGGGCCTGGGGATTTGTTAGGTTTAATTTCTCTATTTGTCTGAGGACCATGTCACTAGTTACTGCAATCGTGCATAGTTTATTATCGTCCTGTTCTACATAATTTATTATTTCTGGAAT
Source organism: Cherax quadricarinatus (assembly GCF_038502225.1). NCBI lineage: Eukaryota > Metazoa > Arthropoda > Malacostraca > Decapoda > Parastacidae > Cherax > Cherax quadricarinatus. Next base: position 13,124,697 of record NC_091320.1, read on the forward strand.
TTCGCTAGTATTTTCCTGAGTAAAGACTGAGAGGAAGTAAGAATTGAAAATTTCACACATATCCCTATCATTGTCAGTGCTCTGACCTGAGCTACTCAGAAGTGGGCCTATCTTGTCTCTAATTTTACTTCTGTAAGCCTAAAAGAACCCTTTTGTGTTAGTCTTCGAATCCCTTGCGACCTTGGCCTCATAATCCTTTTTTGCTTTTCTTATTCCTGATTTTTATTTCTCTTTTCAATTAAATTGATTTCTTAACTGCCCTTCCTCTCTTTTGATACACCTATATATGCCTCTCTTGTGACCTATGAGATATTTTAATCTATTGTTCATCCATTTGGGATCATTTTTGATATATCTAATATCCCTACTCGGAAAAAAAAAGTTGACTGAGCAGCTAGAACTATGCTCTGAAAAACATCATATTGGCAACCAACACCAGCTACCTGACCCATAGTCAGATCATCCCAATTTAGCATACCCAGGTAATTTTTCAGTCCCACGAAATCAGCCAATTGAAAGTCTGGGACAGAGACTTGATTGCAATTTACTGGGTAATTCCGTAATATATTGAAATTAAGTGATTTGTGACCACTTTCCCCAAGCTCATCATTAACCTCAAGATTATTAATTAGTGAATCTTTGTTGGCAAGAACCAAGTCAAGCAGATTGTTTCCTCTAGTTGGTTCTGTCACAAACTGTTTTAAAAAGCAATCCTGAACTGTATCAAGAGAGTCACTAGACTCAAGATTTCCTGTCAGATTGTTCCAATCAGTTTGTCTAAAGTTAAAATCCCCCATTAACTCAACATTTTCACATCTAATTGCCTTATAAATTTCGTCTCATAGCAGCTTACTGCACTCCTTGTCAAGGTTTGGGGGCCTATACATCACACCAAAAATTAATTTTTCATACCTCTCGAGAAACTGTAGCCAAACAGATTCTGTGTCCGATGTTTCTAATCTTATATCATGTCTAACACAACAAGTTAAATTTTCTCTGACATACATCACCACTCCACCACCCTTCCTGGTGACCCTATCAGTGTGAAATAGTTTATAACTCTGTATGTTGCATTCAGAAGGCATTTCTCTATCATTCAAGTTGAACCAAGTCTCTGTTACAGCAATAATATCTATATTACCCGCCCTTGCAAGTAATCTTAGCTCATCTATCTTATTTCTTAGACCCCTACTATTTGTATAGTAAACCTTAAGGGAGCTAGTCACTCGTTGCCCTCTACTATCTCCCTTTGTTTGTTGAGCAATTGCTTTGCCTTTACTAGCAACTGGTAATATGTAATGTGTTCAACCCTAATACTGCAGCCTGGTTGTTTCCCACAAATACCCATACCTCTATAATCTATCAGTTTAAATTCTTAGACAAGTCATCAATAACCCCTTATCCAATTGGCTAATGCAACCACTCCAACCCCAGAGAGATGAACCCCATCCCTTGTATACATATCATGCTTGCTATATAATTTGTCCCAGTTATTAATGAATGGGATTGCAAGTTCCTTGCAGTACCTGTCTAGCCAGAAATTTATACCAATTGCCCTAGACATTCATTTATTGCCTACTCCCCTTGTAGGCAAGATACTACATATGACTGGGATCTCTCCCTTAGACCTGACAACTTCTATGGTTGACCTGTACTTATCCAGCATCTCCTGCCTCCTGCCCTTCCTGATGTCATTTCAACCAGCACTAAGATAATTGGCTTTTTCCCATTACCTTTCATAATATTATCCAACCTGCTGACTATGTCACCAACACGAGCTCCTGGGAGGCATACCCTCTGCCTGACTCTCCTATCTCTGTTACAAAAAGCACGGTCCATGTATCTTACCTGAGAGTTACCCACAGTTAGAATATTCTTACCTTGATTAGCAGGGGAGTCAGTGGTACCTTTAACCTCACTAACCACTGAAGTACACTCGTCCTGGAGAACAGAGAATTGATTTCCTGCCTTCACATCTTCTTTATTAACCTTCCTTATCTTCCTTCTTCCTGAACTGTGAACCACTTGCCACTTAAAGCGGCTGCCAGTCTCCAAATCACTGCTGGTATCGTTTTCCTCACCAGCTCCAACCATCTCACATTCACTCCTATTTTCCTCCTGAAGAAGTAGAACCACCTTCTTCAACACTTTAAACACTACAGCAAGCCATGGTGCTCAGTAACACCCCACGCTAACTCCCAGACGGCTTAGGAAAGTGACCACACGTGACCTTTGACCGCAGCGTACTGTGATGTGACTATGTAGCCACACTATGATGTGTGTGTATCCACATTATGATGGTCTGTGTAGTCACACTATGATGTGTGTGTCTAGCCACACTATGATGTTACTGTGTAGCCACCCTATGATGTGTGTTTGTGTGTAGCCACACTATGATTTGTCTGTGTAGCCACACCATGATGTGTCTGTGTAGCCACACTATGATTTGTCAGTGTAGCCCCACTGTAATGTGTCTGTGTAGCCACACTATGATTTGTCTGTGTAACCACACTATGATGCATCTGTGTAACCTCACTATGATGTGTCTGTGTAGCCTCACTATGATGTGTCTGTGTAGCCACACTATGATGTGTCTGTGTAGCCACACTATGATGTGTCTGTGTAGCCTCACTATGATGTGTCTGTGTAGCCACACTATGATGTGTCTGTGTAGCCACACTATGATGTGTCTGTGTAGCCACACTATGATGTGTCTGTGTAGCCACACTATGATGTGTCTGTGTAGCCTCACTATGATGTGTCTGTGTAGCCACACTATGATGTGTCTGTGTAGCCACACTATGATTTGTCTGTGTAACCACACTATGATGCATCTGTGTAACCTCACTATGATGTGTCTGTGTAGCCTCACTATGATGTGTCTGTGTAGCCACACTATGATGTGTCTGTGTAGCCACACTATGATGTGTCTGTGTAGCCTCACTATGATGTGTCTGTGTAGCCACACTATGATGTGTCTGTGTAGCCACACTATGATGTGTCTGTGTAGCCACACTATGATGTGTCTGTGTAGCCACACTATGATGTGTCTGTGTAGCCTCACTATGATGTGTCTGTGTAGCCTCACTATGATGTGTCTGTGTAGCCTCACTATGATGTGTCTGTGTAGCCACACTATGATGTGTCTGTGTAGCCACACTATGATGTGTCTGTGTAGCCACACTATGATGTGTCTGTGTAGCCACACAATAGTGACGGTGCTGGGGATAGAGTTCTGCACCAGGGACTGTTAGGGAAAGTGGCAGCTCGTGGCATTGGGGGAGAGGTGCTCTCGTGGATCGAGTCATGGCTCACAGACAGGAAGCAGAGAGTGTCCATAAATGAAGTTAAATCCGTGTGGGGATCTGTAACAGGTGGCGTTCCACAGGGATCAGTCTTGGGCCCGTTGTTTATAATATATATCAATGACCTTGATGAGGGAATTACTAGTGATATGAGCAAATTCGCCGATGACACAAAGATGGGTAGGATAATTGATTCAAACGTAGACGTTAGGGAACTTCAGGAGGATTTAAACAAACTATATTCTTGGTCAGAAAAGTGGCAGATGCAGTTCGGTGTAGATAAGTGCAGGGTTCTGAAGCTCGGGAGTGTCCATAACCCTAGCACTTATAAGTTAAATGATGTAGAACTTAGCCATACGGATTGCGAAAGGGACTTGGGGGTTATGGTGAGCAGCAACCTTAAACCAAGACAGCAGTGCCTAAGCGTACGTAATAAGGCAAATAGATTACTGGGATTTATATCAAGAAGTGTAAGCAACAGAAGTCCAGAGGTCATACTGCAGCTTTATACATGAAATGGTATAAAATACCGACAGGTTGTTGGGTGGGACACATATGCAGCAGTTGGGTGTCTTTGTTTCGAAGCGTTTCGCCTGCACAGTGGGCTTCTTCAGTCGAGTACAGAAAAGTTGTAATGGCTTGATAAAGCTCCTGGAGAGCGAAACGTTGCCACAATAAATGTCGCATTAGTTGCACTTGTGTCCTTTTACTTTACAGAAAAGTTGATGGAAGCAGGGGAGACTTGGGGACGATGTGATCAGTCCATCACCCTGGAGAAGAGCATTGTTCCATAGTCTGAAACAATATTGTTTCAGACTATGGAACAATGTTCTTCTCCAGGCTGAGGGACTGACCACCTCAAAACTTTAAGGGTGATGGACTGGTTGCATCGTCTTCGGGTCTCTTGTGCTTCTATCAACTTTTCTGTACTCGACTGAAGAGGCCTGCTGTGTGGGCGAGGCGTTTCGGGGTAGAGATGCCTGACTGTTGCGTGTGTCTTGCCTAGCAATCTGTCGGTATTTTATACCATTTTAATGTTCAAGACAGCAATGCCTAAACGTACGTAATAAGGCAGATAGATTACTGGGATTTATATCAAGAAGTGTAAGCAACAGAAGTCCAGAGGTCATACTGCAGCTTTATACATCATTAGTAAGGCCTCACCTAGATTGTGCAGCTCAGTTCTGGTCTCCATATTGCAGAATGGACATAAATTCGTTAGAAAACATTCAGCGTAGGATGACTAAATTAATACATAGCATTAGAAATCTTCCTCATGAAGAAAGATTGAAGACTCTTAAGTTACATTCACTTGTTAGACGAAGAATGAGGGGAGACCTGATCGAAGTGTATAAGTGGAAGATAGGTATTAATAAAGGGGATATTAATAAGGTCTTGAGGATATCTCTCCAAGAGAGAACCCGCAGTAATGGATTTAAATTAGATAAGTTTAGATTTAGAAAGGACGTAGGAAAGTATTGGTTTGGAAATAGGGTAGTTGATGAGTGGAACAGTCTACCTAGTTGGGTTATTGAGGCTAGGACTTTGGGTAGTTTCAAATTTAGGTTGGATAAGTACATGAGTGAGAGGGGTTGGATTTGAGTGGGACTTTCACATCAGAGCTTATTTCTTGAGTGGCATTGAAAGTTGGGTTGGGCAAATGTTTTGTTAGTGGGATGAATTGTAAAGGACCTGCCTAGTATGGGCCAACAGGCCTGCTGCAGTGTTCCTCCTTTCTTATGTTTCTTATGTTTCTTATGTTTCTAAGTAGGGAAGATACGGCTGGGGAGGTAGGAACGACCTCTCTGGAGAGGGGGAGGGACGAACGACCCCCAAGGAAGGGTATGGAGAGGGAGGAGTGAGGAACGATCCCCCAAGGAGGGTGTGGAGAGGGGGGAGGAAGGAGGAACGATCCCCCAGGGAGGGTGTGGAGAGGGGGGAGGAAGGGGGAATAGAAACGAGCATCAAAGGGTCCAGGGGGAGTGGAAGGGAAGTGGACGGGGCGGGGAGGAGAGGGGTACAGGGCCAGCTACTCTAAATCAATAAGTGTACATGTCTGCCCTCCCCCTTTCCACATCCCCCCCCCCGTCCTTGGTGTCAGTGTTACTAGAACAGTGTGTTACAAGTATAGTGTGTTACTAGTATAGCGTTACTAGAATAGTGTGTTACTAGTAAAGTGTGTTACTAGTATAGTGTTACAAGTATAGTGTGTTACTAGTATAGCGTTACAAGTATAGTGTGTTACTAGTATAGTGTTACTAGAATAGTGTATTGCTAGTATAGTGTGTTACTAGTACAGTGTTACTAGAATAGTGTTACAAGTATAGTGTGTTACTAGTATAGCGTTACTAGAATAGTGTATTGCTAGTATAGTGTGTTACTAGTACAGTGTTACTAGTATAGTGTTACAATATAGTGTGTTACTAGTATAGCGTTACTAGAATAGTGTTACTAGTATAGTGTGCTACTAGTATAGTGTTACTAGAATAGTGTGTTACTAGTATAGTGTTACTAGAATTGTGTTACAAGTATAGTGTGTTACTAGTATAGCGTTACTAGAATAGTGTTACTAGCATTGTGTGTTACTAGTATAGTGTTACTAGTATGGTGTGTTACTAGTATAGTGTTACTAGTATAGTGTGCTGGTATAGTGTGTTACTAGTATAGCGTTACTAGAATAGTGTTACTAGTATAGCGTTACTAGAATAGTGTTACTAGTATAGAGTTGCTAGTATAGTGTTACTAGTATAGCGTTACTAGAATAGTGTTACTAGTATAGTGTGTTACTAGTATATTGTTACTAGTATAGTGTGTTACTAGTATAGTGATACTAGTACAGTGTGTTACTAGTATAGTGTTACTAGTATAGTGTGTTATTAGTATAGTGTGTTACTAGAATATTGTTACTAGTATAGTGTGTTACTAGTATAGTGTTACTAGTATAGTGTGTTACTAGTATAGTGTTACTAGTATAGTGTTACTAGTATAGTGTGTTACTAGTATATTGTTACTAGTATAATGTGTTACTAGTATAGTGTGTTACTAGTATATTGTTACTAGTATAATGTGTTACTAGTATAGTGTGTTACTAGTATATTGTTACTAGTATAGTGTGATACTAGTATAGTGTTACTAGTATAGTGTTACTAGTATAGTGTTACTAGTATAGTGTTACTAGTATAGTGTGTTACTAGTATATTGTTACTAGTATAGTGTGTTACTAGTATAGTGTGTTACTAGTATATTGTTACTAGTATAGTGTGTTACTAGAATAGTGTGTTACTAGTATATTGTTACTAGTATAGTGTTACTAGTATAGTGTTACTAGTATAGTGTTACTAGTATAGTGTTACTAGTATAGTGTTACTAGTGTAGTGTTACTAGTATAGTGTTACTAGTATAGTGTGTTACTAGCATATTGTTACTAGTATAGTGTGTTACTAGTATATTGTTACTAGTATAGTGTGTTACTATTATAGTGTGTTACTAGTATATTGTTACTAGTATAGTGTGTTACTAGTATATTGTTACTAGTATAGTGTGTTACTATTATAGTGTGTTACTAGTATAGTGTTACTAGTATAGTGTTACTAGTATAGCGTTACTAGTATAGTGTTACTAGTATATTGTTACTAGTATAGTGTGTTACTAGTATAGTGTTACTAGTACAGTGTGTTACTAGTATAGTGTTACTAGTATAGTGTTACTAGTATAGTGTTACTAGTATAGTGTTACTAATATAGTGTTACTAGTATAGTGTGTTACTAGTATAGTGTGTTACTAGTATAGTGTTACTAGTATAGTGTTACTAGTATAGTGTGTTACTAGTAGAGTGTTACTAGTATAGTGTTACTAGTATAGTGTTACTAGTATAGTGTGTTACTAGTATAGTGTTACTAGTATAGTGTGTTACTAGTATAGTGTTACTAGTATAGTGTGTTACTAGTATAGTGTTACTAGTATAGTGTGTTACTAGTATAGTGTTACTAGTATAGTTTTAGTAGTATAGTTTTAGTAGTATAGTTATACTAGTATAGTTATAGTAGTATAGTTATAGTAGTATAGTTATAGTAGTATAGTTATAGTAGTATAGTTATAGTAGTATAGTTATAGTAGTATAGTTATAGTAGTATAGTTATACTAGTATAGTTATAGTAGTATAGTTATAGTAGTATAGTTATACTAGTATAGTGTTACTAGTATAGTGTTACTAGTATAGTGTTACTAGTATAGTGTGTTACTAGTATAGTGTTACTAGTATAGTGTGTTACTAGTATAGTGTTACTAGTATAGTGTGTTACTAGTATAGTGTTACTAGTATAGTGTTACTAGTATAGTGTTACTAGTATAGTGTGTTACTAGTATAGTGTTACTAGTATAGTGTGTTACTAGTATAGTGTTACTAGTATAGTGTTACTAGTATAGTGTTACTAGTATAGTGTGTTACTAGTATAGTGTTACTAGTATAGTGTTACTAGTACAGTGTTACTAGTATAGTGTTAGTAGTATAGTGTGTTACTAGTATAGTGTTACTAGTATAGTGTGTTACTAGTATAGTGTTACTAGTATAGTGTGTTACTAGTATAGTGTTACTAATATAGTGTTACTAGTATAGTGTGTTACTAGTATAGTGTTACTAGTATAGTGTTACTAGTATAGTGTGTTACTAGTGTAGTGTTACTAGTATAGTGTGTTACTAGTATAGTGTTACTAGTATAGTGTTACTAGTATAGTGTTACTAGTATAGTGTGTTACTAGTATAGTGTTACTAGTATAGTGTTACTAGTATAGTGTTACTAGTATAGTGTGTTACTAGTATAGTGTTACTAGTATAGTGTTTCTAGTATAGTGTTACTAGTATAGTGTGTTACTAGTATAGTGTTGCTAGTATAGTGTTACTAGTATAGTGTGTTACTAGTGTAGTGTTACTAGTATAGTGTTACTAGTATAGTGTTACTAGTATAGTGTTACTAGTATAGTGTGTTACTAGTATAGTGTTACTAGTATAGTGTTACTAGTATAGTGTGTTACTAGTATAGTGTTACTAGTATAGTGTGTTACTTGTATAGTGTTACTAGTATAGTGTTACTAGTATAGTGTGTTACTAGTATAGTGTTACTAGTATAGTGTGTTACTAGTATAGTGTTACTAGTATAGTGTGTTACTAGTATAGTGTTACTAGTATAGTGTGTTACTAGTATAGTGTTACTAGTATAGTGTGTTACTTGTATAGTGTTACTAGTATAGTGTTACTAGTATAGTGTGTTACTAGTACAGTGTTACTAGTATAGTGTGTTACTAGTATAGTGTTACTAGTATAGTGTGTTACTAGTATAGTGTTACTAGTATAGTGTGTTACTAGTATAGTGTTACTAGTATAGTGTGTTACTAGTATAGTGTTAGTAGTATAGTGTGTTACTTGTATAGTGTTACTAGTATAGTGTTGCTAGTACAGTGTGTTACTAGTATAGTGTTACTAGTATAGTGTGTTACTAGTATAGTGTTACTAGTATAGTGTTACTTGTATAGTGTGTTACTAGTATAGTGTTACTAGTATAGTGTGTTACTAGTATAGTGTTACTAGTATAGTGTTACTAGTATAGTGTGTTACTAGTATAGTGTTACTAGTATAGTGTGTTACTTGTATAGTGTTACTAGTATAGTGTTACTAGTATAGTGTGTTACTAGTATAGTGTTACTAGTATAGTGTGTTACTAGTATAGTGTTACTAGTATAGTGTGTTACTAGTATAGTGTTACTAGTATAGTGTGTTACTAGTATAGTGTTACTAGTATAGTGTGTTACTTGTATAGTGTTACTAGTATAGTGTTACTAGTATAGTGTGTTACTAGTATAGTGTTACTAGTATAGTGTGTTACTAGTATAGTGTTACTAGTATAGTGTGTTACTAGTATAGTGTTACTAGTATAGTGTGTTACTAGTATAGTGTTACTAGTATAGTGTGTTACTAGTATAGTGTTACTAGTATAGTGTGTTACTTGTATAGTGTTACTAGTATAGTGTTACTAGTATAGTGTGTTACTAGTATAGTGTTACTAGTATAGTGTGTTACTAGTATAGTGTTACTAGTATAGTGTTACTAGTATAGTGTGTTACTAGTATAGTGTTACTAGTATAGTGTGTTACTAGTATAGTGTTACTAGTATAGTGTTACTAGTATAGTGTGTTACTTGTATAGTGTTACTAGTATAGTGTTACTAGTATAGTGTGTTACTAGTATAGTGTTACTAGTATAGTGTGTTACTAGTATAGTGTTACTAGTATAGTGTGTTACTAGTATAGTGTTACTAGTATAGTGTGTTACTAGTATAGTGTTACTAGTATAGTGTGTTACTTGTATAGTGTTACTAGTATAGTGTTACTAGTATAGTGTGTTACTAGTATAGTGTTACTAGTATAGTGTTACTAGTATAGTGTGTTACTTGTATAGTGTTACTAGTATAGTGTTACTAGTATAGTGTTACTAGTATAGTGTGTTACTAGTATAGTGTTACTAGTATAATGTTGCTAGAATATTTATGCTTCATTACCTATTTTATTAACTAATATTTTATTATTGTTTTCCTTTTATCAGTTTACTTTGGTGGCAAGTTTTATTGCTTTATATTTTTCCTTATTTTTCTTGCTGATATTATAATTTACAGACTTGTGTTAAATGCTGCTTATCAAGCCATTTATTAAAGTGTTGTAGCCATTTACTCCAGTGTTTTAACCATTTATTCACTGTTGTAGACATTTTTCCAATTACTTTAGCCTTTTATTCAAGTGTTTTAGCCTTTTATACTAGTGCTGTAGCCATTTAATCCAGGGTTTTAGTCATTTACACAAGTGTTGTAGACCTTTATTCGAGTGTTGTAGCCATTTATTAAAGTGCTGTAACCATTTATTCCAGTGTTGTAACAATTTGAGTGCACAGATACACACACACACACCCCGTGGGAGGTGCGAGTGTGTTGAGTGCACACACACACACCCCGTGGCAGGTGCGAGTGTGTTGAGTGCACGCATACACAATCCTTGGATTGTGCAGGTGTGTTGAGTGCACACATACACACCTTGTGGCAGGTGCGAGTGTGTTGAGTGCACGCATACACAATCCTTGGATTGTGCAGGTGTGTTGAGTGCACACACACACACCCCGTGGCAAGTGCGAGTGTGTTGAGTGCACACATACACAATCCTTGGATTGTGCAGGTGTTTTGAGTGCACACATACACACCCCGTGGCAGGTGCGAGTGTGTTGAGTGCACGCATACACAATCCTTGGATTGTGCAGATGTGTTGAGTGCACACATACACACCCCGTGGCAGGTGCGAGTGTGTTGAGTGCACAAATACACAATCCTTGGATTGTGCAGGTGTGTTGAGTGCACACACACACACACACACACTCCGTGGCTAGTGCAGGTAGGTTGAGTGCACACATACACACCCCGTGGCTGGTGCAGGTGTGTTGAGTGCACACATACACACACACTCCGTGGCTGGTGCAGGTGTGTTGAGTGTACACATACACACGCAGTCCGTGGCTAGTGCAGGTAGGTTGAGTGCACACATACACACCCCGTGGCTGGTGCAGGTGTGTTGAGTGCACACATACACACACACACCCCGTGGCTGGTGTGGGTGTGTTGAGTGCACAGATACACACACACCCCGTGGCAGGTGCGGGTGTGTTGAGTGCACACATACACGCCCCGTGGATGGTGCGGGTGTTTTGAGTGCACACTTCCACACCCCGTGGATAGTGCGGGTGTGTTGAGTGCACACATACTCACACACCCCGTGGCTAGTGCGGGTGTGTTGAGTGCACACTTACACACAACCCGTGGATGGTGCGGGTGTGTTGAGTCCATACACACACACACACACAAACCCCATGGCTGGTGCAGGTGTGTTGAGTGCACACATACACACACACCCCGTGGCTAGTGCAGGTAGGTTGAGTGCACACATACACACCCCGTGGCTGGTGCAGGTGTGTTGAGTGCACACATACACACACACTCCGTGGCTGGTGCAGGTGTGTTGAGTGTACACATACACACACAGTCCGTGGCTAGTGCAGGTAGGTTGAGTGCACACATACACACCCCGTGGCTGGTGCAGGTGTGTTGAGTGCACACATACACACACACACCCCGTGGCTGGTGTGGGTGTGTTGAGTGCATAGATACACACACACCCCGTGGCAGGTGCGGGTGTGTTGAGTGCACACTTCCACACCCCGTGGATGGTGCGGGTGTGTTGAGTGCACACATACTCACACACCCCGTGGCTAGTGCGGGTGTGTTGAGTGCACACTTACACACAACCCGTGGATGGTGCGGGTGTGTTGAGTCCATACACACACACACACAAACCCCGTGGCTGATGCAGGTGTGTTGAGTGCACACATACACACACACCCCGTGGCTAGTGCAGGTAGGTTGAGTGCACACATACTCACACACCCCGTGACTGGTGCAGGTGTGTTGAGTGCAAACATACACACACACACCGTGGCTAGTGTGGGTGTGTTGAGTGCACACATACACACACACCCCGTGGCTAGCGTGGGTGTGTTGAGTGCACACATACACACACACCCCGTGGCTAGTGTGGGTGTGTTGAGTGCACACATACACACACACCCCGTGGCTAGCGTGGGTGTGTTGAGTGCACACATACACACACACACCGTGGCTAGTGTGGGTGTGTTGAGTGCACACATACACACACACCCCGTGGCTAGCGTGGGTGTGTTGAGTGCACACATACACACACACACCGTGGATAGTGTGGGTGTGTTGAGTGCACACATACACACACACCCCGTGGCTAGCGTGGGTGTGTTGAGTGCACACATACACACACACACCGTGGATAGTGTGGGTGTGTTGAGTGCACACATACACACACACCCCGTGGCTAGCGTGGGTGTGCTGAGTGCACACATACACACACACACCCCGTGGCTAGCGTGGGTGTGTTGAGTGCACACATACACACACACACCCCGTGGCTAGCGTGGGTGTGTTGAGTGCACACATACACACACACACCCCGTGGCTAGCGTGGGTGTGTTGAGTGCACACATACACACACACCCCGTGGCTGGTGCGGGTGTGTTGAGTGTACACATACACACACACCCCGTGGCTAGCGTGGGTGTGTTGAGTGCACACATACACACACACACCCCGTGGCTGGTGCGGGTGTGTTGAGTGCACACATACACACACACCCCGTGGCTGGTGCGGGTGTGTTGAGTGCACACATACACACACACCCCGTGGCTGGTGCGGGTGTGTTGAGTGCACACATACACACACACCCCGTGGCTAGCGTGGGTGTGTTGAGTGCACACATACACACACACCCCGTGGCTAGCGTGGGTGTGTTGAGTGCACACATACACACACACCCCGTGGCTGGTGCGGGTGTGTTGAGTGCACACATACACACACACCCCGTGGCTAGCGTGGGTGTGTTGAGTGCACACATACACACACACCCCGTGGCTAGCGTGGGTGTGTTGAGTGCACACATACACACACACCCCGTGGCTAGCGTGGGTGTGTTGAGTGCACACATACACACACACCCCGTGGCTAGCGTGGGTGTGTTGAGTGCACACATACACACACACCCCGTGGCTAGCGTGGGTGTGTTGAGTGCACACATACACACACACCCCGTGGCTAGCGTGGGTGTGTTGAGTGCACACATACACACACACCCCGTGGCTAGCGTGGGTGTGTTGAGTGCACACATACACACACACCCCGTGGCTAGCGTGGGTGTGTTGAGTGCACACATACACACACACACCCCGTGGCTGGTGCGGGTGTGTTGAGTGCACACATACACACACACACCGTGGCTGGTGCGGGTGTGTTGAGTGCACACATACACACACACCCCGTGGCTAGCGTGGGTGTGTTGAGTGCACACATACACACACACACCCCGTGGCTAGTGTGGGTGTGTTGAGTGCACACATACACACACACACCCCGTGGCTAGCGTGGGTGTGTTGAGTGCACACATACACACACACACCCCGTGGCTAGCGTGGGTGTGTTGAGTGCACACATACACACACACCCCGTGGCTGGTGCGGCTGTTTACTTCCTGGTTTGTCTCTTAATTAACTTCACTCGCTGTTCTGTTCACCTTTGTAAGTTGAACTTTTTCATCATATACGTACGTAGGGCGGGGAGGACGGGAACACCACAGACGCCACTAATTAAAATCGAGTGTAGAAAGCACTTTGCCTTTGTCTGCGTCCTATATTCACCTCCAGGAAATTTATATGAAATATATTTGGTGTTACTATATATGCTGATACATTAATTTATTAATGTTGGTGAAGGACCTTGCCTTTCCTGATCTTCTGGGCGGAAAAAAGTGATGTGTTAACAGGCGAATTGAAAGAGGAAAGATTCACCTTATAGATCAAAATATTTAAGAGAGAAATGAAGGAAAAGAATTAGGAAAGCCAAAGGAAAATATACAATTAAGGTTGTGATGGAATAAAAAGCATCCACAGAGTTTCTTTCACAAATATTTGAATAAGATTATAGAAAAAAATGTCAGACTCACTTTAATGTAACTCAGGTCAGCTTAGTGTATAATTTTTTAATACTTATTTCCTCTGTTTTATTAGAGGAGGGTAAATAAAATCCCACAAATCAATTATTATACAAACTTGGACGAGAATAAATTATAGAAAATCAAAGTCACAACTTGAAGAACTGAAGCCGAGCAAGTCTCCGGGTCCTGATAAGTTATTCTGAAGGGTTGTAAATAAATGAGAAGAGGAACTTAGCAAACAGGTATTATACCTGATAAGTGGAAAATGGGAAATGTGATAACCATTGACAATGTGGGAGACAGAGCTGTAGCTTCAAATTACAGACTTGTGAACTTAACCTCAACTGTGGAAAACGTGTTGGAATCGATAACTGAGAATATAACTCGAGGCCAGTCTGGAAGATGTAATTTGATTAATAAATCTCATAATGATGTCACAGAGGGACGTTGTTATCTAACTAAGGTACTGTAGGCAGACCAAGATGAGGAATATAGTATAGTGTATATGGTCTTCAGAAAGTTTCACACGGGAGACTGATGAGGATGATAGTGGCACGTGGCAGAGGAGGAGAAATTATATCCTAGGTCGAGTCAAAATAAAGACTAGTGAAGTTCCTGTGGCACTACATGTGCCACAGTGGTCAGTCTTGGGATCTATATTATTCACAATCTACATAAACGACAAATAGCGATATATGTAAGTTTACCCATAACACTGTAATTGGTCGTGACATCATTTCTGACGAGGACTATAGGCAGCTACAGTATGACCTGGATAAGTCGAAGTTGTGGTCAGAGAAGTGGCAGTTGCAGTTGAATGCAGTCAAACTGAAGATTCTAATTCTAAGAAAAGAAAATAATAATGGTACTTGTAAGTTAAATAATGTAGATCTTAGGCAATATATATGGAAAAAAGATTAAGAATTTTTGGTTAGCAGAAACTTAAAGACAACAGAGCATAAATATTGGCAATAAAGGTTATACGAGTCTTGGCTTCATATGATTTATATAAATCTAAGATTATATATCAACTTTACATATGTTTGGTTGGGCTTCATTTAGATTATAACAGTCAGATCTGATCACCATGATATGGTGTCCCATAGCTCGGTTGTTAGCGCACTCACCTCACACACTGAGGTCCGTGTTTCTATCCGAGGTACGGGTGGAAACATTTGGTCGTGTTTCTTTAAGATACCTGCTGTCAATGTTCACCTTGCAGCAAGTAGGTACCTGGGTGTTAGCCGACTGGTGTGGGTCGCATCCTGAGGGACAAAATTAACCTAATTTGCCCGATATGCTCTGTATAACCAGGGGCTTTATTATAGTATGTCACTGATGTCAGCTACGTCTGTGTACGTTGTATCATGTATATGTAGAAATAAAGATTATTATTATTATTATTATTATCATTATTATTATTATTATTTTTATTATTATTATTATTATTATTATTATTATTATTATTATTATTATTATTATTATTATTATTATTATTATTATTATTATTATTAAAAATGGAAAGTATAGAGAGAAGGATAGCAAAGTTGATCCCATATATCAGAAATATTACCTACGAAGACAGGCTGAAGAAGCAATACTTGTACTCTCTGGAAAGATGAAATATGGAAGGATGTGACTGAAATACAGAAATGCAAAAAGAGGAAATGGGAGTATAAATAATGGGCCGAAAATCAGTAACCAAGGAAACAAAAAAAAAAAAACATGGATTCAAGTTGGATAAATTTAGATATAGAAAGGATATAGAATATACGTTTAGCAAGGCAGGATAACTTAGATTTAGTTACCCCAAGTTAGGTTAGGGTATAATAAGTTAGGCTGGGTTATTATAAGTTAGGTTAGGTTATAATAAGTTAGCCTAAGCTTTTCTAAGTTAGGTTAGGTTATAATAAATTAGGCTAGGCCATTCTAAGTTAGGTTAGGTTATAGAATAAAAATATAAAACCCAAAAAATAGAGGAGTCCTTAAGTAGGCCTACCGACCCATCCTAGGCTGTTGCCTAGCATGGATCAATATGCCTACTCCAGGGTTCCATTCTTTGGTTCTCACGTTTTTTAACCTATAACCTAGCCTAACTTAGAAGAGCCTATCCTAACTTATTATAACCTAACCTAACTTAGGATAGCCAAATCTAACTGATAACCTAAAGTAATGGAGGATAAATTAACCTAAATTTGAATACCTTAACCTAATTTTATTTTATAACTTAGCCTAACACTGTACACAAAATTTAAATTAACTTAAACTAACCTAGGGTACATAACTTAACCTAACATAAACTAACCAAGGGTACATTAATTAACTTAACCTAACATAAACTAACCTTCCTGGTGGAAGTTTGGCAAGGAGGGGAAATGTGCTAGGTCAGCTTTTGCTCTATGTGCTAGGCCCCTCAAGGAAGGTTCCTTGATGTTGGTGAGGGGCTCTTGATTTAGGGAATTGGATCTGTGCTCCAGTTCCCCGAATTAAGCCTGAATGCCTTCCACATCCCCCCCCCCAGGCGCTGTATAATCTTCCGGGTTTAGCGCTTCCCCCTTGATTATAATAATAATAATCTATGTGCTAGGGATTGTTGGTGGTGGAGTAGGTGCTGTGGTGTCTTCAGATTGTTTTTGACCCTTCTGGGGGACACACTGACGCCGGGATAACAAACAAAGAACACTAATCCGTGCATTTGTGTGCATAAAAGTATCTCAAAGAACACATCTAAACACTTACAGAGAAGTGTGATTAGTTTCTTAAGTGACAAGATTGTGAATAATAAAGACAAACCTTGTGGAACATAGTGTACCAGTGTGTGTGAATATTCTTAGACTGTGGAAGACGTGGTCATTCATGGACACTTCAGCTTCTGTCAAGTCACCGATATCTGTCAAAGGTGTAAACAACATCATAGCTCACGCTACAAGAGCAAGGTAGGTTTCGAACTATCTTGTCATACAGGGGACTGCACAGTTCTTGTGTTGCAAGGGGTTTGAAATCATCCATTAGTCGGCAGTGAGGTGCGGACTTTTGGGTCCATACATGTGAGTATTCTAGTCAGCAATCAGTTTCTGAGATATGCTGACTTAACACCCCCTAGGGGAAATTCTACTCACCCATATAAATTATTTTACAGCCCATGAGGTAGTGCATACGACAGCTTCTCAAGATATCGCTATATCAATATATCGCAGGGACGGCTATGTAGGCGAAAGCTGTCTTTCAAGATAAGTTTCCCTACACTCCACTATTTAATCTCTGACTTAGTTTGTAGCATTATCCTCAACATAAGATGACGTAAACTATCCTAGAATACCTAAGATGACATAAACTATCCTAGAATACCTAAGATGATGTAAACTATCCTAGGAAACCCAAACAAATTCAGTGAATCGTTTTAATATTGTTGCAGAACACCATGTTGATCGAATATGTGTGTAGGATAGGTTAGGTTAGGTTAGGTTAGATAAATTTAGAAAAGGTTAGGTTAAGTTAGGTTAGGTTAGATTAATTTAGGTTAGGTTAGGTTAGGTTAGGTTAGGTTAGATAAATTTAGAAAAGGTTAGGTTAAGTTAGGTTAGGTTAGATTAATTTAGGTTAGGTTAGGTTAGGTTAGAATAATCTAGATTAGGTTAGGTTAAGTTTGGTTAGGTTAGATTAATTTAGGTTAGGTTAGGTTAGGCTAGGTTAGGTTAGATTAATCTAGTTTAGGTTAGGTTAAGTTTGATTAGGTAAGATTAATTTAGGTTAGGTTAGATTAATCTAGATTAGGTTAGGTTAAGTTAGGTTAGGTTAGATTAATTTAGGTTAGGTTAAGTTAGGTTAGGTTAGGTTAGGTTAGATTAATCTAGATTAAGTTAGATTAAGTTTGGTTAGGTTAGATTAATTTAGGTTAGGTTAGGTTAGGTTTGGTTAGATTAGGTTAGGTTAGGTTAGGTTAGGTTAGGTTAGGTTAGGTTAAGATAAGTTAGATTAATTTAGGTTAGGTTAGGTTAGTTTAGGTTAGATTAATTTAGGTTAGGTTAGGTTAGGTTAGGTTAGGTTAGGTTAGATTAGATTAATTTAGGTTAGTTAAGTTAGATTAGATTAATTTAGGTCATGTTAGGTGAGGTTAGGTTAGATTAATTTAGGCTAGGTTAGGTTAAGTTAGGTTAGGTTAGATTAGATTAATTTAGGTTAGTTAAGTTAGATTAGATTAATTTAGGTCATGTTAGGTTAGGTTAGGTTAGATTAATTTAGGCTAGGTTAGGTTAAGTTAGGTTAGGTTAGATTAATTTAGGTCAGGTCAGGTTAGGTTAGGTTAGGTTAGGTTAGATTAATTTAGGTTAGGTCAAGTTAGGTTAGGTTAGATTAATTTAGGCTAGGTTAGGTTAAGTTAGGTTAGGTTAGGTTAGGTTAGGTTACGTTACGTTAGGTTAGGTTAGATTAATTTAGGTTAGGTTAGGTTAGGTTAAGTTAAGTCAGGTTAGGTTAGGTTAGGTTAGGTTAGGTTAGGATAGGTTAGGTTAGGTTAGGTTAGGTTAGGTTAGGTTAGGTTAGGCTAGGTAAGGTTAATTTAGGTTAGGTTAGGCTCGTCCAGGAAACAGAGCAAGTGATTCCTGACGCTGGTCTTAGTCATATGATGTCCCGTAGCTGCAGCTTTTCGTCATTTGACCGAAGCCTTCCGCTGGCTTACTTCTCCATCCTTTTAATATTTAAATTCATGGTATAGATGTGTGTGGGGGGGCTGGCCTGGGTGTGGGGTGGGTTGGCGTGTGTGTGGGAGGGGGAGGGCTGGCGTGTGTGTGGGAGGGGGAGGGCTGACGTGTGTGTGGGAGGGGGAGGGCTGGCGTGTGTGTGAGAGGGGGAGGGCTGGCGTGTGTGTGTGTGTGTGTGTGTGGGAGGGGGAGGGCTGGCGTGTGTGTGTGTGGGAGGGGGAGGGCTGGCGTGTGTGTGTGTGGGAGGGGGAGGGCTGGCGTGTGTGTGGGAGGGGGAGGGCTGGCGTGTGTGTGTGGGAGGGGGAGGGCTGGCGTGTGTGTGTGTGGGAGGGGGAGGGCTGGCGTGTGTGTGTGTGTGTGTGGGAGGGGAAGGGCTGGCGTGTGTGTGTGTGTGTGTGGGAGGGGGAGGGCTGGCGTGTGTGTGGGAGGGGGAGGGCTGGCGTGTGTGTGGGAGGGGGAGGGCTGGCGTGTGTGTCTGTGGGAGGGGGAGGGCTGGCGTGTGTGTGTGTGTGGTAGGGGGAGGGCTGGCGTGTGTGTGGGAGGGGGAGGGCTGGCGTGTGTGTGTGTGGGAGGGGGAGGGCTGGCGTGTGTGTGTGTGGGAGGGGGAGGGCTGGCGTGTGTGTGTGTGTGTGGGAGGGGGAGGGCTGGTGTGTGTGTGGGGGAAGGGGTGACGTGTGTGTGGGGGTGGACTGGTGTGTGTGTATGTGTGTGAGGGTGGGCTGTCGTGTGTGTGGGGGTGGGCTGGCGTGTTTGTGGGGTGGGTGGGCTGGCGTGTGTGTTTGGGGGGCTGGCGTGTGTGTGGGGGTAGGCTGGCGTGTGTGTGGGGGGCTGACGTGTGTGTGTGTGTACTCACCTATTTGTGGCTAAAGAGGTCGATTCATCGCTCCTGGCCCCGCCTCTTCACTGATCGCTACTAGGTCCTCTCTTTCCTTCTCCATGAGCTTTATCAAACCTTGTCTTAAAACTATGTATGGTACCATCCTCCACTAAGTCACTTGCATGACATTTCCACTTCCTGACAACTCTATGACTAAAGAAATACTTCCTAACATCCCTCTGACTCATCTGAGTCTTCAACTTTCAAATGTGATCCCTATTCTGTGTCCCATCTCTGGAACATCCTGTCTCTGTCCACCTTGTCAGTTCCTCTCAGTATTTTATATGTCGTTATCATGTCTCCCCTACATCTCATGTCCTCCAGTGTCGTCAGGCCGATTACCCTTAACCTTTCTTTATAAGACAATACCCTTATCTCTGGGATTAGTCTTGTTATAACCATTTGCACTTTTTCTAATTTCTTAACGTGCTTGACCAGGTGTGGATTCCAAACTGATGCTGCATACTCCAATATGGACCTGACGTACACAGTGTACAGAATCTTGAACGATTCCTTCCTTAGGTATCGGAACGCTAATCTTAGGTTTGCCAGGCGCCCATGTGCTGCAGCAGTTATCTAGTTGATGTGCACCTCAGGAGATGTGCTCGGTATTATACTCACAGCGCTGGTGCTGGCCTAGGCTCAGCTCCCAGCCCCAGTGCTGACTCAGACTCATCCCCCAGCCTTAGTGCCAGTCCAGACTCTGCTAGGGACTCTACCACAGTCACCACTAGAACCTTAAATATACCACCATCATTGCATAAGACCATAGCCCACATTACAGATGTAGTTGAGGAGATTTATTTTTCTTCTTCTGGGGAAACCAGTTCCCTGGAAGCAGGACGTGGTGGCCCTGGCTTGGATACTGAGGATTATACTGTAGTCCTAGAAAGTGCACAAATTGAGGACACACCTACCAAAAAATCTACCCAACCACAAGCGAAATTGTGCAAATTCTATGTTTGGGGCATCTGTAAACATGGACTATCAGGAAAAACAAATGGGACATGCAGCTTTGAGCATCTCAAAAAATGTTGCGACCTCCTATCTAAAGGAGTATATCGTTCTCCCTCCTGTAAATTCTTTCACCCAGAAATGTGCCACTCTTCGGTCCTCCAAAAACAGTGCTACAACACCAGCTGCCCTGCATACCATCAAAAAGGGACCAGGAGGTACAGACGTCTTAAGACAAACAACAGTACTTACGACGACTCACTCCAAGTGATTTTTTAGTGGCATGAAACGAAAAAAGAAAAAGGAAGGAAATAATAATACTCCACCACCTTAGAGCCTTGTTGGGCGGGAGGCACAGCCAGTGGCCCCCCATGACCCTCCAGAACCACAACTACTGATTTCAATAACGAAATCCTCCGAACAAACACAGAATACAACCTCGTTTATATATGCTAATATACAGGGCCTTACCATTTGCCACCAACAAAATAACTTTCATCAGTGGATTTCTAGAGGAGTCAAATGCGATGTTTGCAGCTTTCACAGAGACCCACACAAAAGATCACTTTGACAACGAAATATGGATAAATGGGTAAAACCTTTAGATGTGACAGGACAGGCAACAAGGTGGGGGGAGGGTTGCCTGTATGTCAGAGTCACTCATCTGCACGGCCATGCTGAACTCCACAAATGATGTAGTTGAAGTTCTATCAATAAAAATTGAAAACCAAAACCTAGTCATTGTGGTTGTATATAAGCCACCAGATGCAACCTCACAACAGTTCAAGGAACAGCTACTGAAAATTTGTTCAGATTTACATGCACAGGGGTCCTGATAAGCAAAATGCACTTTGCTGTGAAGGTGTCTTCACCAAATACAACGTCAACAACAAGGACATCAACTGGGACCAGGTGAAACATGTTTAGAAAATGTCTTAAATAACATAGATCCAAAGCAGTGCCTTGAAAGGTTCAACTTCCTGGCAGCTGAAGCATGTTCTAGGCATATTCCCCTAAGAAAGAAGAAAAGAACTAAACAGTGGCTTCATCAGTCCAATACAAAATAGAAAGGCGTAAGGAAAGGAGGAGTTTGAGGTAATCAGTCCCTCAGCCTGGAGTCGATGTGTTCAGTCCATCAATCTTGTAGAATGTACAGCATAGGAAAGAACGAACGAACGAAAGTTCAGGTAAGATCCCAAATGGGATGAGCGGGGAAGACGGGACAGATGAAGAATAGTGCTGGAGAGGAGTGTTCTTAGTCGTAGAAATAGAGCCAGGGCTTAACCCAGCAGCGAAGGCGATCGTGGGACAGATATTGAGAAGAGAAATTCAGGCTCTTCTGTTGGGACTCCGGTGGGGTGAGCGGGGAGGAAGGGACACGCGACGTTTAGCGTTAGAGAGGAGTGTAGAACTGGGCTATGTCTTAACCCAAAAGCTAAGGCGAACGTGGGTCAGAGAATGGTACCTGTCATAGAAGGTACCTGTCAGCGAATACAAGGTTATTTGTAAATTGGGTTAGGAGCAGGATCATGCAAGGAGGTGCAATGTTCCTCCATTCTTATGTTCTTAAAATCATTTGGATTGTCGATCTTTAGACTGATTAGTGTCTCGCTAAACATAGATTCATACTGGAATTTCAGTATCTCACTCATTTCTTTGTTGTCATCTGTGTAAGTCACATCCTGTCTGAGCAAGGCCCTGATACTACATGTGGTATTTGCCCTGTTTTTGGCATATGAAAACAAATATTTCAAATTTCTTTCAATTTCACTAATCACTTTTAGCTCCTTCTTCTTTAACTTAAGTTCGATACACTTCCTTGGTCAGCACTTCCTTCCGTGTATCAGATAATCTAGCGTTCTTGAGGAGCTCAGTGATTCTTCGTCGTCTTCTGTAGAGGGAGCATCTTTCTCCCTGTGATGAATGGTTTGAAAAACCGACAAGTTGAAGATTGAGACACTTATGCAACATATGGAAATCTTTATTCAGGAAACGTTTTGCCACACAGTGGCTTCATCAGTCCAATACAAACTAGAAAGGCGTAAGGAGAGGAGGAGTTTGAGGTAATCAGTCCCTCAGCCAGGAGTCGATATGTTCAATCAATCAGTTTTGTAGAAAGTACAGCATAGGTTGTTGTTGTTAAAGATTCGCCGGTTGTGAGGGAAAAGTTCAGTAGATAGGAGTAGCGAGGGAGTATATAGTAACAATAGTTTCATTGCCGGCTACTTGTTAAGGTAGGGTAAGTCCAGCTCCCGCTATTCCCCCCCTTTTATCCCCCACCCCGAAAGTGATAGTTTGATTGCCGGCTGCTTGTTAATTAAGGTAGGGTCAGTCTAGCTCCCGCTATCCCTTCCCCTCCCTCTCCCCCCCCCGAAAGGTGACGTGTGGGGCTCCGACCAAACAGTAATCACTCGACTCACAGCTCCCAGCACTACTGTAAGTACATGGCTACTCATATTCTAGTGGACATAATGGTTGAAAGCTTCACTTTTGACCAATAATAAACTTAGTCCTTTCAGTCTTGCTCTATGTTAAATGTCTTAATAATCATCATGTCTTTTAGGTATTGTACTTATCATGGAGAGTGATTTCTTAAGCAGTGGGTAACCTGTCACTCTTTCCAGTTTGGAATGACAGAATGGGTCACCTGCCAACCAACGAGTAGAATTGAAGGAGACGGACTATCGTCCTGAGACGTCCCATGTTTTATCCACTTGCCTGTGCACATGTATGAAGAATCAAGACATAACCCCTCATCATTGCAGCAGTAAAGAACCTGATTTTCTGTCATCTGGATGGATTATTTATGGCTATAAGAACGAGCCGGTGGGTTGTCACCAACGCCTGCGACCCCCCCCCCACATCATCAGCAACGGCTACGATTTCAACAACACGCAGTGTCACCAACACCAGACACCCAAGTTTTATATATATTAGCGTTGAATTCAGATATCATTTATATTTTTCATTTTTCATTTTTACAAAAAACGCGATTCTAAAAGCTTAGAGATCTCCAGTGAATACTAGAAAGGATTGCCCTTCTAGCATCCAGCCTGTTACTGGGTTTTCGTAACAAGTAGTCAGTATCCTTGTCCAATTATCCATTAAAATTCAGTATTATTCAATAGTGCTTCAAGATTACAACTGGTAGGCTACTAACTAGAGAAATTAAAATTTAATAAATTTATTAAGTCTAGAGGTATATTATCAAATTAAATTAATCACAGCAATCAAAATAAAATCAATCTCTCGAGTTCAATATTATTGTGCTGAAAGCACATATCACATTTATAATTCTTAAGTACCGTCAGGTACATTAACATTTAATAAGATATTACAAATATGTACAAGTAAGTTTGTGTATGTGTGTAAGTGCTCTAAGTAGTTCACTATGTCTCAAGACTCGACTAGACTTAAACAAGTGACTGACAAAGTCCTCAAATAAACTAACTTCTTGACCGACTGGCAACCAGAACAGTCTGCTTGAACAATGAAAAGAATGCTAAGCCCAATAGCCATATAACAAGCGACTGCGACACAATCAGGATCAAGGAGATAATATAACGACACTAAGTAGGGACCATCAGCAGATCCTCCACAAAAGTTACAAAACTCCCATAATACTGAATCTAAGTTCAGCATAGGAAAAACACGACTGTGACAATACACAGAAACCAGTACAAAATTAGGTCAGAAGCTATAGCTAAGGACCTGAGATGTTCAGAGTGTCTAAGCAACACACAACCTCAGTACAACATCGAAAATCACTAAGTGTATACAATGTTCTGTGAACAGAGTTCTACAGAACTAACAAGAATAATGAGACAGACAATCTGTCCAACCACAAAGCGAGTCTAGAGCAGACTGAATACTTCACGAGAGGTGAGGACACCCCCCCCTCGATCATGTGATAGCCCCGTGGACAGCACAGCTCAGAAGCCGGCAGTATAACGAGCGACAAGCGATAATTACAGTAGTTTGACAATCAAGACTTGAACTGAGCACATATTATGTACATCCTAACAACATAAGTCAAATAACAATATAACAGTCAAATAATAATATAAAGTCATACATTTACGATTTAGCTATTATCGCAAATATAAGCAATATAAAATTAAATGAAAAGGTAATATACATTATATATATACATAATAATCATTGTAACCCATTCAGGGGTTGCAACACCCCCCCCCCAACACGACAGAGGGTCGCACTAGAAGTTGCATTTATGTCTTTCACATTATTTCTGATTACTCATATCAATACAATTTAATATAAATATTAATCAGTCTCTCTTGTGCCAAGCACCGCTACAATTTCACAGCGTCTGTCACTAGGATATGCCCCTAGTACTAGGGCAGTACAGAGTATCGTATCTCTGCATACTCGTGGTTATGTACATCAGTGTAGAGACAGGATAGCGCTGACAAGGAGGGCACGTTGAGGCTCGATCATAGTAGAGGAGACTGCATTCCACTCTTAAGTAGTGGTTGTGGAATGCGAGGCAGTATGAACATCTGAGTATGAAACAGCTTAAGGTGTGTAGTGAACGGGGGGGGGGTCTGCGGCAGGACAGTGTTGCGTCACGCAGTACCTCGCCCACACGACACTACCCACTCAACACTCAGCTTATGTCTCCTCCTCATACACAACAATACTGTGAATATATAAATATAATAATTAGACATGACATGAGTATACATACTTAATATGGGCTGGAGGGATTAAGTTACTTTACTGAATTTAACATAGCAAGTAACAAAAGGTATTTGGGCATAAATTTACGTAAATTTTAAATGGGGGAAGTGCCCAAATACACGTCAAAATGTTCTAAGGACACCACAAGAGCAAGAGCCTCTTTCTCAATAGTGGCATAATTTTTCTGGTGTCGTTTGAGTTTAGATGAATAGTAACATATAGGATAGAGAATATCAGTGGATGTTGACTGTTGGAGCAGCACAACACCCATTGCATAACAACTCGCATCTATATGTAAAAAGATGGAAAGATTGAAATTAGGACTCAACACTGGAGCAGAGGAAAGCAGATGCTTCAACCTTTTGAACAAGACTGAACAATGTCTAGTCCAGATGAACTGAACTTTGCTACTAATGAACACAATGAGAGGCGCAGGTGGAGGAGAGTGCGCTGGCTTGCCTGTCACTTGACACACGTGGCAACCTCGCACATGATCAGCAACTGTTTCCTTCATCTTTGGCCAAGTAAAATGTTTTGCCAGTTTACCGAGTGTCTTCTTGACACCCAAATGTCCTCCAATGGGACTATTGTGAGCAAAATCAATGGCTTGTTCACGAAATGTAACTGGTAACACTTCTAGATGCTTGACTGTGTTGGAAACACTATCAGCTGACAACTTACATGTATTTTTCTCCATCAGTACACCGTTACTATAATAGTAACAATTATCGAGATCCTTTGCTTCACTCTCAGTAACTGCTATATCTCTCAGTCTTTCCAGTGACTGATCAACAAACTGATCCTTGATTAAATCATCATGAGTTAGAAATTTAACGTCAGTTGTGTCCTGACTAGGTTGATGACCAGGGGGAAGTTGGTGTTAATGACCCTGGCGCAGAGCGTCACTAAACAACATATTCAACCCCAAATCATTGTCATCCACTAACTCAACAGGAGACATGGATGGTTGTTGTATCTTTGACATAGCTCTAGTAATTGCGCTGAGAGGAAATAAAATAGGTTTCTCTTTACAAGCTTCAATGGCATAATTATCATCAGTGTTATTATCAATCACAAGTGGTTCTTTACATATACCAGCATGAAGGATATCGTTCCCTATCAACAAGTCCACTGACCTGATGGGAAATACACCACTGGATATACCCACTGAAATATAACCAGTATAATAACTTGTTTCAATATAAACTTTGTGCAGAGGTACTTTTATAACAGCCCCTCCATACGCTTCTAACAATACATCTATTTTGCAACAGGTATCATCAGTTATGGTCAGTACATCTTCTCTTAATAACGTGAGATAAGTGCCAGTGTCTCTGAAAGTAATTATCTCAGTTAGATGTGATTCGTCAAATCCTATTCTACCTCTTGAAAAGTAAGGACTCATCGCTGAACGAATCTTTTCGTCAGATACACTTTCTGACGCTAGTCATCTATCCTGAGTAACATTATCTAAAACAGTAGGATCAGAGGTATTACTAGGATTTTGGTGCCTTTGTTGCTCGGAAGAGGATACGACTTGAGTGGGGGCGCCAGCCGCACGACTGTCTCTCATATCTCTTTCTAACTTATAGCAATACTCTCTAGCATGTCATTTTCTGTTACAATAGTTACATTTAACTTTCTTCTCGATATCAGATTTCTGTCTAGCCACAGAGACAGAATCAGGATTGAGAGTTTTCCTGGTAAAGGTACGAGAAGTTACAGTAGCAGGTACATCAGGCCGGCAATGAGCAGCTGATTTAGGTTGCCAACTTCTAGGACAGTTTTTAGTTACCTTGTTTCTTTGTGTTTTAGTACGTACAAATTTGTGAGAAATCTCGTAATTGTCTGCTAATGCTGCAGTTTCCAGAATATCCGAGGTAGTATGATCGATCAGATATTATTGTATGTCAGCAGACATACAGTTGTTAAACTCTTCATGTAGTAACAACTGAACAAGGCTGTCATAGTTGTTACACTTGGCAAACCTACACCACCTCTGAAATGCAACTTTTTTCTCACGAGCAAACTCTACACAAGTTTGATCTTGTCGTCGTTGTAATGTACGAAATGCTCTTTGATAACTTACAGGTAACAAGTTATACGTCTCTAGAACTGTTTGTTTGACAGCGTCATAACTAATGTATTTGGCAAATGGCAAAGCTGCAGTACAGGTTTGAGCTCTTCCCGTCAAAGCAGTATGCAACAATGTTGCCCAGTGCTTACGTGGCCAGTTCATAGCACGTGCCTGGTTCTCAAACACATCAAAATATGTGTCTAAGTCACTTTCAAAAAACTTAAGAACCATAGATGCAGCTTTCTGCACATTGAATGTGTCCTGTGATCTATCAGTCTGTTGTCTTCCCAGACGAACATTTTCTCTTTGGAAATCTTCTTCGTTCAATCTCCTCTGTGCCTCTATTTGTGCAGTCTGCAACATAATGAGGCGTTCAAACCTCTCAAACTGTTCCTGAGAGATAGGACCAGTAGGTAATGGAGGAGTAGGGAAATTAACATGTCTTTCTGGACTGATCTTAGGTCGGACACCTCGTCCAGCCATCTCTAGAGTGTCTAGATCTGGTCTAGGATAAGTAGATACAGGTGTAGCATACACAGTACTAGCGTGAGGCTTAGTCATACCAGCTATACTCTGTACTAATGTGTCAGTGAGGGAAGGCGTGAGCGAGAACTGAGCTACACTAGGCTCGGACACTAGGCTCACTTCTGCCTTAGTTGCTCTTTCTTCAACTTCAAATAGAGCCATACTTCCTAATTGTGACACTAGGCTTTCTGAATCTGAATCATAATCAGACATCTCTGTATGAGCAGGAAACAATATATCTTTAATTAATGCTCTGACAGTTTCTGCGGTGTAATTCCTGTTATACGTCACACCGAGATACTTGGCTACTTGCCAACACGTCTGAAGTTTTAATGTACTTATCTCAGACAAAGTCAGAGTATCAATTAACTGTTTCACTTTGGCATACATCACAAAAATAATTGTACTACGAGAGAGTGATTATGGGAAACTATAATCCTAATAGGAATTTTAGTGTTGGTTGTCTTAGAGCTAGAGCTCATAAACAGTATTTCCATCTCCTTGGATCAAGAGACTCAGTCAAGTACATACATCCACCTGGTATGTTGTACAAGACTAAACTCAAAGTCTTCAGATTAGGAAAGTACTCAAAGTGTTTGATCATTGATTCACTAGTATGTCAAACTGGACAATTTCTCCAACACCTTGGATCAAGAGCCTCCCGGACAGGCCCCCATTTGTTATAAAAAACGCGATTCTAAAAGCTTAGAGATCTCCAGTGAATACTAGAAAGGACTGCCCTTCTAGCATCCAGCCTGTTACTGGGTTTTCGTAACAAGTAGTCAGTATCCTTTTCCAATTATCCATTAAAATTCAGTATGGTTCAATAGTGCTTTAGGATTACAACTGGTAGGCTACTAACTAGAGAAATTAAAATTTAATAAATTTATTAAGTCTAGAGGTATATTATCAAATTAAATTAATCACAGCAATCAAAATAAAATCAATCTCTTGAGTTCAATATTATTGTGCTGAAAGCACATATCACATTTATAATTCTTAAGTACCGTCAGGTACATTAACATTTAATAAGATATTACAAATATGTACAAGTAAGTTTGTGTATGCGTGTAAGTGCTCTAAGTAGTTCACTATGTCTCAAGACTCGACTAGACTTAAACAAGTGACTGACAAAGTCCTCAAATAAACTAACTTCTTGACCGACTGGCAACCAGAACAGTCTGCTTGAACAATGAAAAGAATGCTAAGCCCAATAGCCATATAACAAGCGACTGCGACACAATCAGGATCAAGGAGATAATATAACGACACTAAGTAGGGACCATCAGCAGATCCTCCACAAAAGTTACAAAACTCCCATAATACTGAATCTAAGTTCAGCATAGGAAAAACACGACTGTGACAATACACAGAAACCAGTACAAAATTAGGTCAGAAGCTATAGCTAAGGACCTGAGATGTTCAGAGTGTCTAAGCGACACACAACCTCAGTACAACATCGAAAATCACTAAGTCTATACAATGTTCTGTGAACAGAGTTCTACAGAACTAACAAGAATAATGAAACAGACAATCTGTCCAACCACCAAGCGAGTCTAGAGCAGACTGAATACTTCACGAGAGGTGAGGACACCCCCCCCTCAGTCACGTGATAGCCCCGTGGACAGCACAGCTCAGAAGCCGGCAGTATAACGAGCGACAAGCGATAATTACAGTAGTTTGACAATCAAGATTTGAACTGAGCACATATTATGTACATCCTAACAACATAAGTCAAATAACAATATAACAGTCAAATAATAATATAAAGTCATACATTTACGATTTAGCTATTATCGCAAATATAAGCAATATAAAATTAAATGAAAAGGTAATATACATTATATATATACATAATAATCATTGTAACCCATTCAGGGGTTGCAACACATTTTCTTTAATGTAGGATCAATATTTCATATTTAAGTGTTTTATATTTTATATTTCCTAAATAATAAAGTGTTTATGTTTGTGAGTTTTTGTTCTTTTTCTATGCATTAATTTTCCTGAGGAGGAGCCAGCCTTAGTAATACTGACTGAAGTTGTTACAGGGCTGAGTAAGCCTTCACAAGTGGCGACCTTTCCAGGATATGACTCGACTGAATCAAGATTCAACTCCATCTCGAATCTACCATTGGAACGTCAACGCCGCATACAACAGATGGTTACCACCAGCCATGAGTAATCATTCTCTATGGTAGGACTACAGTACAGGTATTTAAAAGATTTGGTGATTGTTATAGTCTCAGTTTATTGTAAGTAAAGTCAGGCAGGATATAATAGTTAATTCTGCCACCTTTTTTCGAGCTTGAAACACTTAGGAGGATTAGACTCTAGGGACCTGAGATTTTCCAGTGACAATATGTTTCATTGAGCTCTTTATTATATCAAGGGAACTGTCGTAGGACACTCTTGATTTATTGGTGAGAAGACTGGATTGTCAAGGCACCCCATTCTAGTTACTGTTTGCTCGGAGCCGGCATAGAACCCTTCGTTTTCATTAATACATTTGTTTAATTGAAGCGTGATAAACTTGATCGTGAGGAAAGAGCTAGAGAATGTGAGGAAAGAGCTAGAGAACATGAGTTGAGAGAGAAAAGGATCGCAAGCTCGAAAAAAGCTCGCCTTGAATTAGAGAATAAAAAGTTAACTTTCTCACAACAGCAATTAGAGGAAGGAGTAATGGAACAACGTGCAGCTAGTACACATATTCCAACACCTAATTTACCTCCCTTCACAGAGGGTGAAGACATTACTTCATACATTATCAGGTTTGAAAATACCGCTACCCTATGTGAATGGCCTGCTGACACCTGGGCTACCAGGTTAGGAATGTTATTTTCTGGTACAGCTTTGAATATCTATGCAACTTTGCCGCAGGATATCATATGTAATTATAACCTACTGAAGAAGGCAATCCTTAAAGCATATCAAAAAGCCACTAATTCTTACAGGAAAGATTTCAGGTATGCCACCTTACAGCTAGGCCAGAACTTTCAGCAGTTACAGGTAACACTCTTTCGTTTGTTCGACTTTTGGATAGAGAGTTCAGGAATTGATCACAGTTATGAATCTCTTAGAGACTTCATGGTTGCTGACCAGTTCCTGACAGCTCTTCCCCACCAGATAAGAACATTCATTAGAGAACGTAACCTGATTGAAGCTGAGGAAGTTGCTGAGGCTGCTGACTTGTATGCTGAGGCTCACAATTCCTATAAAGACCTAAAGGGATCGAACCCTAAGGGCAAGGGTTCATCAGATCTTAAGAAATCAAAGCCTCTAGTGGAGAGTAAAATTACTTCTTTTATTCCTGTTTGTCATTTGTGTGGTGTTAACATAGAGCAAGACTGAAAGGACTAAGTTTATTATTGGTCAAAAGTGAAGCTTTCAACCAATATGTCCACTAGAATATGAGCAGGCATGTACTTACAGTAGTGCTGGGAGCTGTGAGTCTAGTGATTACTGTTTGGTCGGAGCCCCACACGTCACCTTTCGGGGGGGGGGGGAAGAGGGAGGGGAAGGGATAGGGGGAGCTAGACTGACCCTACCTTAATTAACAAGCAGCCGGCAATCAAACTATCACTTTTGGGGTGGGGAAAAAAAAGGGGGGGAATAGCGGGAGCTGGACTTACCCTACCTTAACAAGTAGCCGGCAATGAAACTATTGTTACTATATACTCCCTCGCTACTCTTATCTATTGAACTTTTCCCTCACACTCCCCAATACCAAGACTTATAGTCAAGGAGTATAAGAAGAATAGGCGAGGAAAAAGTTCTAACATGTGGAAGTCGTGTAAGACAACAAATCTTCTACTGACAGTCACAACTTAACCAGTCAGAGAAATAATTGGATGAACCATTGATATACACAATATGGAACTTAAAAGCTTGGAGTGCCAATGTCCACCTCAAGAGGTGACTGTTGGTTCCCTTAAAAGTTTCTAGGTATATCAAAGGTTTGTGATCCATTTCTAAAATTAATTCTTTTCCCAGTAGATAAAATTTAAGCTTGGAGATACCCCACACAAGAGTCAAGCATTCCTTTTCTATGGTGGAGTATCTCGTTTCTGTGGGAAGGAGTTTTCCGGCTTAGGAAGCATACAGGGAAGGGAGTACCATCATGGTATTGTAGTAACACCACACCTAAGCCAGTATTGGAGGCATCAGTTCTTAAATAAAATGTTTTAGAAATATCTGGAATCTTAAGTATAGGATCTTTCGAGAAGATATTTTTAATCTCATTAAACTTTTCCCAAGCTACGTCGGAAAGTTCAAGAGGTTCCTTCACAGACTTTTTAAGGAAGTCAGATAAGATGCCTGTAAGATCAGTAAGGTTCAGGATAAATCGTGCATAAAAATTTACAGAACCAAGAAAGCTATGCATGAGCTTCTTGGTTTTGGGGAATTTAAATTCTAATAAAGCTTTGATCTTACTGGGGAGAGATTGCAGGGAGTTATTAGAAAGTATCAGTCCAAGATATCTAATCTTGTTATACCCAAGGAAGCATTTCTTCGGCTTGGCAGTGAGGCCATGTGAGCGTAACCTACGTAAAACTGATGTTAATGTTTGGATATGTTCGCCCCACATGGATGTCATTACGTAAATGTTATCAAAATAAACTGAAACATTTGGCATATTACCCAAGACCCTCCTCATCAGTCTCACGTAGGTAGCACAGGCAGTTACCAAACCGAAGGGCATAGTTCTATACTGCATCAGTCCTTGGTGTGTAGGAAAAGCGGTGTATGGCTTAGAAGAAGGATCTAACATTACTTGATGATATGCTTGTGCAATATCAATCTCTGAAAAGAAGGAAGCATCATAAAATTTGTGTAGATCGCTATCTATTAAGGGCATAGGCTCAGCATCCCACCGAGTGATAGCATTAAGGCCTCTGAAGTCAATAGCAAGTCTATATGAATTATCCTCTTTCTTAACCATGACTACTGGTGAGCAATATGCAGATACTGAAGGTTCAATGATCTTTAGTTTTAATAATTTGTCTACCTCTCGGTCAAATGCATCCCTAAGGTGAACTGGAACTGGGTATAATTTCCGTTTGATAGGACTGTCCGTCACTAAGTCAGTCTTATGGACTACCGTGGAGGTAACACCTGGAATATCAGTAAAAACGTCTGAGAAGTTTCTCACACATTGAAGTAGTTCATGTCTCTTATGATCATCCAAAGATTCATTAATATTAATATTTGTTGTGCCTGAGTGGTCAAGAGTCACCAAGTCATGTAGTTCTCTATCATAGCCTAAGTTAGAGGTGTCAATTACGCACACGTTACATTCTTCAGTTGTCTTATCAAGTTCGTGTGGAAAAACTAAGTCAAAGTTATTAAGGCAGTTAACCGAATTTCTTCGGTAATATTTCTTAAGGATGTTGATATGATACGGCTTAGGTTTCCCCATGACTTCTATGAGGTAATCAACTTTCCCACAAATTTTTAATACTTTATATGGACCTTTCCATGCTCCTAATAATTTATTTGACTTGATAGGCAAAAGTACAAGAACTTCATCCCCTACTTTAAAACTTCTCCTCTGACTTTTGGAATCAAAATAGGTTTTGTACTGGTCCATTGACAAGCTTAAGTTTTTCGAAACTATGTCAGAGGTCTCCTCAAGTTTGGATCTAAGGTCAATGAGAAACTGGTAAGACGACTGAACCTCAGCATTTACCTCCTCATTAGTCCATAAGTCATGAAGGATGGACAGTGGACCTCTGGCCTGTCTAACATAGAGAAGTTCAAAAGGTGAAAACCCCAAAGAGTCACTGGGAACTTCCCTCATGGCAAACAAAGCACAGGGTAGGTAACGATGCCACTCCCTAGGTTTAAGGGAGCAAAGTTTCCTTAAAATGGACTTGAGAATCGAATGCTGGCGCTCAATCCTCCCATTACAGCTGGGATGATAGGGTGTGGTGAAGAGAGGCTTCACTCTCAGAAGTTGGTAGAGATGTTGCATTAAGTCAGATGTGAATTGTGTCCCACGGTCAGACAAAATTTCTCTAGGGATGCCCACTCTGGAGAAGATGGACAAAAGTGCTTTAGCCGCCTCTTTAGTAGTTATGGTCTTTAAGCGTACGGCTTCAGGGAAACTTGAAGCATAATCAACTAAGGTTAGTATATATCTATGTCCCCCAGATGAAAGTGGAGATAAAGGACCAACGATGTCAATAGCTACTCTTTCAAATGATACCGTAAAGATAGGCATTTTGACCATAGGTACTCGCCTGGTACCTCGGGAGGATGACAGTTGGCAAACTTTACACGATCTACAATAGGTAGTGACATCTGAGGACATTTTAAGCCAAAAATGGGTTTCCCTAATTTTATTTAAGGTTTTACGATGCGAGAAATGTCCGGCCACTGGCAGGTCATGAGCCATTTTAAGAACAGTCTCTCTGCATTGACTTGGAACAACTAAGATGGAATAGTCTACCTCATCTGAATTCAATTTGAATACTGACTTATACAAGATACCTTTTACATATTCAAATTTATATGAAAAGTTTTTCCTTTGAATAACTTGATTTTGTTTAGCTGCATTATGGCAATTCTGAAGAGAAGGGCAATTACGTTGTAAATTGACAAAAGAGTCCTTTGATATATCTAAAGGCTTGAAGTCAGGGAAAATCAAAAGATGGACAGTAGGAGAAGCCTGGGCTTTGGTCTGAGCCCTAGTCAAGACATTTATAGTATCGGAGGTGATATCTTCACTTTCATCTAACAAGTGAACCGGTGATCCTACTACCTCGCTTTCGAGAGTAGCATCACTGGTTTTTAATCCCACATGAATCTCAAGAGACATTGTCCTATCTGAACTTTCGAGGGGCTTCTCTGACTCTACAGGAAGAGGATCTGAAAAGCTTATGTGTTATCTTTGGTGATGAAAGGTCAACCTCAGAAGGAAGAATGGCACCTTTTACATTACCTATAAGTACGGAGCAAGAGGTGATGGGAGCTAGTACGGCTTCAGACCAACCTGTGAACCATTTAGACCTAATGTAACAACGGATGGTAGGAAAAGTGTCCGTACAGCCCAAGTAGTCTGAAAGTATAGCAGAGGAATGAGTTTCTTTAAGGTTAGGGAACAGCTTATCAGAAATGACTATACATGTGCATCCAGTGTCTCGTAAAATGGTAGATACATTAAGTCCATTAACTGTTCCTGAACAGAAGGGTGCTTGGTCATTACAGTCTTTAAAACATCTTCCAACTTTTTGGACCTTCTTAGAAGGACACTCTGGACGTTTATGTCCCTTAAATGTCTTAATAATCACCACGTCTTTTAGGTATTGTACTTATCATGGAGAGTGATTTCTTAAGCAGTGGGTAACCTGTCTCTCTTTCCAGCTTGGAATGACAGAATGGGTCACCTGCCAACCAACGAGTAGAATTGAAGGAGATGGACTATCGTCCTGAGACGTCCCATGTTTTATCTACTTGCCTGTGCACATGTATGAAGAATC
Source organism: Cherax quadricarinatus (assembly GCF_038502225.1). Lineage (NCBI taxonomy): Eukaryota > Metazoa > Arthropoda > Malacostraca > Decapoda > Parastacidae > Cherax > Cherax quadricarinatus. The sequence continues at coordinate 13,159,916 of NC_091320.1, forward strand.
AAGACATAACCCCTCATCATTGCAGCGGTAAAGAACCTGATTTCCTGTCATCTGGATAGATTATTTACGGCTATAAGAACGAGCCGGTGGGTTGTCACCAACGCCTGCGACCCTCCCCCACATCATCAGCAACGGCTACGATTTCAACAACACGCAGTGTCACCAACACCAGACACCCAAGTTTTATATATATTAGCGTTGAATTCAGATATCATTTATATTTTTCATTTTCATTTTCTTTAATGTAGGATCAATATTTCGTATTTAAGTGTTTTATATTTTATATTTCCTAAATAATAAAGTGTTTATGTTTGTGAGTTTTTGTTCTTTTTCTATGCATTAATTTTCCTGAGGAGGAGCCAGCCTTAATAATACTGACTGAAGTTGTTACAGGGCTAAGTAAGCCTTTACGCCGGTATTCTCCCAGCCTGGGCCCTTCCAAGTGGTGGCCCGGCACTGGATCTCTGTCTAGGGAGTGTCTGAGACCTAAGTCTCCCATGGGAGGAGGCACAAGTACCCCCCTCATCTTGTGAGCTACAAACTTGGGCTGGCACCAACCCTGCCCTAGAAGGGCAGGGCATGGTGTCGATCGTGCTAGCGCTGTGCTCTCCTGTGTGGAGTGTCGTGTGTTGGTGTTCATTTTCATTCATTCATTCATGTTGATTCACCGGTACTTCCGGCCCGGGTCTTCTCCAGATGGTGACCCGGCAGTGGCCCCCCGCGGGGGGGGGGAGGGTGACGATCATCTTCTTCTTTATTCTTTCTGGGCCCTCCGGTTGGAGGGTGTCGTCGTCTTCTATCTTGCACTGACTTCCCCGAAGAGAAGCGCAGTCGGGCAGCGGCAGCAGTTACAGGGTCGATTTGAGCCACACCCCAGCTTTAGCGGACAGCAAAGTGCTGGGGAAACTTATCTTCATGGTGAATGGTCATGGTTAGTCGTGCTAGAGGAGGGTACCGTCTTCAAGGTCCCCATTCTGAAGCATCCTGAATTTCCTCTTTGAGGTGTACTCGACTTCCACAAGGTGTTGAGTGTTGGCAGTGAGTAGTCTGGTCATGTCTGCAGTGGTGTATGTAGCAGTTTGGTCGTAGGTATACTTGACTGTTCCGTCCTGGAGGTGCTGATGGATTTCTGAAGACAGCATTCTGTTCTTATACTGCCTGGTTGTGTAGAAGTATACACCCTTCAGGCATCAGACTTGTAGTGGTGCAGCAGTGTCAGTGGCAGTGGCACTGTGAGGTGCATCCACAGTTTCTTGTGTTTTTGCTTTCTTGGCTGGTGGCTGAACTGGTGAAGGTGAGATTTCCGACTGGTCACTTGCTCTAGCAGTGGATGCAAGTGGTAGTGGACTCTCATTGGTGGGGTTTGCCGACGTCTCAGTGGTCTCTGATTGGTCCATCTCTGTGTCTAGTGGAGGTTGTGACAGCGATGGAGCAGCAGTGATGCTGGTAATATTTGCAGTCGATTTTAGGATGTCAGTGGAAGGTGGTGATGCAGGGAATGTGAGGCCAGGCATATTATTTAGTTTGAAAAGTTCATTGATGGTGGTGTTGAAGGAACAAGGCTCAGCTGCATTCTGTACATGAGCATACATAATGCAATAAAGAATCTTGGTGGAGTCGGCAGTAGGTGCTGACAGGGAAGTGGTGGGAGCAGCTTGCGTGGCTTGTAGTATCTTGGTAATGTCTGCTTGAAGCTTGGCGATAGCAGAATATGTACAGCATAGGAACAAATGAACGAACGAACAAAAGTTCAGGTAAGATCCCAAATGGGATGAGCGGTGAAGATGGGACAGACAAAGAATAGTGCTGGAGAGGAGTGTTCTTAGTTGTAGAAATAGAGCCAGGGCTTAACCCAGCAGCTAAATCGATCACGGGACAGACATTGAGAACACACACAGCAGGCTCTTCTGTTGGGACTCCGGTGGGTGAGTTGGGAAGTGTGGACAGATGGAGAATTGTCGGTGAGAGGAAGGTCTTGAGTTGTAGCTGAAAGAGCCAGGGCTAAACCCAGCTGTGTGGCACTGCGAGGCAGTGTAGAGAGGGCATGTTGAGGACATAGAGGAGAGAGCAGACTGCAGACAGTGCTCGTTGGCCAATATGCTTCAGGCTGAAGTGAAGAGCTGGTTTGGACGTCAGGTGTCGGGAGGTTCACGTTGTGTGTTGCGGAAGTGTGTTGTGTGTTTGGCTACACTTCGCTGGTGATGGAGCCACTCTTGAGTCTTTTGAAGTCTCTCTTGGACATGTGGAATAGTTGCATTTTGAGGTTGGAGAAGTTCAGATTCGTCACGAGGTAAGATAGTGCGTTTTCAAAAGGAATTTGGTGAGGTTTGGTGCAGGTGTACTTAACAGCTCCCTCTTTCATTAAGTGGAGCATATCAGCTACGCTCATTTCGGTTGGGAGGTTGGGGGTGGTGTAGAAGGTTAGAGACCCATTAAGGCTTGGCTTAGGTAACGGTTGCCTGTGGTTTCTTCTTCAGTTACTTCTTCGACTACTACTTCGTCGTCGTCCGAGGATTGTTCATAATGTTCTGGTTCTATTTCGTCTTCTGTGACTGTGTTGAGAGGAGGCAGGGAGTGTTGGTCGGTTGTGGTTTGTTGGGCTGGTGGTGGGTGGTGAAAGGTGGCAGTAGGCGGTGGTGTAGGTTCTGGAGTAGAGTCTTGGTCAGAGATACGAGTACGACCAGGGGTTGAGGTGAAGTTAACAATGTCTGGAACTAGCTTGAGAAGGTCTTGTGATGGTGGCGAGTCTGGAAAGTTGAAGTTTGGCATGTTGTTAAGGCGAAACAGTTCACTGATTGTTGTGTTGAATGAGCCAGGGTTTGCAGCATTAGTGAGGTGTGCATACATCATACAGTATAGCATCTTTGTAGATGAATGGTTCAGAGAACCGACATGTTGATAAATTAGACACATGTGCAACTCTTGGGTATCTTTATTGAGGAAACGTTTCGCCACACAGTGGCTTCATCAGTCCATACAAAGGAGAATCTTGAAGAACAGTAGGAGAATGAGGTAATCAGTCCCTCAACCTTGAGTCGATGTGGTCAGTCCATCAATCTTGAATAGAATACGGCATACGTGCTGAGAAGGAGCTTATAAACCGTTGGCAGGAGAGGTGAAGCAGTCATAGGTCGTGTAACATTTGTTCAATGTTGAAGTAGGTCGTGCCCAAGAAGTAGGCAAGCGAAGAATTCCCAAGTATTAAGATCCCAAGAAGTTGCAGTGTCTGACAGGTTTGTAGATGAATGGTTCAGAGAACCGACATGTTGATAAATTAGACACATGTGCAACTCTTGGGTATCTTTATTGAGGAAACGTTTCACCACACAGTGGCTTCATCAGTCCATACAAAGGAGAATCTTGAAGAACAGTAGGAGAATGAGGTAATCAGTCCCTCAACCTTGAGTCGATGTGGTCAGTCCATCAATCTTGAATAGAATACGGCATACGTGCTGAGAAGGAGCTTATAAACCGTTGGCAGGAGAGGTGAAGCAGTCATAGGTCGTGTAACATTTGTTCAACAGAGAACCGACATGTTGATAAATTAGACACATGTGCAACTCTTGGGTATCTTTATTGATTTCGCATTACTCTAACAGAGTAAAGATCAAACCAGCGAGTGGCACAACCAATGAGTCGTCCAAACTAGCACTTGCAGCTGTCGTTAGTGGCAGGCTGCAAGTCAAATGTAATGCGATTTTATCGCTCAAAGAGGCCTTTGTTGTCGTCTGTACAGACGACACAGAGGCTGAGAAACTACTTACCACCACTGCTACTACCACTCTACGAGACCAGGGATTTCTTGTCTTGACTTCCCCAGCACTGAGGGCCAGGAGAACTGTGTTCCTCAAGCGACTCGACAACCTTATCACTGTACAGGCCACTGAAGAAATCAAGTCATCTATCGAAGCAAAGAACCCTTGGGCCAAGGTGGACTTCATTACTAAAATACCCAATGCTTCATCCATGCTGAAGGTCACCTTCAGTGACGTCAACATGGCAGCCAGAGCTCTCGCTGAGGGCCTGGCTATTCACTACTTCCACATCAACCCAGCCTTCATCGAAGCAGAGAAATTCCAACATATCTCACAGTGCTATAATTGTTACTCATACTTACACACCACAAATGATTGTCCTACCAAGGACAAGAAGTTCTGCTCCACCTGTGGCCGTGAGGGTCATGACTTCAAGAATTGCACTACTGCTTCACCACCTAAATGCTTGAACTGCAAGAATGACCACCATACTCTTGCTGCCAGGTGCCCTACCAGAAGAGACATACTCAAGAAACAACAACAACAAAAGAAACCCAACCCACAAGCAACCACATATTCTGCTATCGCCAAGCTTCAAGCAGACACTACCAAGATACTACATGCCACGCAAGCTGCTCCCACCACTTCCCTGCCAGCACCTACTGCCGACTCCACCAAGATTCTTTGTTGCATTATGTATGCTCATGTACAGAATGCAGCTGAGCCTGGTTCCTTCAACACCACCATCAATGAACTTTTCAAACTAAATAATATGCCTGGCCTCACATTCCCTGCATCACCACCTTCCACTGAGATCCTAAAATCTACTGCAAATATTACCAGCATCACCGCTGCTCCACCGCTGTCACAACCTCCACTAGACACAGAGATGGACCAATCAGAGACCTCTGAGACGTCGGCAAAACCCACCAATGAGAGTCCACTACCGCTTTCATCCACTGCTAGAGCAACTGACCAGTCGGAAATCTCGCCTTCACCAGTTCAGCCACCAGCCAAGAAAGCAAAAACACAAGACACTGCGGATGCACCTCACGGTGCCACTGTCACTGACACTGCTGCACCACAACAAGTCCGATATCTGAAGGGTGTATACTTCTACACAACCAAGGAGTATAAGAACACAATGCTGTCTTCAGAAATCCATCATTACCTCCAGGACGGAACAGTCAAGTATACCTACGACCAAACTGCTACATACACCACTGCAGACATGACCAGACTACTCACTGCCAACACCCAACACCTTGTGGAAGTCAAGTACACCTCAAAGAGGAAATTCAGGATGCTTCAGAATAGGGACCTTGAAGACGGTACCCTCGTCTAGCACGACTATCCATGACCATTCACCCAGCACTTTGCTGTCCGCTAAAGCTGGGGTGTGGCTCCAATCAACCCTGTAACTGCTGCCTCTGCCCGACTGCGCTTCTCTTTGGGGAAGTCAGCGCAAGATAGAAGAAGACGACATCCTCCAACCGGAGGGCCAAGAAAGAAGAAAGATGATTATCGTCACCCCCCACCCGGGGGGCCACTGCCGGGTCACCATCTGGAGAAGACCTGGGCCAGAAGGACCTGCGAATCAACATGAATGAAAATGAACACCAACACACGACACTCCACACAGGAGAGCACAGCGCTAGCACGATCGACACCATGCATTGCCCTTCTAGGGCATGGTTGGTGCCAGAGCCCGAGTTTGTACCTTACAAGATGAGGGGGGTACTTGTGCCTCCTCCCATGGGAGACTTAGGTCTCAGACACTCCCTAGACAGGGAGCCAGTGCCGGGCCACCACTTGGAAGGGCCCGGGCCGGGAAAATACCGGCGAATCTTTAACAACAACAGTGACCACTTTGCAGATGAGCAGGAGCCATATGGGATGAGTTTCCCATGTGAAGTTAACAATGTCTGGAACTAGCTTGAGAAGGTCTTGTGATGGTGGCGAGTCTGGAAAGTTGAAGTTTGGCATGTTGTTAAGGCGAAACAGTTCACTGATTGTTGTGTTGAATGAGCCAGGGTTTGCAGCATTAGTGAGGTGTGCATACATCATACAGTATAGCATCTTTGTAGATGAATGGTTCAGAGAACAGACATGTTGATAAATTAGACACATGTGCAACTCTTGGGTATCTTTATTGAGGAAACGTTTCGCCACACAGTGGCTTCATCAGTCCATACAAAGGAGAATCTTGAAGAACAGTAGGAGAATGAGGTAATCAGTCCCTCAACCTTGAGTCGATGTGGTCAGTCCATCAATCTTGAATAGAATACGGCATACGTGCTGAGAAGGAGCTTATAAACCGTTGGCAGGAGAGGTGAAGCAGTCATAGGTCGTGTAACATTTGTTCAATGTTGAAGTAGGTCGTGCCCAAGAAGTAGGCAAGCGAAGAATTCCCAAGTATTAAGATCCCAAGAAGTTGCAGTGTCTGACAGGTTTGTAGATGAATGGTTCAGAGAACCGACATGTTGATAAATTAGACACATGTGCAACTCTTGGGTATCTTTATTGAGGAAACGTTTCACCACACAGTGGCTTCATCAGTCCAGTGTCTGACAGGTTTGTAGATGAATGGTTCAGAGAACCGACATGTTGATAAATTAGACACATGTGCAACTCTTGGGTATCTTTATTGAGGAAACGTTTCGCCACACAGTGGCTTCATCAGTCCATACAAAGGAGAATCTTGCACCTCTCCTTCCGACAGTATTTAAGTCTCCGCACTGTCGGTTGATCTTCACACACATGTCAGTTCATTCTACACCAGAGCACTGCTTACTCACGATGCATTACTCTAACAGAGTAAAGATCAAACCAGCGAGTGGCACAACCAATGAGTCGTCCAAACTAGCACTTGCAGCTGTCGTTAGTGGCAGGCTGCAAGTCAAATGTAATGCGATTTTATCGCTCAAAGAGGCCTTTGTTGTCGTCTGTACAGACGACACAGAGGCTGAGAAACTACTTACCACCACTGCTACTACCACTCTACGAGACCAGGGATTTCTTGTCTTGACTTCCCCAGCACTGAGGGCCAGGAGAACTGTGTTCCTCAAGCGACTCGACAACCTTATCACTGTACAGGCCACTGAAGAAATCAAGTCATCTATCGAAGCAAAGAACCCTTGGGCCAAGGTGGACTTCATTACTAAAATACCCAATGCTTCATCCATGCTGAAGGTCACCTTCAGTGACATCAACATGGCAGCCAGAGCTCTCGCTGAGGGCCTGGCTATTCACTACTTCCACATCAACCCAGCCTTCATCGAAGCAGAGAAATTCCAACATATCTCACAGTGCTATAATTGTTACTCATACTTACACACCACAAATGATTGTCCTACCAAGGACAAGAAGTTCTGCTCCACCTGTGGCCGTGAGGGTCATGACTTCAAGAATTGCACTACTGCTTCACCACCTAAATGCTTGAACTGCAAGAATGACCACCATACTCTTGCTGCCAGGTGCCCTACCAGAAGAGACATACTCAAGAAACAACATCAACAAAAGAAACCCAACCCAAAAGCAACCACATATTCTGCTATCGCCAAGCTTCAAGCAGACACTACCAAGATACTACATGCCACGCAAGCTGCTCCCACCACTTCCCTGCCAGCACCTACTGCCGACTCCACCAAGATTCTTTGTTGCATTATGTATGCTCATGTACAGAATGCAGCTGAGCCTGGTTCCTTCAACACCACCATCAATGAACTTTTCAAACTAAATAATATGCCTGGCCTCACATTCCCTGCATCACCACCTTCCACTGAGATCCTAAAATCTACTGCAAATATTACCAGCATCACCGCTGCTCCACCGCTGTCACAACCTCCACTAGACACAGAGATGGACCAATCAGAGACCTCTGAGTCGTCGGCAAAACCCACCAATGAGAGTCCACTACCGCTTTCATCCACTGCTAGAGCAAGTGACCAGTCGGAAATCTCGCCTTCACCAGTTCAGCCACCAGCCAAGAAAGCAAAAACACAAGACACTGCAGATGCACCTCACGGTGCCACTGTCACTGACACTGCTGCACCACAACAAGTCTGATATCTGAAGGGTGTATACTTCTACACAACCAAGCAGTATAAGAACACAATGCTGTCTTCAGAAATCCATCATTACCTCCAGGACGGAACAGTCAAGTATACCTACGACCAAACTGCTACATACACCACTGCAGACATGACCAGACTACTCACTGCCAACACCCAACACCTTGTGGAAGTCAAGTACACCTCAAAGAGGAAATTCAGGATGCTTCAGAATAGGGACCTTGAAGACGGTACCCTCGTCTAGCACGACTATCCATGACCATTCACCCAGCACTTTGCTGTCTGCTAAAGCTGGGGTGTGGCTCCAATCAACCCTGTAACTGCTGCCTCTGCCCGACTGCGCTTCTCTTTGGGGAAGTCAGTGCAAGATAGAAGAAGACGACATCCTCCAACCGGAGGGCCAAGAAAGAAGAAAGATGATTATCGTCACCCCCCACCCGGGGGACCACTGCCAGGTCACCATCTGGAGAAGACCTGGGCCAGAAGGACCTGCGAATCAACATGAATGAAAATGAACACCAACACACGACACTCCACACAGGAGAGCACAGCCCTAGCACGATCGACATCATGCATTGCACTTCTAGGGCATGGTTGGTGCCAGAGCCCGAGTTTGTAGCTCACAAGATGAGGGGGGTAATTGTGCCTCCTCCCATGGGAGACTTAGGTCTCAGACACTCCCTAGACAGGGAGCCAGTGCCGGGCCACCACTTGGAAGGGCCCGGGTCGGGAAAATACCGGCGAATCTTTAACAACAACAGCTTGATCTTCATCTAGGAGGCAGCACAACTTTGGGAGGCCTGTTGATGTTGAAGGTGGTGATCACTGCAAAGTGGTCACTGACCCTTGTCAGTGACCACTTTGCAGATGAGCAGGAGCCACATGGGATGAGTTTCCCATGTGGCTCCTGCTGCGAGTTGTCTTGACCCAAAGGTAAGGTCGAGGCAGCCACCCAACAGGTGTGTGGGGTCTCCATTGTTTAGCAACTTTATCTCTGGAATATCGTGTAGGAGCATTGCTATGTGTCTGCCAGCAGCATTGGTTGCTGAGTGAGAGTGCAGCAATGGGTGGTGTGCGTTGAAATCTCCACCCACAATAATACACTCAGTGAGTGCTAGTGCGAGGAGCTCTGCAATGTCGAGGGTGTGTCTTGGGTTCTTGTAGATGTTATAGATGGTAATGGGCGCCCCAGGTATGTGCACAAGGATGGTATGTACCTCGACATCCTCCCCACAGTCCACAGGGTTGGCTATAACCTCGTGAGGTATTGTATTGGATACAAATACAGCTGTGCCTCTGCAGTGAATGCCCGGGTCCATGTGCCGAAAATACCCAGCAAAACCGGGTAGTCTTGGGCACATAGTCAGGACAATCAGAGTTTCTTGTAGCAAGACGATGTCAACCCGATCCCGAATTTCTGCCTCCAGCAAGAGGTGCTGTTTGCCCCTCAGGCCCTGAATGTTCCATTGTAGGACCTTGAGGGTGTGATTTGGTACCGAGGTTATTCCATCGCTGTTGTTTCCTGAGCTGGAGACTGAGTCCTGCCCGCTCTGAGAACCTGCATATTCATGGCATCCACTGTCTCCTCTTCGGTCAGAAAGCACACTCTCAGGAGCGTACTGACCATCTGCCGGAATGCGCTCTGTTGTTCCGTGGAGTTGATTGTGTTGCAAATAAGATCCGTGAACACCTTGATGAGTGCTACGAGATCCTCCCTGGTGAGGGCCTGTTTTGGAGTTGGGTTCGAAACAGTGGATATTATCTGGGCTGTTGTGGTCTGTAGGGACTGCTGATTTATTGTATGCACCGTGGTCTGTTGCTGTATACCAGGTTGGGTAGCTGGGATCTGCTGGTGAGGTGCCAGTTGAGTCTGCAAAGTGCCTGTGCCGGGTAAGGAGTGCCTGCATTGTCGTGCTATGGCCGGTGGGGGCTCGTTTAGTGCCGCCTGCTGATCGCATTGACCAGATGCACCCTGTTGACGCCTCCTGTTCCTCTGGTTTCTGTTTCTTCGTTGAGGTAGGGGTGCAGGAGGTTCTTGACCTTGACGCCTGGTTGAGGCTTCTAGGGTTGGGAATTCCTGGGCATTGACTTGGGTTAGCTGCTGAGAGGTCTGCGGTATGGCAGGGTTCTCTGCACCCATCGTTTGCTGAGAGTGATGATCCATCGTAGCCTGATGCCGAGTTTTTGGCGTCTTCCAGACTTCTTGAATTCTGGCGAGCCTCTCGGGGCATCGAGGATTCCAGGCATGGTGTTTCTGCCTGCATTTCGGGCATTGTGGAGTGGGTGGCGATGCATTTTTCAGCTTGGTGATGCATTCCTCTGTAAGGTGGTGCTGGCTGCAGACACCGCAGATTACTCTGTTCGGACAGAGTGCATCCAGGTGTTCATAACGCTGACACTTGAAACAGTGAACTGGTTCTGCTGTGAAGGTCCTGACATTGTACCTGCCCCAAGAACCGAGGTCCAGCTGGGATGGCAGTGGTCCTACATGCTGAATGAGGACCTGTCGGGTTGGTGCGTTGCCTGCCGTCTTTGCCTTGAGACGTTGAGCTGACACCACACTGGGGTGAGCTGCTACTGCCTCGATGGGTATCATCAGCGGGTATCGCATCACTACACCCTTGGTGATCTTCTGCCGAGAGTCCAGTTCCTCCAGGGTGAATGAGTGATCTGTCTCCATGACTCTCTTCAAGGTGGAATACATTTCCTTGTTGTGAGGAGTCAATATTGGTTCTCCCCTCAAGTTGAACCATATCTTGAACTTCAGGTTGTGTCGTGATTCCAGGTATGAAACAACCCCATAATGGGTTCTGTGGTCCCCGTAAGACTTCACCTTGAATTTGCCAGGTCGGTTGAGCTGGTTTGCCTGCTCCTTGGACGGACGGTGCTTCTTCTTGTTGCCCACAGTGTTCCATCCCTCTTGGGGTGTGGTGTTTATTTCCGCACCTGTTTCTGTTGTCGCTGGCTCCATGGTTGGGACTGTCAGATCTGCTACAATGTGAGCAGGATCTTCCTCTTCCTCTCGCAATTTCTTTGCTAGAATTTCGCCCCACATTTCCAAATCTGAGTCCTCCGTCGTGTTCATGGAGTATCGTGGCCTCTTCTTTTCGGCAGAAGCCATGTGCCTATCTTGTGATAAGGTAGTGAACTCCGTGAACTGAGTGTGTGTCAATGGATTGTCGTAATACGTAAAGAGGGCCAACTGGAAGGTGTTCCAGGATTATCTTCATGACTGGTGGTCCACATACTCTCTATCTGAAGACTGTGATATGGCTGAACAGGAACTAATCACTGTTCTCATCCAGGCAGCAGAGTGCGCAATTCCAAAGAAGTCTGCAAGACTCACTCACAAAAGAGACTGGTGGTTCTACAACGACGAGGTGCGGGAGCAGAACCACCGCATCAACTCTTTTAGGAAGCTATACAGGCGTAACCCTACGGAAGAGAACAGGAATACTCTGAGAGCCATTGTGCAGCATGCCCGCAGAGTCTCTCTCAGAGTAAAAACTGAGAAATGGCTGGAGTGGTGCTCAACATTCGGGCATCACACCACCTTATCGGAGATATGAGGCAAGCTCAACATAGCAACTGGCAAGAGCAAGCCGAGGCCACCAGCACACCCGAATCCATCCCAGGAAGCTGAGAAACTAGTGGAGGTTTTCACTTCCAGGGGAGCCTCCACTCAGCTCCCACAGGACATCCGGAATATACAGACGGATCTTCTGCCACAGCGCCAGCTAACGATACAAGCTGCATGTGAGTCGGAAGATGTGACTGATGAAGACCTCACGGACTTGGAACTCCGACGTGCCATTAAGAACACAGGTGACACTGCCCCGGGCATCGATGGTGTTACATACTCCATGATTGCACGGGCTGGGCAGAGTGGATGGGAGGCCATACTAGACGTCATTAACAAGTCGTGGAGGGCCAGGACACTCCCAGCAGCTTGGAAGAAAGCTACCTAGGTCAGGTCCCAACATCTGCGTTCTACTAGTGACCTACGTCTCACCTCCTGGCGCTATATAAGGCTCCATCCTGTCACTTCAACTCCATATTGTTTCAGACTATGGAACAATGCTCTTCTCCAGACTGAGGGACTGACCACCTCAAAACTTTAAGGGTGATGGACTGATTACATCGTCTTCAAGTCTCTTCTGCTTCTATTAATTTTTCTGTACTCGACTGAAGAAGCCTACTGTGTAGGCGAAACGTTTCGAAAAAAAGATACCTAACTGTTGCATATGTGTCTTACCTAACAACCTGTCGGTATTTTATACCATTTTAATCAACAGCCTCAAAAGCTTTATTGAAGAAAGTTAATAAATTTAGTTAGAGAAGAACGGCCTCTTGTGAATCCATGCTGAGTATCATTAATCAAGCTATGCTTATCGAGATGGCTTCTTATAATCTCAGCTATAACTGACTTTAGTAATTTGCCTACAATTGAGGTCAGGCTTATTGGGCGGTAATTTGATGGTAACGACTTGCCCCCTGCTTTAAAAATAGGAATTACATTAGCCATCTTCCACATATCAGACACTACACCTGTTTGAAGAGATAAATTAAAAATATTAGTTAATGGTTCACAGAGTTCCATTTTGCATTCCTTAAGAACCCTTGAAAAAACCTCATCAGGACCCGGCGACTTATTTTGCTTCAGTCTGTCTATTTGCTTCACAACCATTTCACTAGTGACTGTGATGTTACATAATTTATCTTCTTCAGGCCCACTATAAAAAATAATTACTGGGATATTGTTAGTGTCTTCCTGTGTAAAAACCGAGAGAAAACAATTATTTAAAATCGAGCAAATTTCATTCTCTTTGTCAGTAAGATGACCAGAGTTATTTTTAAGGGGACCTATCTTATCTCTAACTTTTGTTCTATAGACCTGGAAAAAACTTTTTGGGTTAGTTTTCGAATCCCTAGCAACTTTAATTTCATAATCCCTTTTAGCTTTTCTTATCTCCTTTTTAATGTCCCTCTTAATGTCAATATACTGATTCATAAGATGACCCTCACCTCTTCTGATACGCCTATAAATTCCTTTCTTATGCCCTAGTAGATATTTCAGCCTATTGTTCATCCATTTTGGGTCATTTCTATTTGATCTAATTTCTTTATACGAGATAAACGTTCTTTGAGCAGCATGTATAGTGTTCAGAAAACTTTCATATTGATAGCTCTCTTTGTTACCCCAGTCAACAGATGATAAGTGTTCTCTAAGCCCATTGTAATCTGCTAAGCGAAAATCTGGGACTGTTTCTGAGTTATCACTTCTATCATACTTCCATTCAATGCTAAATGTAATTGATTTGTGGTTGCTAGCACCCAGTTCCTCTGAAATTTCTAAATTATTAACAAGGGATTCATTGTTTGCCAGAACTAAGTCAAGCAGGTTATTTCCCCTTGTAGGTTCTGTCACAAACTGCTTCAAAAAACAATCCTGAACTACTTCTAAGAAGTCGTATGATTCTAAATTCCCAGTCAATAAATTCCAATCAATATGACTAAAGTTAAAGTCTCCTAGAATTACTACATTATCGTGCCTTGTGGCCTTAACAGTTTCCTCCCATAGCAGTCTCCCTTGGTCCCTATCTAAGTTTTGGGGAAGGTATATCACACCTAAAATAAATTTTTCATGCCCCTCTGAAAATTCTATCCAAACAGGTTCTGTATGTGTTACTTCAGGCTTAATACCCATTTTTATGCAACAGTTCAAGCGATCTCGGACGTACAATGCCACCCCACCTCCCTTCCCGATTCTTCTATCTACTTGGAACAATTTGAAACCCTGAATGTGACATTCCGCAGGCATGTCCCGACTTTTTGAATTAAACCACGTCTCAGTTATGGCAAATACATCAATGTTACCTGTGCTAGCAACTAATCTCAACTCGTCCATCTTATTCCTAGCACTACGGCTATTAGCATAATATACATTGAAAGACTCTCCTTTCTCTTCACCCTTCCTGCTCATTTCTGTTTTTCTACTGAACCTATTACTGTCCTTATCACCTAGTGTCACTGGCTTTTCAATATCTATCTTGTTCTGTTTATTACTAGTTCCCTTAGAACTCATAATATTACTACACTGGGACTTCACTGTTTTCCTGCCAAAACCCATACCGCTAACTATTCCTAGTTTAAAGTCCTAACAGCTCCCTCCACTGCAGTTGCCAGTGCCCCCACCCCAGACCTAGATAAGTGAACCTCATCCCTGGCATACATGTCATTTCTGTCATAGAAGAGGTCCCAGATGTCAATGAATGTTACTGCATTTTCCTTACAGTATTTGTCCAGCCAGCAATTGACACCATTTGCCCTGGACAACCATTCATTTCCAACTCCTCTCCTTGGCAAAATACCACATATGGCAGGGTTCCCACCTTTCCTCCTAATTATTTCTATTGCTGACCTATACCTGCTAATGAGGTCCTCACTCCTACATCTGCCAACATCGTTGCCTCCAGCACTGAGACAGATAATAGGATTGCTCCCATTACCTCTCATGATGTCATCCAGATGGCTAACAATATCTTCCATCCCAGCCCCAGGAAAGCAAACCCTGTCTCCTACTTCTGTCCTTCAAGCAGAAGGCCCTATCCATGTACCTAACTTGGCTAACCCCAACAACAACAATATTCTTACTTTCCTTGGTGTCGTTCATCGTGATGTTCCCAGTAGTCGACTCACATTCGTAGGGTAGCGCTGAGAATGCATTAGATGTTTTCAAAACAGTTTCCACAGCAGTCTCTTTCTTCTTCATCGTTTCTACCTTTCCATTCGTCTTTTTGATCATGAACTTCGTTTCATGCTGTCCAGCCACTGTCCAGTTTCCCTTCTTGACCAGAGGACTCAAAACAGGAGGACTACTACGAATCCTCTTGTTTTCCTCGGTCAGTCGCCGAATCTCCAACTTCGCCATTCTCAATTCTTCCTTAAGTTGTTGGTAAAGTTGCTCGATGGAGGGCATCTTGGTTCAGTCCGTAGAGAGCACACTGGACACGTCCTCAATGAGCTAAGTACAGGTCACCTGCACTTAGCTCAGTGAGGACGTGTCGAGATAAATCCTAGTAATCCGTTAGCCTTGTTGCGCATACTAAGGGGGCTGCATGGGAATTTTCCGAGCGCTCTCAAAAAAAGAAAAATCGAAAAATTATGGAAATTGAGTTATTTATACCGAAAAATAGCTTAACTCTTTGGCAACACAATGGTACAAGAATCAATGTTCTACGACGTTTCTACAAGAAATTATAGTCATTTATATCAGGTATGGTGACTGCGATGTGGTTAGCGAGTCTGCTCACAGCCCATATATTTTTTGGAATTTTTTCCTTGCTTTAAATAGCTTTTTCTTGCATTATTCTTTCTAATATAATAACTAACTATTTGGCATCATAAAACAGTAGGCGGAGCTTATCCGTAGACTTAGAGCCAACCAGGCACCATCTGGGAACACTTGGCAGTATTCCCGCTCCAGAGAGTGCCAGGAGAAATCTCGTCATTATTACGCTTATTTCAGCTAATATATCAACTCTACGGCTTATTTATCTATCAGAATTGATCTAGTATGATATAATAAACACTATAAATAACATACAAACATGCTATATACTCTAGACTTAATAAAATAAGCCATAATATGGAGAGAGACCATTGGAATATTTCGATATAAATGAGTTACTACACTCATGTCGTGTCTATGTCGTATTCGTTGGTCTCTGAGTAAGAGAAAACGCTGTTTTGAAGAGGATAACTGCACTAGAACATCAGTTTACTAAGAAATACACCCAAACAAACGCGATTTTCGCGATTTTTTTTTTTTTGAGACGGTGGGCCGGCCGGCGCTCCCGGCCAATATCTCGGAAGTAACTTATTCACTTTACGGTACATCGTCTGCCTTTATTACTTAATTAAATGTAATAATATTCACAGAAATTGCAGAATAATGATTTCTCTAATTTGCAATTATTCATTTTTGGAAATATTCCAAATACTTTGGGAGTTATGTGGGAGTAAAGGGCAGATTTTTTGCAACATTCCAAGAACTAACAAACTTTTTTTTTTTTTTTGTGAAATAAAGATAAGTTATTTAGAGGACAGGTAATAATTACAAATTCGTATAAGCATTGTTCTCTCGGCACCAAGTGTCCAAACAACCTTACGTCGTCCCATATAGGACTACCATCCTGCCAAAGGGCATTTTCAGTAAATCAGTCCTTTTTCAGTCTTTTCTCAGTTGTTGTTTGAGGTATATTTTTGATAAATATTTTTTACAGAGAGTGAAAACACTTTGTCTTGTGCACCAAAACTGGAGGAAATCGGACGGTAAACAAAAAAGCAACATTTAATTCTCATGCGGCCCCCCTAAGGCACTACTGTCTTGGCTTTAGATTTCTGCTTACCATGGCTTCCAAGTCTTTTTCACATTCTGTATGATCAAGCTCTACTTCACCTAGGTTACAGCTTCGAGGGTTATTTTCATTACCAAGGACTATTACCTTACACTTATCCACATTGCACTTCATCTGCCATTTCTCAGACTAAGACATTAATCTGTCCAAATCCTCCTGGAGTTCATCGCTATCCTCCTCAGAATGAATTATACGGCCTATTTTGTATTATTGTTCATGAATGAGCCTCAAAACTCCATCAATGTATCCCAGATTTCCAACATTACCCTAACTTTGATAGACTTTGAGAAAACCATTTACACTATACCCATGCACTCAGCCCCAGGCTCAGACTGAAACTCTGTGTTCATTAAGAACTGCAACAAACCCCTTTCACCTGCCCTAAGTACACTATGGAGAAGGACCTTAGACATGGGTGAAATTCCGCAGTCACTTAAAACACTGGATATAGCCCCACTCCATAAAGGTGGCAGCAAAGCATTAGCAATAGTTCTAACGTTCCACATCATAAAAATCTTTGCAAGAGTGCTAAGAAGCACGACTGCAAACCACTTGGATTCCCAGAAACTGCACAATCCAGGGCAACATGGGTTCAGAGCAGGTTGCTCCTGCCTCTCACAACTACTGGATCACTGTGATATGGTTTTGGATGCACTGGAACAAAAACAGAATGCAGATGTAATATACACAGAATTTGCAAAAGCCTTTGACAAATTCGATCATGGCGTAATAGCGTGCTAAAGGAATAAGTGGCAAATTGGAGAAATGGATCTTCAACATTCTAACCAATCGAACACAAAGAGTAGTGGTCAACAGAGTTAACTCGGAAGCTGCCGTAGTGAAAAACTCTGTTCCACAAGGCACAATACTCGTCCCCATCCTGTTCCTCATCCTCATATCAGAGGATGTAATCCACAGCACCGTGTCATCCTTTGCAGACGATAATAAGATCTGCATGAGACTCATCTATTGAGGACACAGTTAACCTCCAAGAACATATAAACCAAGTTTTCCAATGGGCAACGGAAAACAGTATGATGTTCAATGAAGACAAATTCCAACTACTTACGTTATGGAAAACTGGAGGAGATAAAAACTAGAACCGAGTATACTACAAACTCTGATCATACAATAGAGCGGAAAAATAATGTGAGGGACCTGGGAGTGGCAATGTCTGAGGATCTCACTTTCAAGGATCACAACAGTGCCACGATCACAACCGAAAAGAAAATGATAGGATGGATAATGAGAGCGTTCAAAATAAGAGATGCCAAGCCAGTGATGATCCTTTTTAAATCACTTGTTCTCTCTAGGCTGGAATGTTGCTGTACATTAACATCTCCGTTCAAAGCAGGTGAAATTGCGGTGCAAAATACCACCAATGAAAAGTAGGGGTGCCATTGGTACACTAAAGGAAAACACCATAAGTGTCCAGGGCCCAAGACTGTTCAACAGCCTCCCACCATGCATAAGGGGAAGTACCAATAAGCCCCTGGCTGCCTTCAAGAAGGAGCTGGGCAGATACTTGAAGTTGGTGCTGGATCAGCCGGGCTGTAGTTTGTATGCTGGACTATGTGCGACCAGCAGTAACATCCTAGTTGATCAAGTTCTAAGCCACCGTGAGGCCTGGTCGTGGACCGGGCCGCGGGGGCGTTGATCCCGGAATACCCTCCAGGTATACTCCAGGTAGATTGACTCCAAGATCCTTTTTCTCGAGTGAGGTTTGCAGTCTTTGGCCACGTAGACTATACTCTGTCTGCAGTCTTCTTGCTCTTCCATGATCTTCATAACTTTTCATTTGGCGGGGTTAAATTCGAGGAGCCAGTTGCCGGACCAGGCTTGCAGCCTGTCCAGGTCTCTTTGTAGTCCTGCCTGATCCTCATCAGATTTTATTTTCCTCATTAACTTCACATCATCTGCAAACAGAGACACTCTTGAGTCTATCCCTTCCATCATGTCCTTCACATACCACAAACAGCACTGGTCCTAGGATTGACCCCTGTGGAACCCCGCTCGTCACAGCGCGCTCTATGACACCTTGTTGTTGCCTCCCTGTCAGATATTCTCTGATGCATTGCAGTGCCTTTTCTGTTATGCGTGCCTGATGCTCTAGCGAAAGCTAGAGGATCAGGTACTTCTTGCAGTCCAAGAAAATGCAATCTTCCCGCCCCTCTATCTCGTGTCGTACTTCCGTTACCTTGTTATAAAACTCCAGTAGGTTTGTGACTCAGGATTTCCCCTCCCTGAAACCGTGCTGGTTGTCGTTTATAAGCTTGTTCCGTTCTAGGTGCTTTACCACTCTCCTGATAATCTTCTCCATGATTTTGCATAGTATACACATGTCAGTGGCACTGGTCTGTAGTTTAATGCCCCATCTCTGTCTCCCTTTTTAAAAAATGAGTATGTGTGCGTGCGTTCGCGCGCGCGCGCGCGTGTGTGTGTGTGTGTGTGTACATATGTGTGTGTGTGTGTGTGTGTGTGTGTGTGTGTGTGTGTGTGTGTGTGTGTGTGTGTGTGTGTGTGTGTGTGTGTGTGTGTGTGTGTGTGTGTGTGTGTGTGTGTATGTGTGTGTGTGTGTGTGAGTGTACTCACCTAGTTGTGGTTGCAGGGGTCTATTCATAGCTCCTGGCCCCGTCTCTTCACTGGTCGCTACAGGGTCGCACTTCCTGCTTCAGCATACCTCTTTTTAAAGCTATGTATGGATCCTGCCTCCACTACATCACTTCCCAGACTATTCCACTTCCTGACAACTCTGTGACTGAAGAAATGCTTCCTAATGTCCCTGTGATTCATCTGAGTCTTCAACTTCCAACTGTGACCCTTCGTTGCTGTGTTCCATCTCTGGAACATCCTGTCTCTGTCCACCTTGTCGATTCCTCTCAGGATTTTATACGTCGTTATCAAATCCCCCCTGTCTCTACTGTCTTCTAGTGTCGTCAAGTCAATTTCCCTTAGCCTCTCCTAGTTGGACATGATCCTTAGCTCCGGGACTAGTCTTGTTGTGAACCTTTGCACTTTCTTTAGCTTCCTCACATGCTTGGCTAGGTGAGGGTTCCAAACTGAGTATGGGTCTAACGTACACAGTGTACAGGGTCCTGAATGATTCCTTATTTAGATGCCAGAATGCTGTTCTCAGGTTTGCTAGTCGCCCGTATGCTGCAGTAGTTATTTGGTTGATTTGCGCCTCAAGAGATGTGCACAGTGTTATACTCACCCCAAAATCCTTTTCCTTGAGTGAGGGTTGTAGGCTCTTGCCCCCTAGATTGTACTCCGTCTGTGGTCTTCTTTGCCCTTCCCGAATCTTCATGACTCTGCACTTGGTGGGGTTGAACTCCAGGAGTCATTTGCTGGACCAGGCCTGCAGCCTGTCTAGATCCCCCTGTAATTCTGTCTTGTCCTTGTCCAATTGAATTCTTCTCATCAACTTCTCAGCATCTGCAAACAGGGACACTTCGGAATCTATTCCTTCTGTGAACCAAGATTAATTGGTATTATGGTAGCGGGGTTCAACGATACGTCTTCAGAGGCTTCTTACTTTATTGTTAAGTCGTGGTGGGTACACAGGCTTGTGTGTTGTGCCCATGGCCCTGGAGGGCCATCCCACGAGAGAGAGCTACTAGTAGGCTTTGTGTCTTCCTGCTAGGCCACTGTGTGAGTGAGAGTGTGTGGGACCAGCTTCCCATAGACCTGGACAGGCCCAGAGGGCAGCACCTTAGTAGTGCGAAATATGAACTAAGCTAGCAGACAGCAAGGCTGTCTGTGCAGACAGTACAGGCTGTCTACATATGCTCGGCCACCTACCTAGCGTCGTCCCGACGCGACAGTACTGGTGGTAAAAAAAACTCGGTCTCTCTTTCTCGTAGGAACAGGGCACAGAACACAAAATAAAAAACATATATATACATATGGACATGGAAAAAAAACTTCCTACTGGGAGGGAAGAAAAAAAACATGTGGTGTGTGCTAAACATCGTGGTCAAAGGCAGCGAGCATTGAAGGGCATCACTGCACGCCTTCCTGCGTCTGGACAGATACTGCAACACAGGAGACATCGCTGCAGCTCAGCTGTGACGTAACAGGGTACGGTTTTCTCTGGAATGGTGAAGCAGTCATCGTAGGAGTTGCTGCAGGTTTCACTCAACCTGGGGCACGACATGCTGGTGCCCTCGAGTGAGGCGTCAACAAAACTCAGCAACTGGGCAGGACTTCTGGCAAACGACTCAGGACATTTCTCGACTGGTACTGTCGCTGGGCTGTCACTGCCGGCAAGCGTGAAGTGAGTCGTGGCAGAGACGACTGGGCGAAACATCTGGGAGTCATAACATCATACACCAGACTGCAGTGACCGAGCTAGCAGTCAAAGTGACATCTTCTTTGTGCAGGAGCTCACTGAAGCTTGTGACATGAGGCTGACACAGCGCCTGCCAACAGGGCTAACTGCGGCTTGACGAGTGTCATTCTCTTGGCAGTTGGAGTTATAGCAGAGGTTAGTCTAAGCGTCCACAGACTTGTTTCTCTACATATAACTGCACTCTGTAGGTCTGAAGATGAAGTGAAACAAATCTCAGTGGGAATCGTAGCAGGTACGATTCTGCAGAACATCACGAGCAACGAGCATACGAGCTTTCTGTACAAGGGGGCTCGGGCTCAGAGTTGATTGATAACAGCTGTCAAATGCACTGGTCACGGGTGACTTAACACAGTGGTGCTACTCAGGTCTGGCTGCAGACCTCACTGGACACACAGAAACTACACACACCCGCGGTACATGCAGTACAACATGGCTTAAACTAGCAAATGATGCTTTTCTGTGCACAAAACTGACACTAAGCTATATACTAACATGTGAGAACACTGACTGAGAGGAATTAATTAACACACGACATA
This sequence comes from Cherax quadricarinatus, assembly GCF_038502225.1. Classification (NCBI taxonomy): domain Eukaryota; kingdom Metazoa; phylum Arthropoda; class Malacostraca; order Decapoda; family Parastacidae; genus Cherax; species Cherax quadricarinatus. Next base: position 13,181,051 of record NC_091320.1, read on the forward strand.
TATCTTCTCTCAATCTTCTTGGCAATACTGAAATAATTACTAGAACACTCGATGTGACATCATGTGATGTCGCGAGGTGACATCAGTAGAAATCTCGAGGTGACATCAGGCAGACATTGTGATGTCATGAAGTTGGGCAGCATTGTTGGTGACATCAATGTGATGTGGGCAACAGACCACAGTATGAGGCCTGGGGCATCTGGCTCGGTAACTCACGTGGCTTGTAGATCCACATGACATCGTCCACACCCCACGTGGCGCCGGGATCCACGTGGCGTCATGATCTACGTGGCATGCTGATCTACGTGGCTTCGAGTGGCCTTTGGCACTCGGATACACAGCACTGGCAATGAATTCACATGGAAAACAGCAGAAAACACAGCAGAGGGAGTGAGTAGTGGTGAGTGTATGGTAGTGTGGTGGTGAGGAGTGTGGGTGAGTGTATGGCGAGGGAGCATCTGGCCACTTCCTTCTCCTCCCGCCCACAAACACATGGAGACACACTGGATGCAGAAATCACCACAAAACTCACCTCTGGCTTGCTGAAACAGCTGTGCTGAGCTGAACAACAACAGCAACATACAAGTGACACTGAACACGTGACTTGAGGAACAGCGTGGGACACTGTAGCATGGGGTCACTGGGACGCCACTTACAATTCTCGAAGAAATTCGGCAAATTTCGGCTGGATCCTGCTTGTACCTGTGTCTGGATGCTCAAACGTGCAGACACGACATCAGAATAACTCGTTGAGAGACGAATGCTTCTTGTATAGGGTGATAAAGTGAAGATGACTTCATCCCTTCCTCTCTCTGGGCAAACACAACTGCTACGACCACTGCTTCCTACCAATGTGAACTAAGATTAATTGGTATTATGGTAGCGGGGTTCAATGATACGTCTTCGGAGGCTTCTTACTTTATTGTTAAGTCGTGGTGGGTACACAGGCTTGTGTGTTGTGCCCATGGCCCGGGAGGGCCATCCCACGAGAGAGAGCTACTAGTAGGCCTTGTGTCTTCCTGCTAGGCTGCTGTGTGAGTGAGAGTGTGTGGGACCAGCTTCCCACAGACCTGGACAGGCCCAGAGGGCATCACCTTAGTGGTGCGAAATATGACCTAAGCTAGCAGACAGCAAGGCTGTCTGTGCAGACAGTACAGGCTGTCTACACTTCCATCATGTCGTTCACAAATACCAGAAATAGCACCGGTCCTAAGACTGATACCTGTGGCACCCTACTCGTTACAGGCGCCCACTCTGACACCTCGCCATGTACCATGACTCGCTGCTGTCTTCCTGACGGGTATTCCCTGATCCATTGTAGTGCCTTCACTGTTATCCCTGTCTGGTCTTCCAGCTTTTACACTAATCTCGTACCTGGAGATTACCTGGAGAAGGTATCGTGAGTCAAAGCCCTAGTGGCTCGGTCTGAGACCAGGCCTCAAGGTGGATCAGGTTCTGATCAACCAGGGTGTTATTGCCGGCCCCACACAAACTGACCTACAAACCACATCCCGGCTGGTTAGGTACTGACTTTAAGCAGCTGAACAATCTTGGGCCCCGAACACTTATTGTTTTGTCTCTCAATGTACTCGTGGCACCCCTGCTTTTCATCGGGGGAATATTGCATCTCCTGCAGTGACTTTTGCTTTCATAGAGATTGATTTTTGTGTTCAGGTTTCGTACCAATCCCTCGAGGACCTTCCAAGTGTATATTATTATGTATCTGTCTCGCCTGCATTCCAGGGAATACAGGTCAAGGACCTTCAACCATTTCCAGTAATTTAGGTGCCGTATCGTACTTATGTGTTCTGAGAAAGTTCTTTGTATGCTCTCCTGGTCTGCAATGTCGCCAGCCATGAAAGGGGTAGTTAGTGTATAGCAGTGTTCCAGCCTAGAGAGAACAAGCGATTTCAAGGTTCTCATTATCCATCCTATCATTTTCCTAGCCAATGAGGTAGATACATTGTTGTGGTATTTGAAGGCGAGATCCTCTGACATTATCAGTCCTAGGTCCTTCACATTTCTTTGACGCTCTATTGTATGGTTAGAATTTGTGGTATACCCTGATACATTTTTAATTTCCTCAAGTTTTCCATATCTGAGTAGTTGAAATTTCTCCTCGTTGAACTTCATACTATTTTGAGTGGCCCATTTGAAGATTTGGTTGATGTTCGCTTGGAGTCTTGCAGTGTCTTCGATGTAAGTCACTGCCATGGCAATCCGGGTGTCATTTGCAAAGGAAGACATGGAGCTAAAGCTTACATCTCTGTCCATGTCAGAAATGAGGACGAGGAATAGAATGGGAGCGACTACTGTGCCTTGTGGAACAGAGCTTGTCACCATGGCTGCCTGGGATTTTACTCTGTGTACTGTTACTCTTTGTGTTCTATTTGTGAGGAAGTTATAGATCCATCTACCAACTTTTCCTGCCATTCCTTTATCACACATTTTGTGTGCTATTACACAATAGTCACATTGTCGAAAGCTTTTGCAAAGTCTGTGTATACTACATCTGTATTGTTTTTATCCTCAACAGCATCCAGGATCTTGTCATAGTGGTCCAGGAGCTGGGACAGGCAGGAGCAATCTGCTCTAAACCAGTGTTGCCCTGGGTTATGTAATTGATGGGTATCTAGGTGATTGGCGATCTTGCTTCTTAGAACCCTCTCGAGATTTTTATATGGGATGTTAGTGCTATCGGTCTGTAGTTCTTTGCAACTGTTTTACTGCCACCTTTGTGGAGTGGGGCTATGTCTGTTATTTTTAGTGTGTGTGCGATGACCCATGTGTCCATGCTCCCTCTCCATAGAATGCTGTAGGCACGCGATAGGGGCTTCTTGCAATTGTTGACGAACACAGAGTTCCATGAGTCTGGGCCTGGGGCAGAGTGCATGGGCATGTCATTTGTTGCCTTCTCAAAGTCTTGTGGAGTTAGGATAATATCCGAGATTTTTGAGATAACCAAATTTTGGGTTTCGTTCATAAAGAATTCATTTGGATTGTCGACCCTTAGTCTGGTCAGCGGCTCGCTGAACACTGAGTCATATTGGGACTTTAGTATCTCACTCATTTCGTGGCTATCATCTGTGTATGTCCCATCCCGCCTAAGCAGGGACCCAATATGGGATGTTTTTTTCCTTAGATTTGGCATAAGAGAAGTATTTTTTTCAATTTCCTTTATGCTTTTAGTTCTTCCTGTGATTCTTTTCTCCTGTAAGATTCCTTCAGCTTAAGTTCGATATTTGCAATTTTATTGACCAGTGCCTCCCTTCGTATTTCAGATATATTGACCCCACTCAGCAGCTCTGTGACTCTTCACCTTCGTCTATATAGGGAACGTTTCTCTCTTTCTAGTTTACATCTTCTCTTTCTTTTTCTTAATCAAATGCGTCTTGAGCAGATCTCAAGAATCACAGAGTTCATTTTTGTTAGGCACATGTTCGGATCCGTGTTGTTGAGGATATCGTCCCAGCTTGTTTCATTTAGGACATGATTGACTTGATCCCATTGTATGTTTTTGTTATTGAAATTGAATTTTGTGAAGAGACCTTCATGACTGACCACACTTTGCTTGTCAGGAGCCCTGTGCATACATGCCTGTACCTCTGTTATGTTGTGATCTGATTGTATTGTCTTTGATACGGTGGCCCGGTGGCCTGGTGGCTAAAGCTCTCGCTTCACACACGGAGTGCCCGGGTTCGATTCCCGGCGGGGTGGAAACATTTCGACGTGCTTCCTTACACCTGTTGTCATGTTCACCTAGCAGGAAATAGGTACCTGGGTGTTAGTCAACTGGTGTTGGTCTCATCCTGGGGTACACGATTGAAGACCACATTAGAAATAAGACAGACAGTCCTCGATGACTCACTGACTTTCTTGGGTTATCCTGGGTGGCTAACCCTCCGGGGTTAAAAATCCGAAGAAAAACTTATCTTATCTTATATAACGTATCAGATCGTCGTTGTTAGTGAAGATGAGGCACAGCATATTTTCTAGTCTTGTAGGCTCTAATATTTGCTGGTTTAAGGTGAATTTTCACCTGAGCTGCCTCCAGGGGTGATCTCTGCTGAAACATTGTTTGCTATACTCCTACATTTTAGGTGTCTCAGGTTGAAATGTCCTAGTAGCAAGATGTTTGGGGCAGGAGTTGGGAGATTTTCCAGACAGTGGTCAATTTTCAAAAGCTGCTTCTGGAAGTGCTGGGAAGTTGCATATGGAGGCTTGTATACTACCACAGTGACAAGGTTATGGTCAGTCTTTACCGCCAAACCTTCAACTACATCATTTGAAGTTTTAGTAGTTCTGATCAAATGAGTGACTCTGTGACGTACAGGCCAACCACTTCCTTGTTGTTAGGTAAGACACATATGCAACAGTTAAGTGTCTTACCTAACAACCTGTCGGTATTTTATACCATTTTAATGTTCACATCCTTGTTGCCTGTTTATCTGCCACATCGGAATAGGTTATAATCTGGGATCCATATTTCGTTGTCAAAATGATCCTTTATATGGGTCTCTGTGAATGCTTCAAACATTGCATTTGACTCTTGTGTTGAACTGTGTCAAACGCCTTCTTACAATGCAAGAAAATGCAATCTGATACCCACCCCTCTTTCTCTTGTCTTACTACCGTCATCCTGTCATAGAAGTCCAGTAGGTTTGCAAAGCAGGATTTCCCGTCCCTGAAACCGTGCTTGCTGTCATTCCTTTCTAGGTGCTCCACCACTCTTTTCCTGATAATTTTCTCCATGACCTTCCATACTATACACGTCAGTGACACTGGTCTGTAGTTTAATGCTTCGTGGCTGCCTCTTTTTTTAAAAAGTGGGACTACACTTGCTGTCTTCCATACTTCCGGTAGTTGTCCTGTTTCGATAGATGTGTTGAAGATTGTTATTAGTGGCACACATAGTGCCTCTGCTCCCTCTCTCAGGACCCATGGAGAGATGTTATCCGGCCCCATTGCCTTAGAGGTATCCAGCTCGCTTAGCAGTCTCTTCACATCTTCCTCGGTTGTATGTACTGTGACCAACACTTGAAGGTGTACCCCACCTCTCCACTTTTCTGGAGTCCCTTCTGTCTCCTCTGTGAACACTTCTTTGAATATCATGTTGAGCTCCTCACATACTTTGCGGTCATTTTTTGTGACCTCTCCTCCTTCCTTCCTCAGCCTGATTACCTGGTCCTTGACTGTTGTTTTCCTCCGGTGTGTGTGTGTGTGTGTGTGTGTACTCGCCTAATTGTACTCACCTAATTGAGGTTGCAGGGGTCGAGACTCAGCTCCTGGCCCCGCCTCTTCACTGATTGCTACTAGGTCTCTCTCTCTCTGCTTCCTGAGCTTTATCATACCTCTTCTTAAAACTATGTATGGTTCCTGCCTCCACTACTTCACTTGCTAGGCTATTCCACTTCCTGACGACTCTATGACTGAAGAAATACTTCCTAACGTCCCTGTGACTCGTCTGAGTCTTCAGCTTCCAGTTGTGACCCCTTGTTCCTGTGTCCCCTCTCTGGAACATCCTATCTCTGTCCACCTTGTCTATTCCCCGCAGTATCTTGTATGTCGTTATCACGTCTCCCCTGACCCTTCTGTCCTCCAGTGTCGTCAGTCCGATTTCCCTCAACCTTTCCTCGTACGACATTCCCCTGAGCTCTGGGACTAGCCTTGTTGCAAACCTTTGTACTTTCTCTAACTTCTTGACGTGCTTGACCAGGTGTGGGTTTCAGACTGGTGCTGCATACTCCAGTATGGGCCTAACATACACAGTGTACAGTGTCTTGAACGATTCCTTATTAAGGTATCGGAAAGCTATTCTCAGGTTTGCCAGGCGCCCGTATGCTGCAGCAGTTATTTGGTTGATGTGTGCCTCCGGTGACGTGCTCGGTGTTATGGTCACCCAGAGGTCTTTCTCCCTGAGTGAGGTCTGTAGTCTTTGTCCACCTAGCCTATACTCTGTCTGCGGTCTTCTTTGCCCCTCCCCAATCTTCATGACTTTGCATTTGGCAAGATTGAATTCGAGAAGCCAGTTTCTGGACCACATGTCCAGCCTGTCCAGGTCTCTTTGCAGTCCTGCCTCATCCTCATCCGATTTAATTCTTCTCATCAACTTCACATCATCTGCGAATAGGGACACTTCAGAGTCTATTCCTTCCATCATGTCGTTCGCATATATCAAAAATAGCACTGGCCCTAGAACTGACCCCTGTGGGACCCCGCTCATCACAGGCGCCCACTGTGATACCTCTTCACGTGCTGCTGCCTCCCTGTCAGGTATTCCCTGATCCATTGCAGTGCCCTCCCTGTTACATGCGCCTGATCCTTCAGCTTCTGCACTAATCTCTTGTGGGGAACTGTGTCAAAGGCCTTCCTGCAGTCTAGGAAAACGCAATCAACCCACCTCTCTCTCTCTCTCGTGTCTTACTTCTGTTACCTTGTTATAAAACTCCAGGAGGTTTGTGATACAAGATTTGCCTTCCATGAACCCATGCTGGTTTTCATTTATAATCTTGTTCCGTTCCAGGTGTTCGACCACTCTCCTCCTGATAATCTTCTCCATGACTTTGCACACAATACATGTCAGAGACACAGGTCTGTAGTTTAGCACCTCGTTTCTGTTTCCTTTCTTAAATATGAGGACTACATTTGCTGTCTTCCATTTCTCAGGTAGTGGCCCAGTTTCAAGGGATGTGTTGAAGATTGTGGTTAGAGGCACGCACAGCATCTCTGCTCCTTCTCTAAGGACCCATGGGGAGATGTTGTCCGGTCCCATCGCCTTTGAGGTATCAAGGTCACTTAGCAGCTTCTTCACCTCCTCCTCGGTTGTTCGTATGTCATCCAACACTTGGTGGTATATTCCCTCTTGATGTTCCCTTCTGTGCTGACTTCCCACAGCCCTTCCTGTCTCTACTGTAAAAACTTCCTTAAATCTCCTGTTTAGCTCCTCACATACCTCCTGGTCATTTCTTGTGAGTTCTCCCCCTTCTGTCCTTAATCTGATCACCTGGTCTTTGACTGTTGTCTTCCTCCTGATGTGGCTATACAACAGTATCGGGTCAGTCTTGATTTTCGATGCTATGTCATTTTCATACTGTCGCTGGGCCTCCCTCCTTACCTGTGCGTACTCGTTCCTGGGTCTGCGACTGATCTCCCTATTTTCGTGTTCTCTGCCTTCTGTACTTTTTCCATTCTCTATTGCACTTTGTTTTTGCCTCCTTACACCGTCGGGTAAACCAGGGGCTCGTTCTGGTCTTCCCATTGTTTCTGTTGCCCTTGGGAATAAACCTTTCCACTGCCTCCTTGCATTTTGTTGTTACATATTCCATCATTTCATTTACTGGCTTTCCTGCCAGTTCTCTATCCCATGGGACCTCCTGCAGGAAGTTCCTCAACCCTATGTAGTCCCCTCTTTTATAGTCAGGCTTTTCCCATTCAACTCCTGTTACTCTCTCCACTTGCAGCTCTACTATATATTCTAAGCACAGAACCACGTGGTCGCTAGCTCCTAAGGGACTCTCATACGTGATGTCCTCAATGTCTGAACTGCCCAGGGTGAACACAAGGTCCAATCTTGCTGGTTCATCCTCCCCTCTCATTCTGGTAGTGTCCTTAACATGTTGGTGCACGAGGTTGTCCAGCACCACGTCCATCATCTTGGCTCTCCATGTTTCGGGACCCCGATGTGGCTCCAGGTTTTCCCAGTCAATCTCCCTGTGGTTGAAATCCCCCATAACCAGCAACTTTGCTCTGCTGGAGTGAGCTCTTCTTGCCACCTCAGCAAGTGTGTCCACCATTGCTCTGTTGCTCTCTTCATATTCCTCTCTTGGCCTCCTGCAGTTCTGTGGTGGATTATACATCACTGCAATGACCACCTTGTGTTCCCCAGACTGAAGTGTACCTACTATGTATTCTCTTTCTCCCATCTCATCTATGCCTTCCATTTTCTCGAATTTCCATCTGTTTTTTACTAGCAGAGCAACCCCACCTCCCCCTCTGCCCCTTCTATCTTTCCTCATGATCTGGTATCCTGGTGGGAAGATTGCATCTGTTATTGTCCCCATGAGTTTTGTTTCTGTAACTGCTATGATGTCTGGGGACTTCTCATTGATTCTTTCTTGCCATTCCTCATGTTTATTCGTTAATCCATCTGCATTTGTGTACCAAACCTTCAACTTCTGTTCTAATACTGTAACTGTGGTGCGGGGGTGGGAACAGAGGGATCGGTGTGTGATGGTTGGTTTAGATTGTTCAGTTGCCTTGGGGGTGTCGTGGCTGGGGTCCTTCTGCAGGTGTTTCTGGGGGGTGTGCTTGTCCTTCCACTTGTTCCTGGGTTATTCTGCTCTCATTTTTCATTTCCTCCCATTTCTCCTTTCGTTTCTGAACTCTCTCTTTCATCGTCTTCCTTTCCTCCTGTGTTCTGTCTCGATCGAGGTACACACTCATGAACTCCTGCCTGCCTCTCAGCCGTGCTTTCTCCTGCAGGATCATGGTTCGGGTTGATTCTGCCTTGAAAATTGCTTTGAGAGGCCGATTCCTTTTCTTTGTGAACCACCCGATTCTCCGAAAATTTGCCACCTGGATCATTTCCCCCTCGCCTATCACCTTCATGATACCTTCAATCGCTTTTTTCTCCTCCTGCTTTCTTTCCTCATAAGTTTCCCCTTTAGCTTCGTCTAGCCCATAGACAAACACTGATCTCTCCCTTTCCACCTCCCACTGTGACTCCCATTGCATCCTCTGATGTGTTTTAGTTCCTTCCCGTGGAGTGTTCCTTCCTTCAGTCCCTTCCCTAGCTATGGCCCCTATGCTCCTTGGTTTCTCCTTCCTGGTCACCTGTTCCTGGCCCCCACAGGTGTCTGGTAAGGTCCCTGCACATGTCCTAGTTCCTTCAATGTCTTCCAACCTCACATTTTGTCCTAGTGTGCTCCCTGTCTTTGTTTTGGCCCCATGTGGGTTTGACAGGACCTCTGCATACAGTTTAGTTTCCATGTGTGTGTGTGTGTATGTGTGTGTGGGTGTGTGGGTGTGTGGGTGTGGGTGTGTGGGGGTGTGGGGGTGTGGGTGGGTGGGTTGGCGTGTGTGTGAATGTGGATGTGTGTGGGTGGGTGTGTGTCAGAAATACGTGCGACTCTCCACTTTAATACAGTGTGAGAGGCCAGGAGGACCACACTGGCTGCATATGTAGACCTAAGACTTACTTGCAGTTTTATATAAGCCAAAACTACCATCATTATTCATAATGTTGAATGTAGGTATTAGAGTACCTTGTAGGTACTAGTACCAGTACTACTGCTAATACCTACAACTATTATGTTATGCTCTGTACTTCTTTCTAATACCCATATATACCCTCTGTGTCCATGTATTGCTTTTAACGGCTTGACAAAGCTTCTGGAGAGCAAAACATTACCGCAGTAATACCGCATTAGTTGAACATGTGTCATTTTACCTCACATATTGTCGGTAATTCTACCAACATTATTAAACACTCATGTTTTTATGTATGATAACTGCAGTGTCAGCTATCACATGTTGCTATGTATGATAGTGGAAGTGTCTGCTATCACATGTTGCTATGTATGATAGTGGCAGTGTCAGCTATCACATGCTGTTATGTATGATAGTGGCAGTGTCTGCTATCACATGTTGCTATGTATGATAGTGGCAGTGTCTGCTATCACATGCTGTTATGTATGATAGTGGCAGTGTCTGCTATCACATGTTGCTATGTATGATAGTGGAAGTGTCTGCTATCACATGTTGCTATGTATGATAGTGGCAGTGTCAGCTATCACATGCTGTTATGTATGATAGTGGCAGTGTCAGCTATCACATGCTGTTATGTATGATAGTGGAAGTGTCAGCTATCACATGTTGTTATGTATGATAGTGGAAGTGTCAGCTATCACATGCTGTTATGTATGATAGTGGAAGTGTCAGCTATCACATGCTGTTATGTATGATAGTGGAAGTGTCTGCTATCACATGTTGTTATGTATGATAGTGGCAGTGTCAGCTATCACATGCTGTTATGTATGATAGTGGAAGTGTCTGCTATCACATGTTGTTATGTATGATAGTGGCAGTGTCAGCTATCACATGCTGTTATGTATGATAGTGGCAGTGTCTGCTATCACATGCTGTAATGTATGATAGTGGAAGTGTCAGCTATCACATGCTGTTATGTATGATAGTGGAAGTGTCAGCTATCACATGCTGTTATGTATGATAGTGGAAGTGTCAGCTATCACATGCTGTTATGTATGATAGTGGCAGTGTCTGCTATCACATGCTGTAATGTATGATAGTGGAAGTGTCAGCTATCACATGCTGTTATGTATGATAGTGGAAGTGTCAGCTATCACATGCTGTTATGTATGATAGTGGAAGTGTCAGCTATCACATGCTGTTATGTATGATAGTGGAAGTGTCAGCTATCACATGCTGTTATGTATGATAGTGGCAGTGTCTGCTGTCACATATTGTTATGTATGATAGTGGAAGTGTCTGCTGTCACATATTGTTATGTATGATAGTGGAAGTGTCAGCTATCACATGCTGTTATGTATGATAGTGGAAGTGTCTGCTATCACATGCTGTTATGTATGATAGTGGAAGTGTCAGCTATCACATGTTGTTATGTATGATAGTGGAAGTGTCTGCTATCACATGTTGTTATGTATGATAGTGGAAGTGTCTGCTATCACATGTTATGTATGATAGTGGAAGTGTCTGCTATCACATGTTGTTATGTATGATAGTGGAAGTGTCAGCTATCACATGCTGTTATGTATGATAGTGGAAGTGTCAGCTATCACATGCTGTTATGTATGATAGTGGCAGTGTCTGCTGTCACATATTGTTATGTATGATAGTGGAAGTGTCTGCTATCACATGTTGTTATGTATGATAGTGGAAGTGTCTGCTATCACATGTTGTTATGTATGATAGTGGAAGTGTCAGCTATCACATGCTGTTATGTATGATAGTGGCAGTGTCTGCTGTCACATATTGTTATGTATGATAGTGGAAGTGTCAGCTATCACATGCTGTTATGTATGATAGTGGAAGTGTCTGCTATCAGATGCTGTTATGTATGATAGTGGAAGTGTCTGCTATCACATGTTGTTATGTATGATAGTGGAAGTGTCTGCTATCACATGTTGTTATGTATGATAGTGGAAGTGTCTGCTATCACATGCTGTTATGTATGATAGTGGCAGTGTCTGCTCTCACATGTTGTTATGTATGATAGTGGCAGTGTCTGCTATCACATGTTGTTATGTATGATAGTGGAAGTGTCTGCTATCACATGTTGTTATGTATGATAGTGGAAGTGTCAGCTATCACATGTTGCTATGTATGATAGTGGAACTGTCTGCTATCACATGTTGCTATGTATGATAGTGGAACTGTCTGCTATCACATGTTGCTATGTATGATAGTGGAAGTGTCTGCTATCACATGTTGTTATGTATGATAGTGGAAGTGTCAGCTATCACATGTTGCTATGTATGATAGTGGAAGTGTCTGCTATCACATGTTGTTATGTATGATAGTGGAAGTGTCAGCTATCACATGCTGTTATGTATGATAGTGGAAGTGTCAGCTATCACATGCTGTTATGTATGATAGTGGAAGTGTCAGCTATCACATGTTGTTATGTATGATAGTGGAAGTGTCAGCTATCACATGCTGTTATGTATGATAGTGGCAGTGTCTGCTATCACATGCTGTTATGTGTGATAGTGGAAGTGTCAGCTATCACATGTTCTTATGTATGATAGTGGAAATGTCTGCTATCACTAGCGCCTCATCAGCGATATGTCACTCTACCTGATTTTCTTGGATTATTCTTGGTAACTTATATATTTCAATGCACACAGCTGTGCCTGAATATATTTGCTACTACAAGGTATGTATTATAGTATGCCCTGGAAATGGAACGAGAGAACTGAGAAGTGCCAGCAGTATATTCTCACCCCTAACCCACGGAGGATGCTGCACTCTCCAGAATTCCCAGTGTACGGTGATACATTATACAGCGCTGCAGGGCAGGGAAGGATATGAGGGTATTGGGTAACAAGAGCGAGAGGGATGATTATTAGGGTATGGAGTACAGCGGGGCAGTTGATAGTGCAGGGGTAGAGGGTAGCAAAATATTGAGGTAGAAAGGACTGAGGGGAGTGCAAAAGGTATCATCATCAGAGTTTGTGTAGTAAATCAGTTGCTGTCAAAAAGTCAATGAGAGAGTCAGGATTAAAGGAGGGTCCATCAGCAAGAAGGGAAGGTAAAGAAAGAGCAGGAGAGCGGAGACGACGTTGGAGGTAAATTCTGCGTGCTGGTTGATAGTGGGCAATCTAACAGAATGTGACTAAGCAGTAAGCTGTTATGGGACGAAATTCATAAGGCATCTAGATATGAAAATGTTGTGATAATGGGAGATTTTAACTTTAGTCAAATTGGAACAATATGACAGGAAATCTTGAGTCTAGTGACTTTCTTGATACGGTTCAGGATTGCTTTTTAGAACAGGTTGTGACAGAACCAACTAGAGCAAACAATCTGCTTGACTTGGTTCTTATCTGGAGTTTACCTGGAGAGAGTTCCGGGGGTCAACGCCCCCGCGGCCCGGTCTGTGACCAGGCCTCCTGGTGGATCAGAGCCTGATCAACCAGGCTGTTGCTGCTGGCTGCACGCAAACCAACGTACGAGCCACAGCCCGGCTGATCAGGAACTGACTTTAGGTGCTTGTCCAGTGCCAGCTTGAAGACTGCCAGGGGTCTGTTGGTAATCCCCCTTACGTGTGCTGGGAGGCAGTTGAACAGTCTCGTGCCCCTGACACTTATTGTATGGTCTCTTAACGTGCTAGTGACACCCCTGCTTTTCATTGGGGGGATAGTACATCGTCTGCCAAGTCTTTTGCTTTCGTAATGAGTGATTTTCGTGTGCAAGTTCGGTACTAGTCCCTCTAGGATTTTCCAGGTGTATATAATCATGTATCTCTCCCTCCTGCGTTCCAGGGAATACAAAGAATCAATAATTAATAATCTTGAGGTTAATGATGAGCTTGGGGAATGTGATCACAAATCACTTAGTTTCAATATATCATGGAATTACCCAGATAATTGCAATCAAATCTCTGTCCCAGATTTTCGGTTGGCCGACTTCATGGGACTGAAAAATTACTTGGATGGGCTAAATTGGGATGTCCTAACTATGGGTCAGGAAGGTGATCTTGGTTGCCAATATGACTTTTTTCAGAGCATAGTTCTAGCTGCCCAGAAAACTTTTGTTCCGAGTAGGGAAATTAGATCTAACAAAAATGATCCCAAATTGATGAACAATAGATTAAAACATCTCATTGGTCAAAAGAGAGGCATATATAGGCGTATCAAAAGAGGGGATGGGCAGTTAAGAAATCAATATATTCAATTAAAGAGAGAAATAAAGAAAGGAATAAGAAAAGCAAAAAGAGATTATGAGGCTAAGGTCGCAAGGGATTCAAAGACTAACCCAAAAGGGTTCTTTCAGGTATACAGAAGTAAGATTAGGGACATGATTGGCCCACTTAAGAGAAACTCTGGTCAGATCACTGACAGTGATAAGGATATGTGTGAAATTCGAAATACCTACTTCCTCTCAGTTTTCACCCAGGAAAATACTAGCGATATTCCTGAAATAATAGATTACGTAGAACAGGATGATAATAAACTATGTACGATTGCGGTAACTAGTGACATGGTCCTCAGACAAATAGAGAAACTAAAACCTAACAAATCCCCAGGTCCTGATGAGCTGTTTGCAAGGGTGTTAAAGGAATGTAAAGAGGAACTTAGCATATTTTTGGCTAATCTTTTTAACATGTCACTACAAACTGGCATAGTGCCTGATAAGTGGAAAATGTCAAATGTAATACCTATTTACAAGGCAGGTGACAGGTCCTTGGCTTCGAACTATAGACCAATAAGCCTTACCTCCACAGTGGGAAAATTTATGGAATCAATAATTGCCGAAGCAATTCGTAGCCATCTTGACAGGCACAGATTGATTAATGATTCTCAACATGGTTTTACAAAGGGGCGTTCCTGTCTTACGAATTTACTAACTTTTTTCACTAAGGTGTTTGAGGAGGTAGATCATGGTAATGAATATGACATTGTGTATATGGACTTCAGTAAGGCTTTTGATAGAGTTCCACACCAGAGGCTACTGAGGAAACTTAGGGCACACGGAATAGGAGAAGAAATTTTTTCCTGGGTAGAGGCATGGCTGGCTAATAGACAGCAGAGAGTTAGCATAAATGGGGAGAAATCAGAATGGGGGCACGTCACAAGCGGTGTTCCTCAGGGGTCAGTGTTGGACCCGTTGTTGTTCACAATTTACATAAACGATATAGATGAGGGAATAAATAGCGACATAAGCAAATTTGCTGATGACACCAAAATAGGCCGTCCAATTCATTCTAATGAGGACATTAGAGCACTTCAGGGTGATTTGAATAGACTGACGCAATGGTCGGAGAAGTGGCAGATGCAGTTTAATATTGACAAATGCAAAGTTCTAAATGTTGGACAGTTAAATAACCAAGCCACATATAAACTAAATAATGTAGATCTTAATACTACCGACTGCGAAAAGGATTTAGGAGTTCTGGTTAGCAGTAACATAAAACCAAGACAACAGTGCATTAGTGTTCGCAATAAAGCTAACAGAATTCTTGGCTTCATATCTAGAAGTATAAATAATAGAAGTCCTCAGGTTGTTCTTCAACTCTATATATCCTTGGTTAGGCCTCATTTAGACTATGCTGCTCAGTTCTGGTCACCGTATTACACAATGGATATAAATGCTCTGGAAAACGTACAAAGGAGGATGACAAAGATGATCCCATGTATCAGAAATCTTCCCTATGAGGATAGACTGAAGGCCCTGAATCTGCACTCTCTCGATATGATCGAGGTGTATAAATGAAAAACAGGAATAAATAAAGGGGATGTAAATAGTGTGCTGAAAATTTCCAGCCAAGACAGGACTCGCAGCAATGGTTTCAAGTTGGATAAATTCTGATTCAGGAAGGATATAGGAAAGCACTGGTTTGGTAATAGAGTTGTGGATGAGTGGAACAAGCTCCCGAGTACAGTTATTGAGGCTAAAACGTTGTGTAGTTTTAAAAATAGGTTAGATAAATACATGAGTGGGTGTGGGTGGGTGTAAGTTGGACCTTACTAGCTTGTGCTGCTGGGTCTGGTACAGTGCTCCATCCTTGAGTGGGGATGACCAGACTGGGTAGGTCATTGGGATAATCCGGGGGGTGGGTCATTTTTCTAATCCGGTGGGGGGACATGGACCTGCTCCGCATGGGTCAGTAGGCCTGTTGCAGTGTTCCTTCTTTCTTATGTTCTTATGTTCTTAAGTACTGGAACGTGACAGTTCTCACAAGAGTGCCTCACAGGGCGCCTCTCCATGAGATTCCCGTGAGTATGATAGATGATAGGTTGGATGCACCTGCCACCTGATAGGTGATAGGTTGGATGCAGATGCCACCTGATAGGTGATGGCTTAGATACACCTGCCACCTGATAGGTGATAGGTTGGATGCACCTGTCACCTGATAGGTGATAGGTTGGATGCACCTGCCACTTGATAGGTAATAGGTTGGATTCACCTGCCACATGATAGGTGATAAGTTGGATGCACCTGCCACCTTTTTGGTGATAGGTTGGATGCACCAGCCACCTGACAGGTGATAGGTTGGATGCACCTGCCACCTGATAGGTGATAGGTTGGATGCACCTACAACTTGATAGGTGATAGGTTGGATGCACCTGCCACTTGATAGGTGATAGGTTGGATGCACCTGCCACCTGAAAGGTGATAGGTTGCATGCACCTGCCACCTGATAGGTGATACGTTGGATGCACCTTCCACTTGATAGGTAATAGGCTGGTTGCACCTTACACCTGATAGGTGATGGGTTGGATGCATCTGCCACCTGATAGGTGATAGGTTGGAAGCATCTGCCACCTGATAGGTGATAGGTTGGATGCACCTTACACCTGTTAGGTGATGGGTTGGATGCACCGGCCACCTGATAGGTGATGGGTTGGATGCATCTGCCACCTGATAGGTGATAGGTTGGATGCACCTTACACCTGTTAGGTGATGGGTTGGATGCACCGGCCACCTGATAGGTGATAGGTTGGATGCACCTTACACCTGATAGGTGATGGGTTGGATGCACCTTCCACCTGATAGGTGATGGGTTGGATGCATCTGCCACCTGATAGGTGAAGGGTTGGATGCATTTGCTACCTGACAGGTGATAGATTGGATGCACCTGACACCTGATAGGTGATGGGTTGTGTGCACATGCCACCTGATAGGTAAAAGGTTGGATGCACCTGCCACCAGATAATTGATAGGTTGGATGTAGCTGCCACCTGATAGGTGATAGGTTGGATGCACCTGCTACCTGATAGGTGATAGGTTGAATGCACCTGCCACCTGATAGGTGATAGCTTGAATGCACCTGCAACCTGATAGGTGATAGATAGGATGCACCTGCCACCTGATAGGTGATAGGTTGAATGCACCTGCCACCTGATAGGTGATAGGTAGGATGCACCTGCTACATGATAGGTGATAGGTTGGATGCACCTGCCACCTGATAGGTGATAGGGAGGATGCACCTGCTACCAGATAGGTGATAGGTTGGATGCACCTGCTACCTGATAGGTGATAGGTTGGATGCACCTGCCATCTGATAGGTGATAGGTAGGATGCACCTGCTACCTGATAGGTGATAGGTTGGATGCACCTGCTACCTGATAGGTGATAGGTAGGATGCACCTGCTACCTGATAGGTGATAGGTTGAATGCACCTGTCACCTGATAGTTGATAGGTTGGATGCACCTGACACCTGATAGATGATAGGTTGGATGCACCTGCTACCTGATAGGTGATAGTTTGAATGCACCTGCCACCTGATAGTTGATAGGTTGGATGCACCTGCTACCTGATAGGTGATAGGTTGAATGCACCTGTCACCTGATAGTTGATAGGTTGGATGCACCTGCTACCTGATAGGTGATAGGTTGGATGCACCAGTCACCTGATAGGTGATAGGTTGGATGCATCTGCCACCTGATAGGTGATAGGTTGGATGCACCAGCTACCTGATAGGTGATAGGCTGGATACACCTGCTACCTGATAGGTGATAGGTTGGATGCACCTGCTACCTGATAGGTGATAGGTTGGTTGCACCTGCTACCTGATAGGTGATAGGTTGGATGCACCTGCTGCCTGATAGGTGATAGGTTGGATGCACCTGCTACCTGATAGGTGATAGGTTGGATGCACCTGCTACCTGATAGGTGATAGGTTGGATGCACCTGCTACCTGATAGGTGATAGGTTGGATGTACCTGCTACCTGATAGGTCTTAGGTTGGATGCACCTGCTACCTGGCAGGTGATAGGTTGGATGCACCTGCTACCTGATAGGTGACAGGATGGATGCACCTGCTACCTGACAGGTGATAGGTTGGATGTACCTGCTACCTGATAGGTGATAGGTTGGATGCACCTGCTACCTGACAGGTGATAGGTTGGATGCACCTGCTACCTGACAGGTGATAGGTTGGATGCACCTGCTACCTGACAGGTGATAGGTTGGATGCACCTGCTACCTGACAGGTGATAGGTTGGATGCACCTGCTACCTGACAGGTGATAGGTTGGATGCACCTGCTACCTGACAGGTGATAGTTTGGATGCACCTGCTACCTGACAGGTGATAGGTTGGATGCACCTGCTACCTGACAGGTGATAGGTTGGATGCACCTGCTACCTGACAGGTGATAGGTTGGATGCACCTGCTACCTGACAGGTGATAGGTTGGATGCACCTGCTACCTGACAGGTGATAGTTTGGATGCACCTGCTACCTGACAGGTGATAGGTTGGATGCACCTGCTACCTGACAGGTGATAGGTTGGATGCACCTGCTACCTGACAGGTGATAGGTTGGATGCACCTGCTACCTGACAGGTGATAGGTTGGATGCACCTGCTACCTGACAGGTGATAGGTTGGATGCACCTGCTACCTGACAGGTGATAGTTTGGATGCACCTGCTACCTGACAGGTGATAGGTTGGATGCACCTGCTACCTGACAGGTGATAGGTTGGATGCACCTGCTACCTGACAGGTGATAGGTTGGATGCACCTGCTACCTGACAGGTGATAGGTTGGATGCACCTGCTACCTGACAGGTGATAGGTTGGATGCACCTGCTACCTGACAGGTGATAGGTTGGATGCACCTGCTACCTGACAGGTGATAGGTTGGATGCACCTGCTACCTGACAGGTGATAGGTTGGATGCACCTGCTACCTGACAGGTGATAGGTTGGATGCACCTGTTACTTGACAGGTGATAGGTTGGATGCACCTGCTACCTGACAGGTGATAGGTTGGATGCACCTGCTACCTGACAGGTGATAGGTTGGATGCACCTGCTACCTGACAGGTGATAGGTTGGATGCACCTGCTACCTGACAGGTGATAGGTTGGATGCACCTGCTACCTGACAGGTGATAGGTTGGATGCACCTGCTACCTGACAGGTGATAGGTTGGATGCACCTGCTACCTGACAGGTGATAGGTTGGAAGCACCTGCTACCTGACAAGTGATAGGTTGGATGCTCCTGCTACCTGGCAGGTGATAGGTTGGATGCACCTGCTACCTGTCAGGTGATAGGTTGGATGCACCTGCTACCTGACAGGTGATAGGTTGGATGCACCTGCTACCTGACAGGTGATAGGTTGGATGCACCTGCTACCTGACAGGTGATAGGTTGGATGCACCTGCTACCTGACAGGTGATAGGTTGGATGCACCTGCTACCTGACAGGTGCATCCAATTTTCATACTTTATAAGTGAATAAATCTGGAGTCCTCTTATAGTTAAGACATCCTCTACTAGTGACATCCTCTAGTAGTGACATCCTCTACTAGTGACATCCTCTAGTAGTGACATCCTCTACTAGAGACATCCTCTACTAGTGACATCCTCTACTAGTGACATCCTTTACTAGAGACATCCTCTACTAGTGACATCCTTCACTAGTGACATCCTCTACAAGAGACATTATCTACTAGAGACATCCTCTACTAGAGACATCCTCTACTAGTGACATCCTTTACTAGTGACATCCTCTACTAGTGACATCCTTCACTAGTGACATCCTCTACTAGAGACATTATCTACTAGAGACATCCTCTACTAGAGACACCCTCTACTTGAGACATCCTCTACTAGAGACATCCTCTACTAGAGACATCATTTACTAGAGACATCCTCTACTAGAGACATCCTTTACTAGAGACATCCTCTACTTGAGACATCCTCTACTAGAGACATCCTCTACTAGAGACATCCTTTACTAGAGACATCCTCTACTTGAGACATCCTCTACTAGAGACATCCTCTACTAGAGACATCCTTTACTAGAGACATCCTCTACTAGAGACATCCTTTACTAGAGACATCCTCTACTTGAGACATCCTCTACTAGAGACATCCTCTACTAGTGACATGCTTTACAAGAGACATCCTCTACTAGAGACATTATCTACTAGAGACATCCTCTACTAGAGACATCCTTTACTAGAGATATCCTCTACTAGAGACATCCTTTACTAGAGACATCCTTTACTAGAGACATCCTTTACTAGAGACGTCCTTTACTAGAGACATCCTCTGCTAGTGACATCCTCTACTAGTGACATCCTTTACTAGAGACATCCTCTACTAGAGACATCCTCTACTAGAGACATCCTCTACTAGAGACATCCTCTACTAGAAACATCCTCCACTAGAGACATTCTTTACTAGAGACATCCTCTACTAGAGACATTATCTACTAGAGACATCCTTTACTAGAGACATTCTTTCATATAGACATCCTTTACTAGCGACATTCTCTACTAGAGACATCCTTTACTAGAGACATCCTTTACTAGAGACATCCTCTACTAGAGACATCCTCTACTAGAGACATTATCTACTAGAGACATCCTTTACTAGAGACATCCTTTACTAGAGGCATCCTTTACTAGAGACATCCTCTACTAGAGACATCCTCCACTAGAGACATTCTTTACTAGAGACATCCTCTACTGGAGACATTATCTACTAGAGACATCCTTTACTAGAGACATCCTTTACTAGAGGCATCCTTTACTAGAGACATCCTCTACTAGAGACATCCTCCACTAGAGACATTCTTTACTAGAGACATCCTCTACTAGAGACATTATCTACTAGAGACATCCTTTACTAGAGACATCCTTTACTAGAGGCATCCTTTACTAGCGACATTCTCTACTAGAGACATCCTTTACTAGAGACATCCTTTACTAGAGGCATCCTTTACTAGAGACATCCTCTACTAGAGGCATCCTTTACTAGATACATCCTTTACTAGAGACTTCCTCTACTAGAGACATCCTCTACTAGAGACATCCTTTACTAGAGACATCCTTTACTAGAGTTATCCTCTACTAGAGACATCCTCTACTAGAGACATCCTCTGCTAGATACATCCTCTACTAGAGTCATCGTCTACTAGAGACACCATCAAATAGAGATATCCTGTACTAGAGACATACTGTACTAGAGACACCCTCTACTAGAGACATCCTGTACTAGAGACATCCTGTGCTAGAGACATACTCTACTAGAGACATCTACTAGAGATATCCTCTACTAGAAGCATCCTCTACTAGAGACATCCTCTACTAGACACATCCTCTACTAGAGACATCCTCTACTAGACACATCCTCTACTAGAAGCATACTCTACTAGACACATCCTCTACTAGAAACATCCTCTACTAGAGACATCCTCTTCTAGACACATCCTCTACTAGACACATCCTCTACTAGAGACATCCTCTACTAGAAACATCCTCTACTAGAGACATCCTCTACTAGACACATCCTCTACTAGAGACATCCTCTACTAGAGACATCCTCTACTAGACACATCCTCTACTAGAGACATCCTCTACTAGAAACATCCTCTACTAGAGACATCCTCTACTAGAGACATCCTCTACTAGACACATCCTCTACTAGAATCATCCTCTACTAGAAACATCCTCTACTAGAGACATCCTCTACTAGACACATCCTCTACTAGAGACATCCTCTACTAGAAACATCCTCTACTAGAAACATCCTCTACTAGAGACATCCTCTACTAGACACATCCTCTACTAGAAACATCCTCTACTAGAGACATCCTCTACTAGAGACATCCTCTACTAGACACATCCTCTACTAGAAACATCCACTACTAGAGACATCCTCTACTAGAGACATCCTCTACTAGAGACATCCTCTACTAGAGACATCCTCTACTAGAAACATCCTCTACTAGAAACATCCTCTACTAGAGACATCCTCTACTAGAGACATCCTCTACTAGACACATCCTCTACTAGAAACATCCACTACTAGAGACATCCTCTACTAGAGACATCCTCTACTAGAGACATCCTCTACTAGAGACATCCTCTACTAGAAACATCCTCTACTAGAGACATCCTCTACTAGAGACATCCTCTACTAGAAACATCCTCTACTAGAGACATCCTCTACTAGAAACATCCTCTACTAGAAACATCCTCTACTAGAGACATCCTCTACTAGAGACATCCTCTACTAGAAACATCCTCTACTAGAAACATCCTCTACTAGAGACATCCTCTACTAGAGACATCCTCTACTAGAAACATCCTCTACTAGAGACATCCTCTACTAGAGACATCCTCTACTAGAAACATCCTCTACTAGAGACATCCTCTACTAGAAACATCCTCTACTAGAGACATCCTCTACTAGAGACATCCTCTACTAGAGACATACTCTACTAGAGACATCCTCTACTAGACACATCCTCTACTAGAAGCATACTCTACTAGACACATCCTCTACTAGAAACATCCTCTACTAGAGACATCCTCTACTAGAGACATCCTCTACTAGACACATCCTCTACTAGAGACATCCTCTACTAGAGACATCCTCTACTAGACACATCCTCTACTAGAAACATCCTCTACTAGAGACATCCTCTACTAGAAACATCCTCTACTAGAGACATCCTCTACTAGAGACATCCTCTACTAGACACATCCTCTACTAGAAACATCCTCTACTAGAGACATCCTCTACTAGAAACATCCTCTACTAGAGACATCCTCTACTAGAAACATCCTCTACTAGACACATCCTCTACTAGAAACATCCTCTACTAGAGACATCCTCTACTAGACACATCCTCTACTAAAACATCCTCTACTAGAGACATCCTCTACTAGAGACATCCTCTACTAGACACATCCTCTACTAGAGACATCCTCTACTAGAGACATCCTCTACTAGAAACATCCTCTACTAGAAACATCCTCTACTAGAGACATCCTCTACTAGAAACATCCTCTACTAGACACATCCTCTACTAGAAACATCCTCTACTAGAGACATCCTCTACTAGACACATCCTCTACTAGAAACATCCTCTACTAGAAACATCCTCTACTAGACACATCCTCTACTAGAAACATCCTCTACTAGAAACATCCTCTACTAGAGACATCCTCTACTAGACACATCCTCTACTAGACACATCCTCTACTAGAGACATCCTCTACTAGAAACATCCTCTACTAGAGACATCCTCTACTAGAGACATCCTCTACTAGAAACATCCTCTACTAGAAACATCCTCTACTAGACACATCCTCTACTAGAAACATCCTCTACTAGAGACATCCTCTACTAGACACATCCTCTACTAGAAACATCCTCTACTAGAGACATCCTCTACTAGAGACATCCTCTACTAGACACATCCTCTACTAGAGACATCCTCTACTAGAGACATCCTCTACTAGAAACATCCTCTACTAGAAACATCCTCTACTAGAGACATCCTCTACTAGAAACCTCTACTAGAAATCCTCTACTAGAGACATCCTCTACTAGAGACATCCTCTACTAGAAACATCCTCTACTAGAAACATCCTCTACTAGAGACATCCTCTACTAGAAACATCCTCTACTAGACACATCCTCTACTAGAAACATCCTCTACTAGAGACATCCTCTACTAGACACATCCTCTACTAGAAACATCCTCTACTAGAGACATCCTCTACTAGAAACATCCTCTACTAGACACATCCTCTACTAGAAACATCCTCTACTAGAAACATCCTCTACTAGAGACATCCTCTACTAGAAACATCCTCTACTAGAGACATCCTCTACTAGAAACATCCTCTACTAGAGACATCCTCTACTAGAGACATCCTCTACTAGAGACATCCTCTACTAGACATATCCTCTACTAGACACATCCTCTACTAGAGACATCCTCTACTAGAGACATCCTCTACTAGACATATCCTCTACTAGACACATCCTCTACTAGAGACATCCTCTACTAGAGACATCCTCTACTAGAAACATCCTCTACTAGAGACATCCTCTACTAGAAACATCCTCCACTAGAGACATCCTCTTCTAGACACATCCTCTACTAGAGACATTCTCTACTAGAGACATCCTCCACTAGAGACATCCTCTACTAGAAACATCCTCCACTAGAGACATCCTCTACTAGAGACATCCTCTACTAGACATATCCTCTACTAGACACATCCTCTACTAGAGACATCCTCTACTAGAGACATCCTCTACTAGAAACATCCTCTACTAGACATATCCTCTACTAGACACATCCTCTACTAGAGACATCCTCTACTAGAGACATCCTCTACTAGAAACATCCTCTACTAGAGACATCCTCTACTAGAAACATCCTCTACTAGAGACATCCTCTACTAGAAACATCCTCTACTAGACATATCCTCTACTAGACACATCCTCTACTAGAAACATCCTCTACTAGAGACATCCTCTACTAGAAACATCCTCTACTAGAGACATCCTCTACTAGAGACATCCTCTACTAGAAACATCCTCTACTAGACATATCCTCTACTAGAAACATCCTCTACTAGAGACATCCTCTACTAGAAACATCCTCTACTAGAAACATCCTCTACTAGAGACATCCTCTACTAGAAACATCCTCCACTAGAGACATCCTCTACTAGACACATCCTCTACTAGAGACATCCTCTACTAGAGACATCCTCTACTAGAAACATCCTCTACTAGAGACATTCTCTACTAGAGACATCCTCTACTAGACACATCCTCTACTAGAGACATTCTCTACTAGAGACATCCTCCACTAGAGACATCCTCTACTAGAAACATCCTCCACTAGAGACATCCTCTACTAGACACATCCTCTACTAGAGACATTCTCTACTAGAGACATCCTCCACTAGAGACATCCTCTACTAGAAACATCCTCCACTAGAGACATCCTCTACTAGACACATCCTCTACTAGAGACATTCTCTACTAGAGACATCCTCCACTAGAGACATCCTCTACTATATAGACATTCTGTACTGACTTTAGAAACACTCTCTACTAACTCTGTTAGCTTTACAGACATGCTCTATAATTTTAGAGACACCTTCTTTGAGAGACATGTTCTACCGACATTAGAAATATCTCTACTTCTTTTAGAGGCATATTCTAGTAACTTTAGAATGTCCCTATTGATTTTAGACGTCTCTTCTACCGATTTTAAAGATACCTCAACTAACCTTAGAAAAATCCCGTGCTAACATTAGAAATGTCCTCTACTAACCTCAGAAATGTCTACTGGGAGTTTTAGAAAGCCATTAAAATATTTAGAAAAGATCTTATACTTATTTTGAAACATTCCCCAAGTTACATATTAAATAAACACCAACTAAAATTAAATCATCCTTATAATTACGATATTTTCCCGTCTTTTAGTCCCACTTTCACCCACCTTATATATTTTACGTACAAAGTTTAATATTATTTCTATCTAATGTACTTTATTAATTAACTTTAGAAATGTTCTGAACATGATAGGTTATGGCAGGTAAAATGATTGTTGTTATAATGTTTGGTTTTGTTGGCATTTCTGATGTGGTGGGGGAGAGACTGAAGCAAAACTGTTAGAGTATTATGGTCGGAAGTCGCGTTGAAAGTGAGACTTCTAGACCTGAGAACATCTCGCTGGGTCTGACTTCTAGACCTGAGAACATCTCGCTGGGTCTGACTTCTAGACCTGAGAACATCTCGCTGGGTCTGACTTCTAGACCTGAGAACATCTCGCTGGGTCTGACTTCTAGACCTGAGAACATCTCGCTGGGTCTGACTTCTAGACCTGAGAACATCTCGCTGGGTCTGACTTCTAGACCTGAGAACATCTCGCTGGGTCTGACTTCTAGACCTGAGAACATCTCGCTGGGTCTGACTTCTAGACCTGAGAACATCTCGCTGGGTCTGACTTCTAGACCTGAGAACATCTCGCTGGGTCTGACTTCTAGACCTGAGAACATCTAGCTGGGTCTGACTTCTAGACCTGAGAACATCTCGCTGGGTCTGACTTCTAGACCTGAGAACATCTCGCTGGGTCTGACTTCTAGACCTGAGAACATCTCGCTGGGTCTGAGCAATCTACGACGGTCATATTGTGTACAATATGCGCCTGAAGGAATTTTTGTCTATCGCAATTAGTGAAAACTGAGTGAGAAATGCAGTATAAAAACATACATCTAGGTATATTCCCGACTGGAGGTATACCGAGGTGAAAAGTGCCAGCAGCAATTAGCAACTGTAAGAACCAATCGTGTTAGTCAGTACATTAACAAACTTCCAAGCGTATCTTCCTATTACAAAACACCGAATTATCAAGATATGTTCATTAGTTTACGAGTTATGACTTGTAACTTGAATACGTTTTTCTCATTTATCTAAAATCAGCGCTTACTCGCTGTTACTTGCAGTATCTCATCATGTAAATTGTAAACAAATAAAATCTTGCAAAAAAAAGTATTACTGATTAAACTTATATAACAATACCTTTAATATTCTGTCAACTCCTTGACAGTGACGACTTCTTGGATGTGCTTGAACCTGGTGTCTGCTAAGGATACAAAATATATACTGTGACGCACACCTTTAACAGTGTTACTCTTAGCTAGAACCTGGAAAAGGTGTTTAGATCTTCGTGTCGTTCTTCATCTTGTTCAGCACATTTTCAATCTGATTTAAGTCCCGGCTATTACCAGGAAAGTCAAGAACTTTAATATTGTTATCACTAAACCACCTTTTAACTATGTTGGATGTGACAGAGTACATTATCTTCATGGAAAAACTGCAGCCATGTATGTCAAATTGCAATATCAGATGGCTCTATAGTACTTTCGTATTTTGCATCCCATTCAGTATTTTGTTTCTAGTAGGGAAGAACACACATTCCAGTGAGAACACCAAACATCATAACAGACCAAATGTTGAACACTTTTCTCTGAATCCTTGAGGTCAAATCTGTTGGCATCACAGGGTTGACAGACTCACCGTGTCATACCTAGGATGTACCTAAAGCTGGAAAGATCACTAAACATCATCTTTCTCAATTGAAATGGACCAAAACTCTTGCATTTAATTCATGCAATACAACACAAAATTTCCATGTTATTAAAAAACTAGCAATTCAGATTATCTCTCATGAATGTTTGTATTTTTTTAAGATGGAAGAGAGTTTCCGCTAGCCAAAGTTCCATGTCTGAAGCAACTGGCTAGCACCTTGAACAATGTCTGAAGCAACTCTCTAGCACCTTAAACAATGTGTGAAGCAATGGCTAGTACCTTGAACAATGTCGGAAGCAACTGGCTAGCACCTCGAACAATGTCTGAAGCAACTGGCTAGCACCTTGAGCAATATCTGAAGCAACTGGCTAGCACTTTGAACAATGTCTAAAGCAACTTGCTAGTACCTCGAAAAATGTTTGAGGCAACTGGCTAGCACCTCGAACAATGTCTGAAGCAACTGGCTAGCACCTTGAACAATGTCTGAAGCAATTGGCTACCTTAAACAATGTCTGAAGCAACTGGCTAGCACCTCGAACAATGTCTGAAGCAACTGGCTAGCACCTCGAACAATGTCTGAAGCAACTGGCTAGCACCTTAAACAATGTCGGAAGCAACTGGCTAGCACCTCGAACAATGTCTGAAGCAACTGGCTAGCACCTCGAACAATGTGTGAAGCAACTGGCTAGCACCTTAAACAATGTCTGAAGCAACTGGCTAGCACCTCGAACAATGTGTGAAGCAACTGGCTAGCACCTCGAACAATGTCTGAAGCAACTGGCTAGCACCTTGAACAATGTCTGAAGCAACTGGCTAGCACCTCGAACAATGTGTGAAGCAACTGGCTAGCACCTCGAATAATGTGTGAAGCAACTGGCTAGCACCTCGAACAATGTGTGAAGCAACTGGCTAGCACCTTAAACAATGTCGGAAGCAACTGGCTAGCACCTCGAACAATGTCTGAAGCAACTGGCTAGCACCTTGAGCAATATCTGAAGCAACTGGCTAGCACTTTGAACAATGTCTAAAGCAACTTGCTAGTACCTCGAAAAATGTTTGAGGCAACTGGCTAGCACCTCGAACAATGTCTGAAGCAACTGGCTAGCACCTTGAACAATGTCTGAAGCAATTGGCTACCTTAAACAATGTCTGAAGCAACTGGCTAGCACCTCGAACAATGTCTGAAGCAACTGGCTAGCACCTCGAACAATGTCTGAAGCAACTGGCTAGCACCTTAAACAATGTCGGAAGCAACTGGCTAGCACCTCGAACAATGTCTGAAGCAACTGGCTAGCACCTCGAACAATGTGTGAAGCAACTGGCTAGCACCTTAAACAATGTCTGAAGCAACTGGCTAGCACCTCGAACAATGTGTGAAGCAACTGGCTAGCACCTCGAACAATGTCTGAAGCAACTGGCTAGCACCTCGAACAATGTCTGAAGCAACTGGCTAGCACCTCGAACAATGTGTGAAGCAACTGGCTAGCACCTCGAACAATGTCTGAAGCAACTGGCTAGCACCTTGAACAATGTCTGAAGCAACTGGCTAGCACCTCGAACAATGTGTGAAGCAACTGGCTAGCACCTCGAACAATGTCTGAAGCAACTGGCTAGCACCTTGAACAATGTCTGAAGCAACTGGCTAGCACCTTGAACAATGTCTGAAGCAACTGGCTAGCACCTCGAACAATGTGTGAAGCAACTGGCTAGCACCTCGAACAATGTGTGAAGCAACTGGCTAGCACCTTGAACAATGTCTCCCTCATAGTGTGAGTTCCGCCTTTGCATATATTCTCTAATAGAAGAAAATTAAAGTTTATCTAAGAGAACAATATGCCTGCTAGGTAATAGCTACACTTACCTTATCCTTCAGCGTATGTTTATCCTGTTCTCCTAGCCCAGTTAATACCAGAGGTGAGTAGTGCTAATTTTCACCTTTAAATCTCACGCTCAGCGACTTCAGTTTCGGTACTACCCCGCGCCAGAGTGACTTCAAATTTTGGTACCTACATGGTGCATGACCATGACCTACAAACATACATTGCAATTACATTACATCAAAAGCAACCACCCAACTAGTACACAACTACATCACAACTACTGTATATTACATCACCTATAATATGAAACTGCTATATCATGCATCTGGAAATCACGCGCACCGGGACAAGACCGGCGAACCTACTACTATACAATACATCATGCACAGTACAATGTCATCGATAACAGTAAAGTATAACATACACAACTACATTATAACAACTATGCAATAAAAACATGCCATTAACAAAACATACCTAC
Source organism: Cherax quadricarinatus (assembly GCF_038502225.1). Lineage (NCBI taxonomy): Eukaryota > Metazoa > Arthropoda > Malacostraca > Decapoda > Parastacidae > Cherax > Cherax quadricarinatus. Next base: position 13,209,915 of record NC_091320.1, read on the forward strand.
TTCTTGAACATCACAACTATTACAAACATGCATAACGTATATATAACATTTAATAACAACAATACTGACACCGTCACTGGCTTAATAAATGAACATTACAACACCGTAACTACTGTAATAAAGTTGGTAGAATTACCGACAATATGTAAAGTAAAAGGACACAAGTGCAACTAATGTGACATTTTATTGTGGCAACGTTTCGCTCTCCAGGAGCTTTGTCAAGCCATTACAAATAATACATGGACACAGAGGGTATATATAGGCTCAGAGTGAGGTGCAATACTAGTGGTAGTAGTAGTAGTAGTAGTGATATAAGTAGTAGTAGTAGTATTAGTAGTAGTAAACAATATGTTAGAACAGTTAACTTCCACATGAGTAAAGGATATAAAAGCTATTACTTGGGAAACATAAAAATTGGTTAGACAAATATTTCTATTGGAGGCTGGATAGAAAAAGTCTGTTTCAGTGTTCATTCTCTGTAATGTGCTTGTGTAGTATTAACAGGAGAGACTATGTGATGGCAGGATTTACTGTTTTCAGGAGGATTCTTGCTAAGACTTCAGAGATGGTGAAGCTGCCTTTGTTTTGTTTAATTGTATTAGAAACAGCTATAAGTGAAGATGCAAGGCACTTGCGTCTGCGGAAATTAGTTTCTTTGAAACACTTGTTGGGCGTCCCTGAACTTCATGAGATGATTGGTGGAATTTCGGTGTTGTACACAGGCGTTGTTCAAGTTATCGTTCCTACATGCGTAAATGTGTTCATTGAGGCGGGTGTCGAGGTTTCTTGCTGTTTCACCTACATAAATCATGTGATGAATGGTTTGAAAAACCGACAAGTTGAAGATTGAGACACTTATGCAACATATGGGAATCTTTATTCAGGAAACGTTTCGCACCCAGTGGCTTCATCAGTCCAATACAAAGTAGAAAGGCGTAAGGAGAGGAGGAGTTTGAGGTAATCAGTCTCTCAGCCTGGAGTCGATGTGTTCAGTCCATCAATCTTGTAGAATGTACAGCATACGACCCTATGCTGTACATTCTACAAGATTGATGGACTGAACACATCGACTCCAGGCTGAGAGACTGATTACCTCAAACTCCTCCTCTCCTTACGCCTTTCTACTTTGTATTGGACTGATGAAGCCACTGGGTGCGAAACGTTTCCTGAATAAAGATTCCCATATGTTGCATAAGTGTCTCAATCTTCAACTTGTCGGTTTTTCAAACCATTCATCACAACTGCCAGATACTGCAGCATCATGGGATCTTGTTACAAAGAATTCTTCAACACTTGTCCAACCTTTGGACGAAGGCCTACTTCGACTAGTGGATGGTACCACTATGACCCCGCCTCCATCTGCTTCACGTCACCTCACTACCTGGAGTTTACCTGGAGAGAGTTTCGGGGGTCAACGCCCCCGCGGCCCGGTCTGTGACCAGGCCTCCTGGTGGATCAGCGCCTGATCAACCAGGCTGTTGCTGCTGGCTGCACGCAAACCAACGTACGAGCCACAGCCCGGCTGATCAGGAACTGACTTTAGGTGCTTGTCCAGTGCCAGCTTGAAGACTGCCAGGGGTCTGTTGGTAATCCCCCTTATGTGTGCTGGGAGGCAGTTGAACAGTCTCGGGCCCCTGACACTTATTGTATGGTCTCTTAACGTGCTAGTGACACCCCTGCTTTTCATTGGGGGGATGTTGCATCGTCTGCCAAGTCTTTTGCTATCGTAGTGAGTGATTTTCGTGTGCAAGTTCGGTACTAGTCCCTCTAGGATTTTCCAGGTGTATATAATCATGTATCTCTCCCTCCTGCGTTCCAGGGAATACAGGTTTAGAAACCTCAAGCGCTCCCAGTAATTGAGGTGTTTTATCTCCGTTATGCGCGCCGTGAAAGTTCTCTGTACATTTTCTAGGTCGGCAATTTCACCTGCCTTGAAAGGTGCTGTTAGAGTGCAGCAATATTCCAGCCTAGATAGAACAAGTGACCTGAAGAGTGTCATCATGGGCTTGGCCTCCCTAGTTTTGAAGGTTCTCATTATCCATCCTGTCATTTTTCTAGCAGATGCGATTGATACAATGTTATGGTCCTTGAAGGTGAGATCCTCCGACATAATCACTCCCAGGTCTTTGACGTTGGTGTTTCGCTCTATTTCGTGGCCAGAATTTGTTTTGTACTCTGATGAAGATTTAATTTCCTCATGTTTACCATATCTGAGTAATTGAAATTTCTCATCGTTGAACTTCATATTGTTTTCTGCAGCCCACTGAAAGATTTGGTTGATGTCCGCCTGGAGCCTTGCAGTGTCTGCAATGGAAGACACTGTCATGCAGATTCGGGTGTCATCTGCAAAGGAAGACACGGTGCTGTGGCTGACATCCTTGTCTATGTCGGATATGAGGATGAGGAACAAGATGGGAGCTAGTACTGTGCCTTGTGGAACAGAGCTTTTCACCGTAGCTGCCTCGGACTTTACTCTGTTGACGACTACTCTCTGTGTTCTGTTAGTGAGGAAATTATAGATCCATCGACCGACTTTTCCTGTTATTCCTTTAGCGCGCATTTTGTGGGCTATTACGCCATGGTCACACTTGTCGAAGGCTTTTGCAAAGTCTGTATATATTACATCTGCATTCTTTTTGTCTTCTAGTGCATTTAGGACCTTGTCGTAGTGATCCAGTAGTTGAGACAGACAGGAGCGACCTGTTCTAAACCCATGTTGCCCTGGGTTGTGTAACTGATGGGTTTCTAGATGGGTGGTGATCTTGCTTCTTAGGACCCTTTCAAAGATTTTTATGATATGGGATGTTAGTGCTATTGGTCTGTAGTTCTTTGCTGTTGCTTTACTGCCCCCTTTGTGGAGTGGGGCTATGTCTGTTGTTTTTAGTAACTGAGGGACGACCCCCGTGTCCATGCTCCCTCTCCATAGGATGGAAAAGGCTCGTGATAGGGGCTTCTTGCAGTTCTTGATGAACACAGAGTTCCATGAGTCTGGCCCTGGGGCAGAGTGCATGGGCATGTCATTTATCGCCTGTTCGAAGTCATTTGGCGTCAGGATAACATCGGATAGGCTTGTGTTAATCAAATTTTGTGGCTCTCTCATAAAAAATTCATTTTGATCTTCGACTCTCAGTCTGGTTAGCGGCTTGCTAAAAACTGAGTCATATTGGGACTTGAGTAGCTCACTCATTTCCTTGCTGTCATCTGTGTAGGACCCATCTTGTTTAAGTAGGGGCCCAATACTGGGCGTTGTTCTCGATTTTGATTTGGCATAGGAGAAGAAATACTTTGGGTTTCTTTCGATTTCATTTATAGCTTTTAGTTCTTCCCGCGATTCCTGACTCCTAAAGGATTCTTTTAGCTTAAGTTCGATGCTTGCTATTTCTCTGACCAGTACATAAGCCACGTCTACGGTCCTATGCTGTATATTCTACAAGATTGATGGACCGAACACATCGACTCCAGGCTGAGGGACTGATTACCTCAAACTCCTCCTGTCCTTACGTCTTTCTACTTTGTATTGGACTGATGAAGCCACTGGGTGGCGAAACGTTTCCTGAATAAAGATTCCCATATGTTGCATAAGTGTCTCAATAAATCTTGTCGCAGCCTCCACAGGGTATAGTGTAAACCCCTGTATTGACTGGTTCGTGGTGCTTTGATTTTGTCCTGGTTAGATCCTTTATTGAAGTGCTATAAGCGATGGTTACTCTGGTGTTAGTTTTTGAAAGTACTTTAGAAACGTTCAGTGCAACCTGGCTGTTGGGAAGAATTATAACATTTTTGGGAGTGGTGTTGGTGCGTGGAGAATTAATGATCTGATGAGCTCTTTTCTTGCAGTCTTTGATGAAAAAGGAAGGAAAATGTAAATCTGTGAAGGTTCGGTGAATGTTTGTACATTCCTCGTCAAGAAACTCAGGACTACAAATTCGGTATGCTCTTAGGAAAAACCCGATGATGATGCCTCTTTTGGTCTTAGTATCTTGACTGGAATAGAAGTGTGTGAGATCATTTTTATTGGTAGATTTCCGATAAACTTGAAATCTTAGGCTGTTGTCTACTTTGTGAATGAGGACGTCGAGGAAAGGTAGCTTGTCATTGGACCCTTCTTCTAGTGTAAATTGGATCGCCGGTTCAACTGCGTTGAGCCTTGCCTGTAGATTCTGTACATCAAAACGTTTGGGAGTTATTACGAGGACGTCGTCCACGTAACGTAACCAAGTGACTCTTGAAGGGATGATGTTGGCGAAGTGTTCGGACTCTAGGTGTTCCATGTACAAGTTGGCTAGGACGGCACTGATGGGGGACCCCATTCCCATGCCGTAGGTTTGTTTGTAGAGCCTGTTATTGAAAGAAAAACAGTTGAAATTAACACAGAGTTTAATCAAGTCAACAAAATCTCCGGGAGGTAGAGGAAGATTAAGGTCCCGATTGACTTTACGTCGTAGAACCTCGATGGTTTTTGTGGTAGGTACTTTTGTGAAGAGGGAAGTCACGTCCAAACTGCTTAGTTTCTTGTTACGGATGGAGAGGTTTCGGATGCGGTTGAGAAGGTCTCCTGAATGTTTAAGATGAGTGGGGCTGATGGTCCCCAGAAGGCAGGAAAGATGTTTGGCAAGAACTCCGGCTAGTTTGTGTGGTGCACTGCCTATACCTGACGTGATTGGTCTGAAAGTAATATTATGTTTATGGGTCTTGGGTAAACCATACATGAGTGCTGGTTTAGGGTTGCTGGGTAACAAGTACAGAAGTTTCTTCCCTTCTCCAGTGCGTTTGAGTATTTGTTGTAGTCACTGGTGTTGAGTATGACGACTCCACCTCCTTTGTCGGCGGTGGTGACGATATTGTTGGGGTCGTTGGCGAGGTCCTTAAGGGCAGTGATATATCGTCTAGGAAGATTAGAAGAAGAAGGTTCACATAAAGCTGCAGTGAGAATGCCCTTCTGGAAGTTTCTGTCACTGTGTCTATGGTTCCTGGTAGCTAGGTTGAGTTGTTAGTTAGGCTTGCGTATGTTGGTGGTAAATTTGAGTCCCAGACTCAGTGCCTGTTTCTCGTAGTCAGTTAAGGTGCGTGACGATAAGTTGTTTATTAGAGATTCCCGTCTCATTTCCTTCCATCGACTGTTAGTGCAGAGGTACTGAAGTTTGCGATTGAGTTTGATCTTCTGTTGGAGGTTGGCTGTGATGACTGTGCTGAGAATATGCTCAGCAGTGTGTTGGTCAATCTGAAGATTGGCCCTCATATTCCTTGCAGTTTCAAAGGTTTCCTTAGCGATGTTAGAAAGTTCGGCACATTTAGTTAAGTAAGCTTGGGTAGCTGAAGAGAAAGGGTGTTTGGAGTTGGAGAGTTGTACAGGAGTAGACTTAAGGATCACATTCTCGGCCAGGCAGTCTTGTAGGAAGTTGTGTCTTTTGCGATAGCTGTGAGCGCGAAGAAAGGTGTTTACCTGGAGTTTACCTGGAGAGAGTTTCGGGGGTCAACGCCCCCGCGGCCCGGTCTGTGACCAGGCCTCCAAATAACGTCTGCATGAAATGTCCATTATGTTGCGGTGTCCGACAGATTGTAATAAAGTTGGTAGAATTACCGACAATATGTAAAGTAAAAGGACAGGGAGACACTCACCAAAGATTTTCTATACAAAACCAGACAAATACTCAAACGCACTAGAGAAGGGAAGAAACTTTGTACTTGTTACCCAGCAACCCTAAACCAGCACTCATGTATGGTTTACCCAAGACCCATAAACATAATATTCCACTCAGACCAATCACGTCAGGTACAGGCAGTGCACCACACAAACTAGCCGGAGTTCTTGCCAAACATCTTTCCTGCCTTCTGGGGACCATCAGCCCCGCTCATCTTAAACATTCAAGCGACCTTCTCAACCGCATCCGAAACCTCTCCAACCGTAACAAGAAATTAAGCAGTTTGGACGTGACTTCCCTCTTCACAAAAGAACCTACCACAAAAGCCATCGAGGTTCTACGACGTAAAGTCAATCAGGACCTTAATTTTCCTCTACCTCCCGGAGATTTTGTCGACTTGATTAAACTCTGTGTTAATTTCAATAACAGGCTCTACAAACAAACCTACGGCATGGGAATGGGGTCCCCCATCAGTGCCGTCCTAGCCAACTTGTACATGGAACACCTAGAGTCCGAACACTTCGCCAACATCATCCCATTAAGGAACTTTGTAGGAGACTACAACCAATGAGGGAACTTTGTAGGAGACTACAACCCATGAGGGAACTTTGTAGGAGACTACAACCCATGAGGGAACTTTGTAGGAGACTACAACCAATGAGGGAACTTTGTAGGAGACTACAGCCCATGAGGGAACTTTGTAGGAGACTACAACCCATGAGGGAACTTTGTACGAAACTACAACCCATGAGGGAACTTTGTAGGAGACTACTACCCAATGAGGAAACTTTGTAGGAGACTACAACCAATGAGGGAACTTTGTAGGAGACTACAACCCATGAGGGAACTTTGTAGGAGACTACAACCCATGAGGGAACTTTGTAGGAGACTACAACCAATGAGGGAACTTTGTAGGAGACTACAGCCCATGAGGGAACTTTGTAGGAGACTACAACCCAATGAGGGAACTTTGTAGGAGACTACAACCCATGAGGGAACTTTGTACGAAACTACAACCCATGAGGGAACTTTGTAGGAGACTACTACCCAATGAGGAAACTTTGTAGGAGACTACAACCCATGAGGGAACTTTGTAGGAGACTACAACCCATGAGGGAACTTTGTAGGAGACTACAACCCATGAGGGAACTTTGTAGGAGACTACCACCAACTAGGGAACTTTATAGGAGACTACAACCAATGAGGAAACTTTGCAGGAGACTACAACCCATGAGGGAACTTTATAGGAGACTACAACCAATGAGGGAACTTTGTAGGAGACTACAACCCATTAGGGAACCTTGTAGGAGACCGCAACTAATGAGGGAACTTTATAGGAGACTACAACCAATGAAGGAACTTTGTAGGAGACTACAACCCATGAGGGAACTTTGTAGGAGACTACAACCCATGAGGGAACTTTGTAAGAGACTACAACCCCATGAGGGAACTTTGTAGGAGACTACAACCAATGAGGGAACTTTGTAGAAGACTACAACCAATGAGGGAACTTTGTAGAAGACTACAACCAATGAGGGAACTTTGTAGAAGACTACAAAGGCAAAGGGGATAAAAGAGAGTGCAAAAATTATAGGGGGATAAGTCTGTTGAGTGTACCTGGTAAAGTGTATGGTAGAGTTATAATTGAAAGAATTAAGAGTAAGACGGAGAATAGGATAGCAGATGAACAAGAAGGCTTTAGGAAAGGTAGGGGGTGTGTGGACCAGGTGTTTACAGTGAAACATATAAGTGAACAGTATTTAGATAAGGCTAAAGAGGTCTTTGTGGCATTTATGGATTTGGAAAAGGCGTATGACAGGGTGGATAGGGGGGCAATGTGGCAGATGTTGCAAGTGTATGGTGTAGGAGGTAGGTTACTGAAAGCAGTGAAGAGTTTTTACGAGGATAGTGAGGCTCAAGTTAGAGTATGTAGGAAAGAGGGAAATTTTTTCCCAGTAAAAGTAGGCCTTAGACAAGGATGTGTGATGTCACCGTGGTTGTTTAATATATTTATAGATGGGGTTGTAAGAGAAGTAAATGCGAGGGTCTTGGCAAGAGGCGTGGAGTTAAAAGATAAAGAATCACACACAAAGTGGGAGTTGTCACAGCTGCTCTTTGCTGATGACACTGTGCTCTTGGGAGATTCTGAAGAGAAGTTGCAGAGATTGGTGGATGAATTTGGTAGGGTGTGCAAAAGAAGAAAATTAAAGGTGAATACAGGAAAGAGTAAGGTTATGAGGATAACAAAAAGTTTAGGTGATGAAAGATTGAATATCAGATTGGAGGGAGAGAGTATGGAGGAGGTGAACGTATTCAGATATTTGGGAGTGGACGTGTCAGCGGATGGGTCTATGAAAGATGAGGTGAATCATAGAATTGATGAGGGAAAAAGAGTGAGTGGTGCACTTAGGAGTCTGTGGAGACAAAGAACTTTGTCCTTGGAGGCAAAGAGGGGAATGTATGAGAGTATAGTTTTACCAACGCTCTTATATGGGTGTGAAGCGTGGGTGATGAATGTTGCAGCGAGGAGAAGGCTGGAGGCAGTGGAGATGTCATGTCTGAGAGCAATGTGTGGTGTGAATATAATGCAGAGAATTCGTAGTTTGGAAGTTAGGAGGAGGTGCGGGATTACCAAAACTGTTGTCCAGAGGGCTGAGGAAGGGTTGTTGAGGTGGTTCGGACATGTAGAGAGAATGGAGCGAAACAGAATGACTTCAAGAGTGTATCAGTCTGTAGTGGAAGGAAGGCGGGGTAGGGGTCGGCCTAGGAAAGGTTGGAGGGAGGGGGTAAAGGAGGTTTTGTGTGCGAGGGGCTTGGACTTCCAGGAGGCATGCATGAGCGTGTTTGATAGGAGTGAATGGAGACAAATGGTTTTTAATACTTGACGTGCTGTTGGAGTGTGAGCAAAGTAACATTTATGAAGGGATTCAGGGAAACCGGCAGGCCGGACTTGAGTCCTGGAGATGGGAAGTACAGTGCCTGCACTCTGAAGGAGGGGTGTTAATGTTGCAGTTTAAAAACTGTAGTGTAAAGCACCCTTCTGGCAAGACAGTGATGGAGTGAATGATGGTGAAAGTTTTTCTTTTTCGGGCCACCCTGCCTTGGTGGGAATCGGCCAGTGTGATAATAAAAAAAAAAAAATAATAATACAACCAATTAGGAAACTTTGTAGAAGACTACAGAATAAAAATGCAAGTAGTGTAGCGTCACGTGTCATGTTTAAAAATGCTCCATCATTCTTCTTCTGGTTTCATGACTGAGACATATAAATCTTTATACATCAAGCTCTTGTTCCGTGCACGACCTTCAACAATACTGGGTCTTGTTGCCCTGCACGACCTTCAACAATACTGGCTCTTGTTGCCCTGCACGACCTTCAACAATACTGGGTCTTGTTGCCCTGCACGACCTTCAACAATACTGGGTCTTGTTGCCCTGCACGACCTTCAACAATACTGGGTCTTGTTGCCCTGCACGACCTTCAACAATACTGGGTCTTGTTGCCCTGCACGACCTTCAACAATACTGGGTCTTGTTGCCCTGCACGACCTTCAACAATACTGGGTCTTGTTGCCCTGCACGACCTTCAACAATACTGGGTCTTGTTGCCCTGCACGACCTTCAACAATACTGGGTCTTGTTGCCCTGCACGACCTTCAACAATACTGGGTCTTGTTGCCCTGCACGACCTTCAACAATACTGGGTCTTGTTAGGTAAGACACATATGCAACAGTTAGACAACTTTATTCCGAAACGTTTCGCCTACACAGTAGGCTTCTTCAGTCGAATACAGAAAATAGGCAGGAACAGTAGAGATGTGAAGACGATGTAATCAGTCCATCACCCTTGTAGTTGTAGATAGTTCCTGACTATGGAACTGAACTTCTCCAGGCCGAGGGACTGACAACCTCAAATTCTACAACTACAAGGGTGATGGACTGATTACATCGTCTTCACATCTCTACTGTTCCTGCCTATTTTCTGTATTCGACTGAAGAAGCCTACTGTGTAGGCGAAACGTTTCGGAATAAAGTTGTCTAACTGTTGCATATGTGTCTTACCTAACAACCTGTCGGTATTGTATACCATTTTGATGTTCAAATACTGGGTCTTGTTGCCATGCACGACCTTCAACAATACTGGGTCTTGTTGCCCTGCACGACCTTCAACAATACTGGGTCTTGTTGCCATGCACGACCTTCAACAATACTGGCTCTTGTTGCCCTGCACGACCTTCAACAATACTGGGTCTTGTTGCCCTGCACGACCTTCAACAATACTGGGTTTTGTTGCCCTGCACGACCTTCAACAATACTGGGTCTTGTTGCCATGCACGACCTTCAACAATACTGGGTCTTGTTGCCCTGCACGACCTTCAACAATACTGGGTCTTGTTGCCATGCACGACCTTCAACAATACTGGCTCTTGTTGCCCTGCACGACCTTCAACAATACTGGGTCTTGTTGCCCTGCACGACCTTCAACAATACTGGGTTTTGTTGCCCTTCACGACCTTCAACAATACTGGGTCTTGTTGCCCTGCACGACCTTCAACAATACTGGGTCTTAGGTAAGACACATATGCAACAGTTAGGTATCTTTATTATGAAACGTTTCGCCTACACAGTAGGCTTCTTCAGTCGAGTACAGAAAAGTTGATAGAAGCAGAAGATACTTGAAGACGATGTAATCAGTCCATCACCCTTAAAGTTTTGAGGTGGTCAGTCCCTCAGTCTGGAGAAGAGCATTGTTCTATAGTATGAAACAATATGGAGATGAAGTGACAGGATGGAGCTTATATAGCGCCAAGAGGTGAGACGTAGGCCACTAGGAGAGGTAAGAACTCAGATGTTCAGAGGTCAGGTCCCTCTCAAATCCAGCCGCTCTCACTAGTGGAAGTTGTCGAAGTTGATTGCAGGTCTGTACCAAGATACCCTTGTGTTGCAGTGTCTGACAGATTGAACATTAAAATGGTATAAAATACCGACAGGTTGTTAGGTAAGACACATATGTACTCGACTGAAGAAGCCTACTGTGTAGGCGAAACGTTTCATAATAAAGATACCTAACTGTTGCATATGTGTCTTACCTAACAACCTGTCGGTATTTTATACCATTTTAATGTTCAATACTGGGTCTTGTTGCCTTGCACGACCTTCAACAATATTGGCTATAGTTGCCCTGCACGACCTTCAACAATACTGGCTCTAGTTGCCCTGCACGACCTTCAACAATACTGGCTCTAGTTGCCCTGCACGACCTTCAACAATACTGGCTCTTGTTGCCCTGCACGACCTTCAACAATATTGGCTATAGTTGCCCTGCACGACCTTCAACAATACTGGCTCTAGTTGCCCTGCACGACCTTCAACAATACTGGCTCTTGTTGCCCTGCACGACCTTCAACAATACTGGCTCTTGTTGCCCTGCACGACCTTCAACAATATTGGCTATAGTTGCCCTGCACGACCTTCAACAATACTGGCTCTTGTTGCCCTGCACGACCTTCAACAATACTGGCTCTTGTTGCCTTGCACGACCTTCAACAATACTGGCTCTTGTTGCCCTGCACGACCTTCAACAATACTGGCTCTTGTTGCCCTGCACGACCTTCAACAATACTGGCTCTTGTTGCCCTGCACGACCTTCAACAATACTGGCTCTAGTTGCCTTGCACGACCTTCAACAATACTGGCTCTTGTTGCCCTGCACGACCTTCAACAATACTGGCTCTAGTTGCCTTGCACGACCTTCAACAATACTGGCTCTTGTTGCCTTGCACGACCTTCAACAATACTGGCTCTAGTTGCCGTGCAAGACCTTCAACAATACTGGCTCTTGTTGCCTTGCACGACCTTCAACAATACTGGCTCTTGTTGCCTTGCACGACCTTCAACAATACTGGCTCTTGTTGCCCTGCACGACCTTCAACAATACTGGCTCTAGTTGCCGTGCAAGACCTTCAACAATACTGGTTCTAGTTGCCGTGCACGACCTTCAACAATACTGGCTCTTGTTGCCGTGCAAGACCTTCAACCATACTGGCTCTAGTTGCCGTGCACGACCTTCAACAATACTGGCTCTTGTTGCCCTGCACGACCTTCAACAATACTGGCTCTAGTTGCCGTGCACGACCTTCAACAATACTGGCTCTAGTTGCCGTGCACGACCTTCAACAATACTGGCTCTAGTTGCCGTGCACGACCTTCAACTATACTGGCTCTTGTTTCCGTACACGACCTTCAACAATACTTGCTCTTGTTGCCGTGCACGACTTCAACAACACTGGCTCTTGTTGTCCTGCAAGACCTTCAACAATACTGGCTCTTGTTGCCCTGCACGACCTTCAATAATACCGGCTCTTTTTGCCGTGCACGACCTTCAACAATACTGGCTCTTGTTGCCTTGCACGACCTTCAGCAATACTGGCTCTTGTTGCCTTGCACGACCTTCAACAATACTGGCTCTTGTTGCCCTGCACGACCTTCAGCAATACCGGCTCTTATTGCCCTGCACGACCTTCAACAATACTGGCTCTTGTTACCTTGCACGACCTTCAATAATACTGGCTCTTGTTACCTTGCACGACCTTCAACAATACTGGCTCTTGTTGCCTTGCCGGATCTTCAACAATACTGGCTCTTGTTGCCCTGCACGACCTTCAACAATACTGGCTCTTGTTGCCTTGCACGACCTTCAACAATACTGGCTCTTGTTGCCTTGCACGACCTTCAACAATACTGGCTCTTGTTTCAACCATACTGCCTTGCACGACCTTCAACAACACTGGCTCTTGTTGCCCTTCACGACCTTCAACAATACTGGCTCTTGTTGCCTTGCACGACCTTCAACAATACTGGCTCTTGTTGCCTTGCACGACCTTCAACAATACTGGCTCTTGTTGCCTTGCACGACCTTCAACAATACTGGGTCTTGTTGCCTTGCACGACCTTCAATAATACTGGCTCTTGTTGCCTTGCACGACTTTCAACAATACTGGCTCTTGTTGCCTTGCACGACCTTCAACAATACTGGCTCTTGTTGCCTTGCACGACCTTCAACAATACTGGCTCTTGTTGCCCTGCACGACCTTCAACAATACTGGGTCTTGTTGCCTTGCACGACCTTCAACAATATTGGCTCTTGTTGCCTTGCACGACCTTCAACAATACTGGCTCTTGTTGCCTTGCACGACCTTCAACAATACTGGGTCTTGTTGCCTTGCACGACCTTCAATAATACTGGGTCTTGTTGCCTTGCACGACCTTCAACAATACTGGCTCTTGTTGCCTTGCACGACCTTCAACAATACTGGGTCTTGTTGCCTTGCACGACCTTCAATAATACTGGCTCTTGTTGCCTTGCACGACTTTCAACAATACTGGCTCTTGTTGCCTTGCACGACCTTCAACAATACTGGCTCTTGTTGCCTTGCACGACCTTCAACAATACTGGCTCTTGTTGCCCTGCACGACCTTCAACAATACTGGCTCTTGTTGCCCTGCACGACCTTCAACAATACTGGCTCTTGTTGCCTTGCACGACCTTCAACAATACTGGCTCTTGTTGCCTTGCACGACCTTCAACAATACTGGCTCTTGTTGCCCTGCACGACCTTCAACAATACTGGCTCTTGTTGCCTTGCACGACCTTTGGACTGTCTTTTATTAAACTACACTTTGCAACACTGGACTTTTGCATGAAGTGTCGGTCGCTTGACCACGTCACATACTTGTACTGCATCTGGGATCAATTACTTGCTGTAGCAGTAAACAAGATGTTTGCCCCTTCTGAGAGGGCTGGGCCCCTCAGGGCTGAAAGGGGCTGAAGGGGGCTGATACCCCCCTCCTGGAGACAATTTCTCCACACTGGGGGCGGCGGAGGTTCGCTGCAGGTGAACTATTCATCACTTAACATTAATTTGATTTTCTCACTCGCCACCACTGCTGCTTGTCTTTTCTGAACAGCTTTAGTCTGTGTGGTTTCTGGAGAATCACTAATTTTATTTTCAACACTGTGTAAATCTAACAGCACTAGTTTATTTATTGTCCACTTATTCACTACACCTTTGTTTAAAACATCAACTGTCCTGATGATTCCATTTGCATCAGGATATATGGTCACAATTTTTTCAAGTGGCCATGGGACCTCAGACCATCATTGTTAATAATCACTATGTCACCAGTTCTTAAGGACTTATGATTTTCAGGAACACCAGCTCCATAGAAGTGTTCTTCTCAATGAGGTGAGATAATCTCGCCGAGCCTTCTGCCATGGAGCAAACGAGATGGACTTAATACTTCTAAATTGTCCAAATCATCGGTAACATAAATTAGAGGTCTGTTGTTGACTCTTATTTTCTATTTCAGTCACAACTGTACGGAATTCTTCTAAGTCGATTCTCTGACGATGAAGAGCCTTCCTTAAACAACGTTTCACAATGCCGATCATTCTTTCATAAAATCCGCCGTGCCATGGAGATTTAGGAGGAATGTATCTCCAACGACAACTGCGTTCATTCAGCATCTGTTGTACTTCTGGTTGATCAAAGATCTTGCTTATATAAGCAGCAACAAAGTTTGTTGCCGGTGGCCCGGTGGCCTGGTGGCTTAACCTGGACCTGGAGTTTACCTGGAGAGAGTTCCGGGGGTCAACGCCCCCGCGGCCCGGTCTGTGACCAGGCCTCCTGGTGGATCAGAGCCTGATCAACCAGGCTGTTACTGCTGGCTGCACGCAAACCAACGTACGAGCCACAGCCCGGCTGGTCAGGAACCGACTTTAGGTGCTTGTCCAGTACCAGCTTGAAGACTGCCAGGGGTCTGTTGGTAATCCCCCTTATGTATGCTGGGAGGCAGTTGAACAGTCTCGGGCCCCTGATACTTATTGTATGGTCTCTTAACGTGCTAGTGACACCCCTGCTTTTCATTGGGGGGATGTTGCATCGTCTGCCAAGTCTTTTGCTTTCGTAGTGAGTGATTTTCGTGTGCAAGTTCGGTACTAGTCCCTCTAGGATTTTCCAGGTGTATATAATCATGTATCTCTCCCGCCTGCGTTCCTGGGAATACAGGTTTAGGAACCTCAAGCGCTCCCAGTAATTGAGGTGTTTTATCTCCGTTATGCACGCCGTGAAGGTTCTCTGTACATTTTCTAGGTCAGCAATTTCACCTGCCTTGAAAGGTGCTGTTAGTGTGCAGCAATATTCCAGCCTAGATAGAAAAAGTGACCTGAAGAGTGTCATCATGGGCTTGGCCTCCCTAGTTTTGAAGGTTCTCATTATCCATCCTGTCATTTTTCTAGCAGATGCGATTGATACACTGTTATGGTCCTTGAAGGTGAGATCCTCCGACATGATCACTCCCAGGTCTTTGACGTTGGTGTTTCGCTCTATTTTGTGGCCAGAATTTGTTTTGTACTCTGATGAAGATTTAATTTCCTCGTGTTTACCATATCAGAGTAATTGAAATTTCTCATCGTTGAACTTCATATTGTTTTCTGCAGCCCACTGAAAGATTTGGTTGATGTCCGCCTGGAGCCTTGCAGTGTCTGCAATGGAGGACACTGTCATGCAGATTCGGGTGTCATCTGCAAAGGAAGACACGGTGCTGTGGCTGACATCCTTGTCTATGTCGGATATGAGGATGAGGAACAAGATGGGAGCGAGTACTGTGCCTTGTGGAACAGAGCTTTTCACCGTAGCTGCCTCGGACATTACTCTGTTGACGACTACTCTCTGTGTTCTGTTAGTGAGGAAATTATAGATCCATCGACCGACTTTTCCTGTTATTCTTTTAGCACGCATTTTGTGCGCTATTACGCCATGGTCACACTTGTCGAAGGCTTTTGCAAAGTCTGTATATATTACATCTGCATTCTTTTTGTCTTCTAGTGCATCTAGGACCTTGTCATAGTGATCGAATAGTTGAGACAGACAGGAGCGACCTGTTCGAAACCCATGTTGCCCTGGGTTGTGTAACTGATGGGTTTCTAGATGGGTGGTGATCTTGCTTCTTAGGACCCTTTCAAAGATTTTTATGATATGGGATGTTAGAGCTATCGGTCTGTAGTTCTTTGCTGTTGCTTTACTGCCCCGTTTGTGGAGTGGGGCTATGTCTGTTTTTTTAGTAACTGTGGGACGACCCCCGTGTCCATGCTCCCTCTCCATAGGATGGAAAAGGCTCGTGATAGGGGCTTCTTGCAGTTCTTGATGAACACGGAGTTCCATGAGTCTGGCCCTGGAGCAGAGTGCATGGGCATGTCATTTATCGCCTGTTCGAAGTCATTTGGCGTCAGGATAACATCGGATAGGCTTGTGTTAACCAAATTCTGTGGCTCTCTCATAAAAAATTCATTTTGATCTTCGACTCTCAGTCTGGTTAGTGGCTTGCTAAAAACTGAGTCATATTGGGACTTGAGTAGCTCACTCATTTCCTTGCTGTCATCTGTGTAGGACCCATCTTGTTTAAGTAGGGGCCCAATACTGGACGTTATTCTCGACTTTGATTTGGCATAGGAGAAGAAATACTTTGGGTTTCTTTCGATTTCATTTATGGCTTTTAGTTCTTCCCGCGATTCCTGACTCCTATAAGATTCCTTTAGCTTAAGTTCGATGCTTGCTATTTCTCTGACCAGTGTCTCCCTACGCATTTCAGATATATTGACCTCTTTTAGCCGCTCTGTTATTCTTTTCCGTCGCCTGTAAAGGGAGCGCCTGTCTCTTTCTATTTTACATCTACTCCTCCTTTTACTTAGAGGAATAAGCCTTGTGCATACATCGAGTGCCACCAAGTTAATCTGTTCTAGGCATAAGTTGGGGTCTGTGTTGCTTAGTATATCTTCCCAGCTTATATCGGTTAGGACTTGGTTTACTTGGTCCCACTTTATGTTTTTGTTATTGAAGTTGAATTTGGTGAATGCTCCCTCGTGACTAATCTCATTATGTCGGTCTGGGGCTCCACGCATACATGTCTGAACCTCAATTATGTTGTGATCTGAGTATATTGTTTTTGATATGGTGACATTTCTTATCAGATCATCATTGTTAGTGAAGATGAGGTCTAGTGTATTTTCCAGTCTAGTAGGCTCTATTATTTGCTGGTTTATATTGAATTTTGTGCAGAGATTTAAAAGCTCGTGTGAGTGTGAGTTTTCATCAGAGCTACCTCCTGGTGTTATTACTGCAACAATATTATTTGCTATATTCCTCCATTTTAGGTGCCTTAAGTTGAAATCCCCAAGGAGCAAGATGTTGGGTGCAGGAGCTGGAAGATTTTCCAGACAGTGGTCAATTTTTAACAGCTGTTCCTGGAATTGCTGGGATGTTGCATCTGGAGGCTTGTAGACTACCACAATGACTAGGTTTTGGTTCTCGCCCTTTACTGCTAAAACTTCCACTACATCATTTGAGGCATTAAGCAGTTCTGTGCAAACAAGTGACTCTGCAATGTACAGGCCAACCCCCCCTTTTGCCTGTTCACTCTGTCACATCTGTATAGGCTGTAACCTGGGATCCATATTTCGTTGTCCAAGTGATCCTTTATGTGGGTCTCAGTGAAAGCCGCGAACATTGCCTTTGCCTCTGCAAGCAGTCCACGGATGAAAGATATTTTGTTGTTTGTTGCTGGCTTTAGACCCTGTATATTTGCAAAGAAGAATGTCATCGGACTGGTGGTATTGTTGGTACTGGGGGGGATTTTTTTCCGGCATTAGTATCTGTATCTGTTGGTTTGGAGTGGAGGCCATCGACTGTGGTTCCACTCCAGGAATGACTGGATTTGGTGTACGATTTCTGCCATTTCCTGCCAGTTTTTTTTCCTTCCTGGCACTAAAAAACCTCTCCCTCTTGAGTGGCTGTTGCTACCCAGGTTTTCCCATGGCCTGGATGTTTGGTATCTTTTTGTCCCCTTTAGATGGTGTGCCTGGCAATTTAAGTTATAGCACAGTCTTTCCTGTACTGAAGAGGTACACATTTCAGGGTGAAAAAGCTTACAGGAAGGGAGTTTGCATTTTCCTGATGTCATATGGGCACGGCATTTTCTAGGGTGGTCTTAGTTGCACTTCCCATCTGTTTTTCCAGATTTCCCATGCCTGCAGATACCAAGTGCATAGTATGTGCACAGGCTTGGTTTCCGTTTGCCTTGGGTTTCTGTGACTGTATTCCCTGTTGGTGCATGTTTACCTGTCTTCCTATCCTCCCTAGCACCAACAATGGAGCTCCCACCAGTTGTTTTTGGTAATATATCCTCACTATTGCTAGTGGAGTCCTCTTGTTTGCTATTTCCTGTGGTATTTCTAGTTTGCAATATTGGTTTTATCTTATCTTTGACTACACTTGTTTCCCCACTACGGCTCCTGTCCCCTATGAGGTCATTTATATGTATTCCTTCCTGCGTAAAATTCCCGACTACCTGGACAAAATCTCCAGCTTCACCATTACTGTCTCCCAGGACAGCACCTCCCGCTTCACCATTACTGTCTCCCAGGACAGCACCTCCAGCTTCACCATTACTGTCTCCCAGGACAGCACCTCCAGCTTCACCATTACTGTCTTCCAGGACAGCACCTCCAGCTTCACCATTACTGTCTCCCAGGACAGCACCTCCCGCTTCACCATTACTGTCTCCCAGGACAGCACCTCCAGCTTCACCATTACTGTCTTCCAGGACAGCACCTCCAGCTTCACCATTACTGTCTCCCAGGACAGCACCTCCAGCTTCCCCATTACTGTCTCCCAGGACAGCACCTCCAGCTTCACCATTACTGTCTCCAAGGACAGCACTATCAGCCCCACATTTACTGACTACCAGGACATAAGAACATAAGAATGTAGGAACACTGCAGAAGGCCTACTGGCCCATGCGAGGCAGGTCCTTCAGCCTTACAGTTTCTGACTACATGACCAGTATCAAGGGCAGTACCATTCCGCCCAGACTTTTTATGTTCCCATCTGTTGTAGAAAGCTTCCAGGTTGTCTATGAAAGCAGCTTTGATGTTATCCTCTTTTAATACCCTTGTGATTTTAGTCCACAGATTTATCTCATTTGGGCATACCCAAAAACACTTCCCTGTTTTAATACTGCTTGTAGCTAGGTCTGCACAAGGGGCGTGACACCAATTTCCACAAAAATGACAATTTATCCATGTGGAAGCCCGTTTGTTTGATTGACTGCAGACTACACAGGGCTTCATAATGATTTGAATGGTTGATTTACTGTAATTCTACTAGCAACGTACTTCCCCGCTTCACACACGGAGAGCCCGGGTTCGATTCCCGGCGGGTGGAAACATTTCGACTCGTTTCCTTACACCTGTTGTCCTGTTCACCTAGCAGTAAATAGGTACCTGGGTGTTAGTCGACTAGTGCGGGTTGCGTCCTGGGGGACAAGATTAAGGACCCCAGTGGAACTAAGACAGACAGTCCTCGATGACGCACTGAGTTTCTTGGGTTATCCTGGGTGGCTAACCCTCCGGGGTTAAAAATCCGAACGAAATCTTATCTTAAATCTTATCTTGCATTATCTGAAATCATCAGTCTGGGACATCCCCTTCTGGCTGCAAATCTTCTGAATAATTTGATAAAGGTTTCAGCAGACATGTCAGTGGCTACTTCTAGATGTACTGCTCTAGTTGTAGCACAAGTGAACAAACAGATGTACACCTTGATGGGAACTTTGTCAACTGTTTTGGTTAAAATTGTTGGACCAGTCACTTCAAATGGAGTGACATGACAAACTCTTTCAGAGGGATATGGAGGTGGACCTGGATACTGACATACTCGCATATCGAAGTGACGACAAGTAATACAGTCCTTTATTTGTTTTTTCACACTTTGTCGACCTTGAGGTATCCAGTAAGATTGTTGTATATGACAAAGTGTGTCAGCTACCCCACCATGTAACACGTTACTGTGGGCGTTTTGCACAATCAGTTTTGTTAGCCAATGATTCTTGGGGATCAATATTGGATGTATGGCTTCTTTAGGTAGTGAAGAATTATGAATTCTTCCTCGACATCTTATAATCATTTCTGAGTCGAGATAAAGTCCTAAAGAATTAATCATAACAGGTTTCTTTGGGGATTTATCTTGTGTTTCCAGAAATTTATATTTTGTTTTGTGTTTCTGTAGAGAAAACATCTTTCTGTATTAGTTTCACCCAGTATTTAATGGGTTCAAGATATTCATATTAGGTTTTATTCCTTTAATGAATTTAAAGACAAGAGCTGTAACTCTTAAGAGTTTACCCAAAGATGAGTATTTAGATCCATCAATGACTATTTCTGTTGTGTCTGTAGTATTTACACAACTTATTTCTGCTGTGTTCAAGGAGACTGTTTCTTCTGGCATAATGTGAGCTTCTTGCTGAGGCCAGTTATTTTCATTAGAGAACCAGTTCGGTCCGTGGAGCCACAATTTATTATCCACAAATTTCTTGAGTGGGACACCACGTGACAACATGTCAGCTGGATTCTCTTGGGTAGAGACGTGAAGAAAGAGATAATCTCTCTGCATCTCTATTATTTCTGCTACTCTGTTCTGTACATAGACCAACTTACTCTTATTATTTCTTAACCACTGGAGAACTGCTTCATTATCACTCCAGATCACGGTTTTTTCAATAGTGAGATGATCAAGTACTTTGTTGAGATAGACAGCTAATTTTGTACCTACATAGAGTGCTGTCAGTTCCAATTGTGGTACTGTTCTGACCTTCAAGGGTGCTACCCTGGCCTTTGAAGTAATTAGTGTACTTCCTTCAGCATTACTCATGCAAGCTACAGCGCCATAACCTCTGGTTGACGCATCACAGAACACATGTAATGTGTACTTGTTTCCCTCTTGACCTATTTGTCTGGGAAATTTAATTTCATGAAGTTGTTTAAACTCCTTGGATATTTCATCCCATGCTTGACTCATTTCTAGAGGCAAGTTCTCATCCCATCCAATTTTGAGCTTCCATGCATCTTGCATAAGTATTTTACCTTTTATGGTAATTGGTGAGACGAGTCCTAGAGGATCAAAACATTGTGATACCTCTGACAGTAAACTACGTTTAGTGAGTGTACTGCATGATTTATTGTTTATCCTTTTGAGACTCAAAGTATCTTCCTGTGTGTTCCAATTAAGTCCCAGCATATTGTCGCAATCAGGAATTTCAGCTTCAGGGAAATCTTCTTTGATAAGTTCCCTTAATTGCATTGAATTAGTATTCCACATCCTTAGAGGCATATTTGCTTCTTTCATCTCCTTGTTAGCTTCTCTGTACAAGGATTTCAAATCCTCCTCTTTATTCACAGTACCTTGAAGATTGTCCACATAGAAACTTTTCTTTAAGATTTCTTTGAAGGGACTTTCAGATTTCTTCAAATGTGTATTTAGAGTAGCTTCTAGTAAGAATGGAGAGGATGTTGCACCAAACAATACTGATTTGAAACGATAAGTTTTCACAGGACTTTGAAGATCATGTGGATTTTCAGGCCACAAGAATCGAGTATAATATCTATCTATTCCTTGTAGTCCTACTCTTAAGAAAGCTTTGGAAATATCAGCCGTGTAGGCATATGGGTTTGTGCGAAATTTCATAAGCACGTCTCCAAACTTCTCAGTTAGTGAGGGTCCGGTCATCAGACAATCATTAAGACTTGCTACATATTTATTTGCACGTGCGCTGCAATTATATACAACACGTAGTGGAGTGGTTTCAGAATCTTTTCTGACTCCATGGTGCGGGAGATAATGAGCGTTTGTCTTCAACTTATCTTCGACTATTTCCTCAATGAATTTATTGTCCAACTGTTCTTGTATGATATTATCATAGACAGTCAGTAGCTCTGGATTCTTCCTGAGCTCATGTATTTGTGCTTTCATTTGTCCGAAAGCCATGCGATAATTGCTAAGCAGATGTGGTGGATTTAATTTCCATGGTAACCTAACCCAATACTGTCCATCTTTATATTTGACAGTGTCTAAATATTGGCTATAAGTCTGAGACTCTTGTGGGCTTGGTTTATTTACATCAACACCTATCGCATCTAAATCCCACAACTTATCAACTGGTTCGATCATTTCTTCCAGTAATGATAATTTTTGCTGTGGTACATGATCAGCGGTTATTCTCGTAACTAGTACATTTTCCACTGAATCAATATCAGCTTCTTTCCCACTTTGAGAGGGAATGGGACCACATATCATGTGGCCTCCTGCTGTTTTCAGCAAGTGAACATCATGTTTACTTACTATATTTTGCACAAAACAGTGATAATAATCACTTCCAATGATTAAATCAACTAGACTAATAGTGTCCGTCTGTATGTCAGGACAAGCTAACTTGACCTTAGCTGCTTTCAGTGCTGCAACTGTTTCTTTTAATCCCTGGATCTGCAAAGACTTAAGCAAATCATTTACTACCACAACTTCTTCTGTCTTTTTTTGTTTCCTAGACCAACAGTGGTTCTGGCTAGGTCATATGTCTGTTTACCAGAATTGTGAAAAAAACCAGCTATATCTAACTCTACTTTGGCATAGGGTTGTTTATTCAGTTTCTGCAACACTGTTCTTCTTATGAAAGATCTTTGTGAGCCTTGATCAAATAGTGTTAGCACATTGGTTTTGTGTAATTTATTAGATAACTCGAGCTATCGGGAGAGCAGTTGCTTTAAACTTATCTCTCACATTTAATGCTGTTGCTTGTTGACTTCCTGATTCTGTGGAAGTCTTCTGCTGTTCAGCAAAAGTATTTGGGCATAATGCTGTATGATACATACCCTTGCATTTAAAACACTTCTTCAGTGAGCATTTTCCTCCCTTATGTTCACCTAAACACTTGATGCATCTTTTCAGCTGATGACACGTTGTTTACTTGCCTCCATTGATGTGTATTGACTACAATACTGTGCCCAATGTGTTCCATCACAAAGTGCACATTTTGGAGTACGTTTATGTGTGACAGTCTGTTTACTGTCTGTTGTATTCACAGCTTGATAAATGCCTATATGGGATTTCCCATTATGTGGTTTAGTGGGAGTAGGTATACTCTTTTTATACTGAGTTGAAGGTTTGTTATGCACCAGATTTGTGGATTTTTCATCTTGTCTCGTTGCTTGCATGCATGAAACTATTGTTTGTAAACCATTGCTAATTTCTTCACAAGTGAAATAGTGTTTATCTAACATAATATTTAATCGTTTGTGGTGACAACTTATCCTGTACAATACCACTGATAAACCAATCACATTGCCTTAGGTCATATTTAGCACCTAAAGATCTGAGACTATTGTCTAATGTGATTCTAAATGCCTGTAAGTCTGAAAAACAATGTTTGGGTGGCTTCAAGCTTGATATTAAGACTGCATGTCTAACTCTGGCCTTGTCAGCATCGAAGTAATTGTCTGCTAAGACACGTAAGGCTATTTGATAATTGTCTTTAACCACCGGAAATGACTTAATCAGTTCATAGGGTTCTCCCTTCACAAGACATTTAAGATAATTGAACTTAGCAATCTCATCTATGTCAGTTCGTGAATTTACTATAGACTGAAAACCACTAATGAATTCTTCATAATTATGACCTTGGAAAATAGGTAATGACAATGTAGGTAAACTTGGTAATGGTACACCTGTTGTTGTTACAGGTGTAACAGGTGTTTGGCCACTAGTTACAGTAGGTCTCTGTGACAGAGTTTTGCGGCAAATTGCCTGTACTCCTGTCCACCTTAATTGTTGATTACTAAATGTATCCAAAACATTTTTAATTTCATCCTCAGATGGATCTATTTCAAGAAAATTCTTTTCATAATGTGTATAGTCTGAATTAATTATTTCCAGACGTTGTGTAAGTAATTCAAATTTTACCTCAAGATCATCAAAATCTATGTTTGTATCTTAAGTTAATTCTATACAGACTGAAATTAGATTTTCTGTAAAGACTGAAACTGAGTTTTCAAACAAGCCATTTTAATCCTATACTGAAAATTCTAGCACCGCACTTAGAGTGTTTAAAAAACATTGCATTGCTATAAACAGCTGAGTTTTTGTTATGCTTAAGTCAGCAATATCGAGTCAGATACTGCTGACCCACTAAGCTTAACCTCAGGGTCAATGACCATGAAGGGTACAGAGTACATATGGCTGGTGTTTATGGCTTGAGTTTGCTGTGTCAGCCTGACAACGTTCTGTCATCGTAAATAACGTTATACACTTCATTCACTATACACTATAAATGTCACTGTATAACTGTAAATCACACGTGTATATTTCTTACACATATATAAATGTCACTGTTAATATATATATGAAAGCTTACACTTTATATATAGTTTCCTTTAATATAACAGTTATATCTATAAGAAACTTGAACACAATCTCGTTTCTAAATCTCTGTCTATAAACATTATAAACACTATGTGTATATACACTCAGACAAACTGAACATCAGTTAGGTTGCTGCTGTCGTCAGCGTTTCTCGAGCTGGAGCAGTAGATGCCGGGTGGAATCCCCCATTTTCTTGTTGGGCGAGTCACCCAGCTCCCGTTTTCTTTGGGTGAACGCTGGGCGAGCGCCTGTTTTCTTTTGGCTGCCCATTCTCTGCGATTGAGCCAGGAGGAACTCATTTATACTGATTATATTGTAAAACACTAGTTTTATAGTTTTGAAGGGCCTTGGCTCGTAGGTTATTTATACACTGTAGTACAACATATTTGGACCACAGTGTGGCCTTTATCAAGTTCGAGCATGACCAAATTGTTGAGAAATGGTTTACCAGCTAAGGTTGAAGATTAAATATAGGGATTACTTAGCTGATAAGACAGCTATCGTCCACACAGCCGCCCCTGCAGACGAGTTCTTGAGAAGCTGTCTCATCCACTTCTTAACGGGCTGTAATAGATTATATAATGTTAATAAATTACCCATATAAGAGAGAGTGTTATGGGGTGTTGGGGTATTATGTCAGCATATTTCATTCACTGATGGCTGACGGCACTTACTTGTGTGGACTCAAAGGTCCACTTATCACTGGGGTTTATGATAAGTGACTAACTCGTAACTTATACTCAACTTCGCAGTCAATAGTAGTACATCACGAGTTAGAACACTTACCTGGGTATATGTATCTGACCCATAGTTATGCCCGGATATCTGATGAGTTGATTGAAGAATAGTGTTCTTTGAAGAATTTCGCACTAAACTCTCTTGGATCGCAACACTCGTTGTTACACTGTTCATCAATAATTGTTCACACCATATCACTAAAGAAGTTGATCACACTTCTCTGTAAGTGTTTACTGTGTTTTGTGAGACACTTTGTTCACACTAACGCATGGATCAGTGTTCTTTGTTGGTTATCCTGGCGTCAGTGTGACTCCCAGTAGGGTAAAAAGTAATCTGACCTCACAGCCTCCTACGCCTCTGTAATGCCCCTCGCACATAAAGGAAAAGCTGACCTTGTACTTTTGCTTCCTTGCCACTTCCTCCATGAAGCAAAGCAGAATGCTTGATTCTTGCTGTCTTAAGCATAGACAACAATGTACACTATCTTTACCGTGGTAATAAAGTGGGAGCAGGATTCTTGTTGCCTTGCACGACCTTCAAAAATACTGGCTCTTGTTGACCTGCACGACCTTCAACAATACTGGCTCTTATTGCCTTGCACGACATTCAACAATACTGGCTCTTGTTGCCATGCACGACCTTCAACAATACTGGCTCTTGTTGCCCTGCACGACCTTCAACAATACTGGTTCCTGTTGCCTTCCACGACCTTCAATAATACTGGCTCTTGTTGCCATGCAAGACCTTCAAAAATACTAGCTCTTGTTGCCCTGAACGACCTTCAACAATACTGGCTCTTGTTGCTCTGCACGACCTTAAACAATACTGGCTCTTGTTGCCTTGCACGACCTTTAACAGTACTGGCTCTTGTTGCCTTGGACGACCTTCAACAACACTGGCTCTTGTTGACTTGCACGACCTTCAACAATACTGGCTCTTGTTGAATTGCACGACGTTCAACAACACTGGCTCTTGTTGCCTTGCACGACCTTCAACAATACTGGATCTTGTTGCTCTGCACGACTTTCAACAACTCTGCCTCTCGTTGTCTTGCACAACCTTCAATAAAACTGACTCTTGTTCCTATGCACGACCTTCAGCAACACTGGCTCTTGTTGCCCTGCACAACCTTTAACAACAATGGCTCTTGTTGCCCTGCATGACCTTCAACAAAACTGGCTCTTGTTGCCCTGCAGGTTCTTCAACAACACTGGCTCTTGTTGCCCTGCACGACCTTCAACAACACTGGCTCTTGTTGCCCTGCATGACCTTCAACAAAACTGGCTCTTGTTGCCCTGCAGGTTCTTCAACAACACTGGCTCTTGTTGCCCTGCACGACCTTCAACAACACTGGCTCTTGTTGCCCTGCACGACCTTCAACAACACTGGCTCTTGTTGCCCTGCAGGTTCTTCAACAACACTGGCTCTTGTTGCCCTGCACGACCTTCAACAACACTGGCTCTTGTTGCCCTGCATGACCTTCAACAACACTGGCTCTTGTTGCCCTGCACGTTCTTCAACAACACTGCCTCTTGTTGCCCTGCACGTTCTTCAACAACACTGCCTCTTGTTGCCCTGCACGACCTTCAACAACAGTGGCTCTTGTTGCCATGCACGTTCTTCAACAAAACTGGCTCTTGTTGCACTGTACGACCTTCAACAACACTGCCCCTTGTTGCCATGCACGACCTTCAAAAATACTGGCTCTTGTTGCCCTGCACTACCTTCAACAACACTGGCTCTTGTTGCCCTGCACGACCTTCAACAACACTTCCTCTTGTTTCCCTGCACGCCCTTCAACAACACTGGCTCTTGTTGCCCTGCACGACCTTCAACAACACTAGCTCTTGTTGCCCTGCACGACCTTAAACAGCATTGGCTCTTGTTGCCCTGCATTACCTTCAACAACACTGGCTCTTGTTGCCCTGCACGACCTTCAACAACACTGCCTCTTGTTGCCCTGCACGACCTACAACAACACTGCCTCTTGTTGCCCTGTACGACCTTCAACAACACTGCCTCTTGTTGCCCTGCACGACCTACAACAACACTGGCTCTTGTTGCCCTGCACGACCTTCAATAATACTGGCTCTTGTTGACCTGCACGACCTTCAACAATACTGGCTCTTATTGCCTTCCACGACATTCAACAATACTGGCTCTTGTTGCCATGCACGACCTTCAACAATACTGGCTCTTGTTGCCCTGCACGACCTTCAACAATACTGGTTCCTGTTGCCTTCCACGACCTTCAATAATACTGGCTCTTGTTGCCATGCACGACCTTCAAAATACTGGTTCCTGTTGCCTTCCACGACCTTCAATAAGACTGCCTCTTGTTGCCCTGCACGACCTTCAACAAGACTTGCTCTTGTTGCCCTGCACGACCTACAACAATACTGGCTCTTGTTGCCTTGCACGACCTTTAACAGTACTGGCTCTTGTTGCCTTGGACGACCTTCAACAACACTGGCTCTTGTTGCTCTGCACGACCTTCAACAACTCTGCCTCTCGTTGTCTTGCACAACCTTCAATAAAACTGACTCTTGTTCCTATGCGCGACCTTCAGCAACACTGGCTCTTGTTGCCCTGCACAACCTTTAACAACAATGGCTCTTGTTGCCCTGCACGACCTTCAACAACACTGGCTCTTGTTGCCCTGCAGGTTCTTCAACAACACTGGCTCTTGTTGCCCTGCACGACCTTCAACAACACTGGCTCTTGTTGCCCTGCAGGTTCTTACACAACACTGGCTCTTGTTGCCCTGCACGACCTTCAACAACACTGGCTCTTGTTGCCCTGCATGACCTTCAACAACACTGGCTCTTGTTGCCCTGCACGACCTTCAACAACACTAGCTCTTGTTGCCCTGCACGACCTTAAACAGCATTGGCTCTTGTTGCCCTGCATGAACTTCAATAACACTGGCTTTTGTTGCCCTGCACAACCTTTAACAACAATGGCTCTTGTTGCCCTGCACGACCTTCAACAACACTGGCTCTTGTTGCCCTGCATGAACTTCAATAACACTGGCTTTTGTTGCTCTGCACAACCTTCAACAACACTTCCTCTTGTTTCCCTGCACGATCTTCAACAACACGGGCTCTTGTTGCCCTGCATGACCTTCAACAACACTGCCTCTTGTTGCCCTGCACGATCTTCAACAACACTGGCTACTGTTGCCCTGCACGACCTTCAACAACACTGCCTCATGTTGCCCTGCACGACCTTCAACAACACTGCCTCTTGTTGCCATGCACGATCTTCAACAACACTGGCTACTGTTGCCCTGCACGACCTTCAACAACACTGCCTCATGTTGCCCTGCACGACCTTCAACAACACTGCCTCATGTTGCCCTGCACGACCTTCAACAACACTGCCTCTTGTTGCCATGCACGATCTTCAACAACACTGGCTACTGTTGCCCTGCACGACCTTCAACAACAATGCCTCTTGTTGCCATGCACGATCTTCAACAACACTGCCTCATGTTGCCCTGCACGACCTTCAACAACACTGCCTCTTGTTGCCATGCACGATCTTCAACAACACTGGCTATTGTTGCCCTGCACGACCTTCAACAACACTGCCTCATGTTGCCCTGCACGACCTTCAACAACAATGGCTCTTGTTGCCCTGCACGACCTTCAACAACACTGGCTCTTGTTGCCCTGCAGGTTCTTCAGCAACACTGGCTCTTGTTGCCCTGCACAACCTTTAACAACAATGGCTCTTGTTGCCCTGCACGACCTTCAACAACACTGGCTCTTGTTGCCCTGCAGGTTCTTCAACAACACTGGCTCTTGTTGCCCTGCAGGTTCTTCAACAACAATGGCTCTTGTTGCCCTGCACGACCTTCAACAAAACTGGCTCTTGTTGCCCTGCAGGTTCTTCAACAACACTGGCTCTTGTTGCCCTGCAGGTTCTTCAACAACAATGGCTCTTGTTGCCCTGCACGACCTTCAACAACACTGGCTCTTGTTGCCCTGCATGACCTTCAACAACACTGGCTCTTGTTGCCCTGCACGACCTTCAACAACACTGGCTCTTGTTGCCCTGCATGACCTTCAACAACACTGGCTCTTGTTGCCCTGCACGTTCTTCAACAACACTGGCTCTTGTTGCCCTGCACGTTCTTCAACAACACTGGCTCTTGTTGCCCTGCATGACCTTCAACAACACTGGCTCTTGTTGCCCTGCACGTTCTTCAACAACACTGGCTCTTGTTGCCATGCACGTTCTTCAACAAAACTGGCGCTTGTGGCCCTGTAAGACCTTCAACAACACTGGCTCTTGTTGCACTGTACGACCTTCAACAACACTGCCCCTTGTTGCCCTGCACGACCTTCAACAACACTTCCTCTTGTTTCCCTGCACGCCCTTCAACAACACTGGCTCTTGTTGCCCTGCACGACCTTAAACAGCATTGGCTCTTGTTGCCCTGCATTACCTTCAACAACACTGGCTCTTGTTGCCCTGCATGAACTTCAATAACACTGGCTTTTGTTGCCCTGCATGACCTTCAACAACACTGCCTCTTGTTGCCCTGCACGACCTACAACAACACTGCCTCTTGTTGCCCTGTACGACCTTCAACAACACTGCCTCTTGTTGCCCTGCACGACCTACAACAACACTGGCTCTTGTTGCCCTGCACGACCTTCAATAATACTGGCTCTTGTTGACCTGCACGACCTTCAACAATACTGGCTCTTATTGCCTTGCACGACATTCAACAATACTGGCTCTTGTTGCCCTGCACGACCTTCAACAATACTGGCTCTTGTTGCCCTGCACGACCTTCAACAATACTGGTTCCTGTTGCCTTCCACGACCTTCAATAATACTGGCTCTTGTTGCCCTGCACGACCTTCAACAATACTGGTTCCTGTTGCCTTCCACGACCTTCAATAATACTGGCTCTTGTTGCCATGCACGACCTTCAAAAATACTAGCTCTTGTTGCCCTGCACGACCTTCAACAATACTGGCTCTTGTTGCCTTGCACGACCTTTAACAGTACTGGCTCTTGTTGCCTTGGACGACCTTCAACAACACTGGCTCTTGTTGCTCTGCACGACCTTCAACAACTCTGCCTCTCGTTGTCTTGCACAACCTTCAATAAAACTGACTCTTGTTCCTATGCACGACCTTCAGCAACACTGGCTCTTGTTGCCCTGCACAACCTTTAACAACAATGGCTCTTGTTGCCCTGCACGACCTTCAACAACACTGGCTCTTGTTGCCCTGCAGGTTCTTCAACAACACTGGCTCTTGTTGCCCTGCACGACCTTCAACAACACTGGCTCTTGTTGCCCTGCAGGTTCTTCAACAACACTGGCTCTTGTTGCCCTGCACGACCTTCAACAACACTGGCTCTTGTTGCCCTGCATGACCTTCAACAACACTGGCTCTTGTTGCCCTGCACGACCTTCAACAACACTAGCTCTTGTTGCCCTGCACGACCTTAAACAGCATTGGCTCTTGTTGCCCTGCATGAACTTCAATAACACTGGCTTTTGTTGCCCTGCACAACCTTTAACAACAATGGCTCTTGTTGCCCTGCACGACCTTCAACAACACTGGCTCTTGTTGCCCTGCATGAACTTCAATAACACTGGCTTTTGTTGCTCTGCACAACCTTCAACAACACTTCCTCTTGTTTCCCTGCACGATCTTCAACAACACGGGCTCTTGTTGCCCTGCATGACCTTCAACAACACTGCCTCTTGTTGCCCTGCACGATCTTCAACAACACTGGCTACTGTTGCCCTGCACGACCTTCAACAACACTGCCTCATGTTGCCCTGCACGACCTTCAACAACACTGCCTCTTGTTGCCATGCACGATCTTCAACAACACTGGCTACTGTTGCCCTGCACGACCTTCAACAACACTGCCTCATGTTGCCCTGCACGACCTTCAACAACACTGCCTCATGGTGCCCTGCACGACCTTCAACAACACTGCCTCTTGTTGCCATGCACGATCTTCAACAACACTGGCTACTGTTGCCCTGCACGACCTTCAACAACAATGCCTCTTGTTGCCATGCACGATCTTCAACAACACTGCCTCATGTTGCCCTGCACGACCTTCAACAACACTGCCTCTTGTTGCCATGCACGATCTTCAACAACACTGGCTATTGTTGCCCTGCACGACCTTCAACAACACTGCCTCATGTTGCCCTGCACGACCTTCAACAACACTGCCTCTTGTTGCCATGCACGATCTTCAACAACACTGGCTACTGTTGCCCTGCACGACCTTCAACAACACTGCCTCTTGTTGCCATGCACGATCTTCAACAACACTGGCTATTGTTGCCCTGCACGACCTTCAACAACACTGCCTCATGTTGCCCTGCACGACCTTCAACAACACTGCCTCATGTTGCCCTGCACGACCTTCAACAACACTGCCTCTTGTTGCCCTGCACGACCTTCAACAACACTGCCTCTTGTTGCACTGTACGAACTTCAACAACACTGCCCCTTGTTGCCCTGCACGACCTTCAACAACACTGCCTCTTGTTGCCCTGCACGACCTTCAACAACACTGCCTCTTGTTCCCATGCACGACCTTCAATAACACTGGCTCTTGTTGTCCTGCACGACCTTCAAAAACGCTGGCTCTTTTTGCACTGCACGACCTTCAACAACACTGCCTCTTGTTGCCCTGCACGACCTTCAACAACACTGCCTCTTGTTGCCATGCACGACCTTCAACAACACTGCCTCTTGTTGCCCTGCACGACCTTCAACAACACTGCCTCTTGTTGCCCTGCACGACCTTCAACAACACTGCCTCTTGTTGCCATGCACGACCTTCAACAACACTGCCTCTTGTTGCCCTGCACGACCTTCAACAACACTGCCTCTTGTTGCCCTGCACGACCTTCAATAACACTGCCTCTTGTTGCCCTGCACGACCTTCAACAACACTGCCTCTTGTTGCCACGCACGATCTTTAATAACACTGGCTACTGTTGCCCTGTACGACCTTCAACAACACTGGCTCTTGTTGCACTGTACGACCTTCAACAACACTGCCCCTTGTTGCCCTGCACGACCTTCAACAACACTGCCTCTTGTTGCCCTGCACGACCGTCAACAATACTGCCTCTTGTTGACCAGCACGACCTTCAACAACACTGCCTTTTGTTGCCCTGCACGACCTTCAACAACACTGCCTCTTGTTGCCATGCACGATCTTTAACAACACTGGCTACTGTTGCCCTGTACGACCTTCAACAACACTGGCTCTTGTTGCACTGTACGACCTTCAACAACACTGCCCCTTGAACATTAAAATGGTATAAAATACCGATAGATTGTTAGGTAAGACACATATGCAACAGTTAGGTATCTTTATTTTGAAACGTTTCGCCTACACAGTAGGCTTCTTCAGTCGAGTACAGAAAAGTTGATAGAAGCAGAAGATACTTGAAGACGATGTAATCAGTCCATCACCCTTAAAGTTTTGAGGTGGTCAGTCCCTCAGTCTGGAGAAGAGCATTGTTCCGTTGTCTGAAACAATATGAAGTTGAAGTGACAGAATCGGGCCTTATATAGTGCCAGGAGGTGAGACGTAGGTTGATTTGGGAGGGCAGGTCCTTCTCAAACCCAGCCGTTCTCACTAGTAGAGGTTGTCGAAGTAGATGGTCTGTACCAAGATACCCTTGTGTTGCAGTGTCTGACAGAATGAACATTAAAATGGTATAAAATACCGACAGATTGTTAGGTAAGACACATATGCAACAGTTAGGTATCTTTATTTTGAAACGTTTCGCCTACACAGTAGGCTTCTTCAGTCGAGTACAGAAAAGTTGATAGAAGCAGAAGATACTTGAAGACGATGTAATCAGGCCCGATTCTGTCACTTCAACTTCATATTGTTTCAGACAACGGAACAATGCTCTTCTCCAGACTGAGGGACTGACCACCTCAAAACTTTAAGGGTGATGGACTGATTACATCGTCTTCAAGTATCTTCTGCTTCTATCAACTTTTCTGTACTCGACTGAAGAAGCCTACTGTGTAGGCGAAACGTTTCAAAATAAAGATACCTAACTGTTGCATATGTGTCTTACCTAACAATCTGTCTGTATTTTATACCATTTTAATGTTCATTCTGTCAGACACTGCAACACAAGGGTATCTTGGTACAGACCATCTACTTCGACAACCTCTACTAGTGAGAACGGCTGGGTTTGAGAAGGACCTGCCCTCCCAAATCAACCTACGTCTCACCTCCTGGCACTATATAAGGCCCGATTCTGTCACTTCAACTTCATATTGTTTCAGACAACGGAACAATGCTCTTCTCCAGACTGAGGGACTGACCACCTCAAAACTTTAAGGGTGATGGACTGATTACATCGTCTTCAAGTATCTTCTGCTTCTATCAACTTTTCTGTACTCGACTGAAGAAGCCTACTGTGTTGGCGAAACGTTTCAAAATAAAGATACCTAACTGTTGCATATGTGTCTTACCTAACAATCTGTCGGTATTTTATACCATTTTAATGTTCATTCTGTCAGACACTGCAACACAAGGGTATCTTGGTACAGACCATCTACTTCGACAACCTCTACTAGTGAGAACGGCTGGGTTTGAGAAGGACCTGCCCTCCCAAATCAACCTACGTCTCACCTCCTGGCACTATATAAGGCCCGATTCTGTCACTTCAACTTCATATTGTTTCAGACAACGGAACAATGCTCTTCTCCAGACTGAGGGACTGACCACCTCAAAACTTTAAGGGTGATGGACTGATTACATCGTCTTCAAGTATCTTCTGCTTCTATCAACTTTTCTGTACTCGACTGAAGAAGCCTACTGTGTAGGCGAAACGTTTCAAAATAAAGATACCTAACTGTTGCATATGTGTCTTACCTAACAATCTGTCGGTATTTTATACCATTTTAATGTTCATTCTGTCAGACACTGCAACACAAGGGTATCTTGGTACAGACCATCTACTTCGACAACCTCTACTAGTGAGAACGGCTGGGTTTGAGAAGGACCTGCCCTCCCAAATCAACCTACGTCTCACCTCCTGGCACTATATAAGGCCCGATTCTGTCACTTCAACTTCATATTGTTTCAGACAACGGAACAATGCTCTTCTCCAGACTGAGGGACTGACCACCTCAAAACTTTAAGGGTGATGGACTGATTACATCGTCTTCAAGTATCTTCTGCTTCTATCAACTTTTCTGTACTCGACTGAAGAAGCCTACTGTGTAGGCGAAACGTTTCAAAATAAAGATACCTAACTGTTGCATATGTGTCTTACCTAACAACACTGCCCCTTGTTGCCCTGCACGACCTTCAACAACACTGCCTTTTGTTGCTATGCACGACCTTCAACATCACGAGCTCTTGTTGCCCTGCACGACCTTCAGCAACACTGACTCTTGTTGCCCTGCACGACCTTCAACAACACTGCCTCTTGTTGCCCTGCACGACCTTCAACATCACGTGCTCTTGTTGCCCTGCACGACCTTCAACAACACTGCCTCTTGTTGCCCTGCACGACCTTCAACAACACTGCCTCTTGTTGCCCTGCACGACCTTCAACAACACTGCCTCTTGTTCCCATGCACGACCTTCGGTAACACTGGCTCTTGTTGTCCTGCACGACCTTCAAAAACGCTGGCTCTTTTTGCACTGCACGACCTTCAACAACACTGCCTCTTGTTGCCCTGCACGACCTTCAACAACACTGCCTCTTGTTGCCCTGCACGACCTTCAACAACACTGCCTCTTGTTCCCATGCACGACCTTCGGTAACACTGGCTCTTGTTGTCCTGCACGACCTTCAAAAACGCTGGCTCTTTTTGCACTGCACGACCTTCAACAACACTGCCTCATGTTGCCCTGCACGACCTTCAACAACACTGCCTCTTGTTGCCATGCACGATCTTCAACAACACTGGCTATTGTTGCCCTGCACGACCTTCAACAACACTGCCTCATGTTGCCCTGCACGACCTTCAACAACAATGGCTCTTGTTGCCCTGCACGACCTTCAACAACACTGGCTCTTGTTGCCCTGCAGGTTCTTCAGCAACACTGGCTCTTGTTGCCCTGCACAACCTTTAACAACAATGGCTCTTGTTGCCCTGCACGACCTTCAACAACACTGGCTCTTGTTGCCCTGCAGGTTCTTCAACAACACTGGCTCTTGTTGCCCTGCAGGTTCTTCAACAACAATGGCTCTTGTTGCCCTGCACGACCTTCAACAAAACTGGCTCTTGTTGCCCTGCAGGTTCTTCAACAACACTGGCTCTTGTTGCCCTGCAGGTTCTTCAACAACAATGGCTCTTGTTGCCCTGCACGACCTTCAACAACACTGGCTCTTGTTGCCCTGCATGACCTTCAACAACACTGGCTCTTGTTGCCCTGCACGACCTTCAACAACACTGGCTCTTGTTGCCCTGCATGACCTTCAACAACACTGGCTCTTGTTGCCCTGCACGTTCTTCAACAACACTGGCTCTTGTTGCCCTGCACGTTCTTCAACAACACTGGCTCTTGTTGCCCTGCATGACCTTCAACAACACTGGCTCTTGTTGCCCTGCACGTTCTTCAACAACACTGGCTCTTGTTGCCATGCACGTTCTTCAACAAAACTGGCGCTTGTGGCCCTGTAAGACCTTCAACAACACTGGCTCTTGTTGCACTGTACGACCTTCAACAACACTGCCCCTTGTTGCCCTGCACGACCTTCAACAACACTTCCTCTTGTTTCCCTGCACGCCCTTCAACAACACTGGCTCTTGTTGCCCTGCACGACCTTAAACAGCATTGGCTCTTGTTGCCCTGCATTACCTTCAACAACACTGGCTCTTGTTGCCCTGCATGAACTTCAATAACACTGGCTTTTGTTGCCCTGCATGACCTTCAACAACACTGCCTCTTGTTGCCCTGCACGACCTACAACAACACTGCCTCTTGTTGCCCTGTACGACCTTCAACAACACTGCCTCTTGTTGCCCTGCACGACCTACAACAACACTGGCTCTTGTTGCCCTGCACGACCTTCAATAATACTGGCTCTTGTTGACCTGCACGACCTTCAACAATACTGGCTCTTATTGCCTTGCACGACATTCAACAATACTGGCTCTTGTTGCCCTGCACGACCTTCAACAATACTGGCTCTTGTTGCCCTGCACGACCTTCAACAATACTGGTTCCTGTTGCCTTCCACGACCTTCAATAATACTGGCTCTTGTTGCCCTGCACGACCTTCAACAATACTGGTTCCTGTTGCCTTCCACGACCTTCAATAATACTGGCTCTTGTTGCCATGCACGACCTTCAAAAATACTAGCTCTTGTTGCCCTGCACGACCTTCAACAATACTGGCTCTTGTTGCCTTGCACGACCTTTAACAGTACTGGCTCTTGTTGCCTTGGACGACCTTCAACAACACTGGCTCTTGTTGCTCTGCACGACCTTCAACAACTCTGCCTCTCGTTGTCTTGCACAACCTTCAATAAAACTGACTCTTGTTCCTATGCACGACCTTCAGCAACACTGGCTCTTGTTGCCCTGCACAACCTTTAACAACAATGGCTCTTGTTGCCCTGCACGACCTTCAACAACACTGGCTCTTGTTGCCCTGCAGGTTCTTCAACAACACTGGCTCTTGTTGCCCTGCACGACCTTCAACAACACTGGCTCTTGTTGCCCTGCAGGTTCTTCAACAACACTGGCTCTTGTTGCCCTGCACGACCTTCAACAACACTGGCTCTTGTTGCCCTGCATGACCTTCAACAACACTGGCTCTTGTTGCCCTGCACGACCTTCAACAACACTAGCTCTTGTTGCCCTGCACGACCTTAAACAGCATTGGCTCTTGTTGCCCTGCATGAACTTCAATAACACTGGCTTTTGTTGCCCTGCACAACCTTTAACAACAATGGCTCTTGTTGCCCTGCACGACCTTCAACAACACTGGCTCTTGTTGCCCTGCATGAACTTCAATAACACTGGCTTTTGTTGCTCTGCACAACCTTCAACAACACTTCCTCTTGTTTCCCTGCACGATCTTCAACAACACGGGCTCTTGTTGCCCTGCATGACCTTCAACAACACTGCCTCTTGTTGCCCTGCACGATCTTCAACAACACTGGCTACTGTTGCCCTGCACGACCTTCAACAACACTGCCTCATGTTGCCCTGCACGACCTTCAACAACACTGCCTCTTGTTGCCATGCACGATCTTCAACAACACTGGCTACTGTTGCCCTGCACGACCTTCAACAACACTGCCTCATGTTGCCCTGCACGACCTTCAACAACACTGCCTCATGTTGCCCTGCACGACCTTCAACAACACTGCCTCTTGTTGCCATGCACGATCTTCAACAACACTGGCTACTGTTGCCCTGCACGACCTTCAACAACAATGCCTCTTGTTGCCATGCACGATCTTCAACAACACTGCCTCATGTTGCCCTGCACGACCTTCAACAACACTGCCTCTTGTTGCCATGCACGATCTTCAACAACACTGGCTATTGTTGCCCTGCACGACCTTCAACAACACTGCCTCATGTTGCCCTGCACGACCTTCAACAACACTGCCTCTTGTTGCCATGCACGATCTTCAACAACACTGGCTACTGTTGCCCTGCACGACCTTCAACAACACTGCCTCTTGTTGCCATGCACGATCTTCAACAACACTGGCTATTGTTGCCCTGCACGACCTTCAACAACACTGCCTCATGTTGCCCTGCACGACCTTCAACAACACTGCCTCATGTTGCCCTGCACGACCTTCAACAACACTGCCTCATGTTGCCCTGCACGACCTTCAACACCACTGGCTCTTGTTGCACTGTACGAACTTCAACAACACTGCCCCTTGTTGCCCTGCACGACCTTCAACAACACTGCCTCTTGTTGCCCTGCACGACCTTCAACAACACTGCCTCTTGTTCCCATGCACGACCTTCAATAACACTGGCTCTTGTTGTCCTGCACGACCTTCAAAAACGCTGGCTCTTTTTGCACTGCACGACCTTCAACAACACTGCCTCTTGTTGCCCTGCACGACCTTCAACAACACTGCCTCTTGTTGCCATGCACGACCTTCAACAACACTGCCTCTTGTTGCCCTGCACGACCTTCAACAACACTGCCTCTTGTTGCCCTGCACGACCTTCAACAACACTGCCTCTTGTTGCCATGCACGACCTTCAACAACACTGCCTCTTGTTGCCCTGCACGACCTTCAACAACACTGCTTCTTGTTGCCCTGCACGACCTTCAATAACACTGCCTCTTGTTGCCCTGCACGACCTTCAACAACACTGCCTCTTGTTGCCACGCACGATCTTTAATAACACTGGCTACTGTTGCCCTGTACGACCTTCAACAACACTGGCTCTTGTTGCACTGTACGACCTTCAACAACACTACCCCTTGTTGCCCTGCACGACCTTCAACAACACTGCCTCTTGTTGCCCTGCACGACCGTCAACAATACTGCCTCTTGTTGACCAGCACGACCTTCAACAACACTGCCTTTTGTTGCCCTGCACGACCTTCAACAACACTGCCTCTTGTTGCCATGCACGATCTTTAACAACACTGGCTACTGTTGCCCTGTACGACCTTCAACAACACTGGCTCTTGTTGCACTGTACGACCTTCAACAACACTGCCCCTTGAACATTAAAATGGTATAAAATACCGATAGATTGTTAGGTAAGACACATATGCAACAGTTAGGTATCTTTATTTTGAAACGTTTCGCCTACACAGTAGGCTTCTTCAGTCGAGTACAGAAAAGTTGATAGAAGCAGAAGATACTTGAAGACGATGTAATCAGTCCATCACCCTTAAAGTTTTGAGGTGGTCAGTCCCTCAGTCTGGAGAAGAGCATTGTTCCGTTGTCTGAAACAATATGAAGTTGAAGTGACAGAATCGGGCCTTATATAGTGCCAGGAGGTGAGACGTAGGTTGATTTGGGAGGGCAGGTCCTTCTCAAACCCAGCCGTTCTCACTAGTAGAGGTTGTCGAAGTAGATGGTCTGTACCAAGATACCCTTGTGTTGCAGTGTCTGACAGAATGAACATTAAAATGGTATAAAATACCGACAGATTGTTAGGTAAGACACATATGCAACAGTTAGGTATCTTTATTTTGAAACGTTTCGCCTACACAGTAGGCTTCTTCAGTCGAGTACAGAAAAGTTGATAGAAGCAGAAGATACTTGAAGACGATGTAATCAGGCCCGATTCTGTCACTTCAACTTCATATTGTTTCAGACAACGGAACAATGCTCTTCTCCAGACTGAGGGACTGACCACCTCAAAACTTTAAGGGTGATGGACTGATTACATCGTCTTCAAGTATCTTCTGCTTCTATCAACTTTTCTGTACTCGACTGAAGAAGCCTACTGTGTTGGCGAAACGTTTCAAAATAAAGATACCTAACTGTTGCATATGTGTCTTACCTAACAATCTGTCGGTATTTTATACCATTTTAATGTTCATTCTGTCAGACACTGCAACACAAGGGTATCTTGGTACAGACCATCTACTTCGACAACCTCTACTAGTGAGAACGGCTGGGTTTGAGAAGGACCTGCCCTCCCAAATCAACCTACGTCTCACCTCCTGGCACTATATAAGGCCCGATTCTGTCACTTCAACTTCATATTGTTTCAGACAACGGAACAATGCTCTTCTCCAGACTGAGGGACTGACCACCTCAAAACTTTAAGGGTGATGGACTGATTACATCGTCTTCAAGTATCTTCTGCTTCTATCAACTTTTCTGTACTCGACTGAAGAAGCCTACTGTGTAGGCGAAACGTTTCAAAATAAAGATACCTAACTGTGGCATATGTGTCTTACCTAACAATCTGTCGGTATTTTATACCATTTTAATGTTCATTCTGTCAGACACTGCAACACAAGGTTATCTTGGTACAGACCATCTACTTCGACAACCTCTACTAGTGAGAACGGCTGGGTTTGAGAAGGACCTGCCCTCCCAAATCAACCTACGTCTCACCTCCTGGCACTATATAAGGCCCGATTCTGTCACTTCAACTTCATATTGTTTCAGACAACGGAACAATGCTCTTCTCCAGACTGAGGGACTGACCACCTCAAAACTTTAAGGGTGATGGACTGATTACATCGTCTTCAAGTATCTTCTGCTTCTATCAACTTTTCTGTACTCGACTGAAGAAGCCTACTGTGTAGGCGAAACGTTTCAAAATAAAGATACCTAACTGTTGCATATGTGTCTTACCTAACAATCTGTCGGTATTTTATACCATTTTAATGTTCATTCTGTCAGACACTGCAACACAAGGGTATCTTGGTACAGACCATCTACTTCGACAACCTCTACTAGTGAGAACGGCTGGGTTTGAGAAGGACCTGCCCTCCCAAATCAACCTACGTCTCACCTCCTGGCACTATATAAGGCCCGATTCTGTCACTTCAACTTCATATTGTTTCAGACAACGGAACAATGCTCTTCTCCAGACTGAGGGACTGACCACCTCAAAACTTTAAGGGTGATGGACTGATTACATCGTCTTCAAGTATCTTCTGCTTCTATCAACTTTTCTGTACTCGACTGAAGAAGCCTACTGTGTAGGCGAAACGTTTCAAAATAAAGATACCTAACTGTTGCATATGTGTCTTACCTAACAACACTGCCCCTTGTTGCCCTGCACGACCTTCAACAACACTGCCTCTTGTTGCCCTGCACGACCGTCAACAATACTGCCTCTTGTTGACCAGCACGACCTTCAACAACACTGCCTTTTGTTGCAATGCACGACCTTCAACATCACGAGCTCTTGTTGCCCTGCACGACCTTCAGCAACACTGACTCTTGTTGCCCTGCACGACCTTCAACAACACTGCCTCTTGTTGCCCTGCACGACCTTCAACAACACTGGCTCTTGTTGCTCTGCATGACCTTCAACATCACGAGCTCTTGTTGCCCTGCACGACCTTCAACAACACTGCCTCTTGTTGCCCTGCACGACCTTCAACAACACTGCCTCTTGTTGCCCTGCACGACCTTCAACAACACTGCCTCTTGTTCCCATGCACGACGTTCGGTAACACTGGCTCTTGTTGTCCTGCACGACCTTCAAAAACGCTGGCTCTTTTTGCACTGCACGACCTTCAACAACACTGCCTCTTGTTGCCATGCACGATCTTCAACAACACTGGCTATTGTTGCCCTGCACGACCTTCAACAACACTGCCTCTTGTTGCCCTGCACGACCTTCAACAACACTGCCTCTTGTTGCCCTGCACGACCTTCAACAACACTGCCTCTTGTTGCCCTGCACGACCTTCAACAACACTGCCTCTTGTTGCCATGCACGACCTTCAATAACACTGCCTCTTGTTGCCCTGCACGACCTTCAACAACACTGCCTCTTGTTGCCATGCACGATCTTCAACAACACTGGCTACTGTTGCCCTGCACGACCTTCAACAACACTCCCTCTTGTTGCCATGCACGACCTTCAACAACACTGCCTCTTGTTGCCATGCACGACCTTCAATAACACTGCCTCTTGTTGCCATGCACGACCTTCAACAACACTGCCTCTTGTTGCCCTGCGCGACCTTCAGCAACGCTGGCTATTGTTGCCATGCACGACCTTCAACAACACTGCCTCTTGTTGCCCTGCACCACCTTCAACAACACTGGCTCTTGTTGCCATGCACGACCTTAAACAACACTGGCTCTTGTTGCCATGCACAACCTTCAACAACACTGCCTCTTGAACATTAAAATGGTATAAAATACCGACAGATTGTTAGGTAAGACACATATGCAACAGTTAGGTATCTTTATTTTGAAACGTTTCGCCTACACAGTAGGCTTCTTCAGTCGAGTACAGAAAAGTTGATAGAAGCAGAAGATACATGAAGACGATGTAAGGCGAAACGTTTCAAAATAAAGATACCTAACTGTTGCATATGAGTCTTACCTAACAACACTGCCTCTTGTTGCCCTGCACCACCTTCAACAACACTGCCTGTTGTTGCCATGCACAACCTTCAACAACACTGCCTGTTGTTGCCATGCACAACCTTCAACAACACTGCCTGTTGTTGCCATGCACAACCTTCAACAACACTGCCTGTTGTTGCCATGCACCACCTTCAACAACACTGCCTGTTGTTGCCATGCACAACCTTCAACAACACGGGCTCTTGTTGCCCTGCACGCCCTTCGACAACACTGCTTCTTGTTTCCATGCACGACCTTCAACAACACTGCCTGTTGTTGCCATGCACAACCTTCAACAACACTGGCTCTTGTTGCCCTTCACGACCTTCAACAACACTGGCTCTTGTTGCCCTTCACGACCTTCAACAACACGGGCTCTTGTTGCCCTGCACGACCTTCAACAACACTGGCTCTTGTTGCCCTGCACGACCTTCAACAACACTGGCTCTTGTTGCCCTGCACGACCTTCAACAACACTGCCTATTGTTGCACTGCACGACCTTCAACAACACTGCCTATTGTTGCACTGCACGACCTTCAACAACACGGGCTCTTGTTGCACTGCAAGACCTTCAACAACACTGCCTCTTGTTGCACTGCAAGACCTTCAACAACACTGCCTCACGGTGTGTATCACAGAAGTAACGTTGGTCATGGTGTTTATCACAGAAGTAACGTTGGTCATTGTGTTTATCACGGAAGTAACGTCTGTCATGGTGTTTATCACGGAAGTAACGTCTGTCATGGTGTTTATCACGGAAGTAACGTCTGTCATGGTGTTTATCACAGAAGTAACGTTGGTCATGGTGTGTATCACAGAAGTAACGTTGGTCATGGTGTGTATCACAGAAGTAACGTTGGTCATGGTGTTTATCACAGAAGTAACGTTGGTCATGGTGTTTATCACGGAAGTAACGTTGGTCATGGTGTGTATCACAGAAGTAACGTTGGTCATGGTGTGTATCACAGAAGTAACGTTGGTCATGGTGTGTATCACAGAAGTAACGTTGGTCATGGTGTTTATCACAGAAGTAACGTTGGTCATGGTGTGTATCACAGAAGTAACGTTGGTCATGGTGTGTA
The DNA here is from genome assembly GCF_038502225.1 of Cherax quadricarinatus. Lineage (NCBI taxonomy): Eukaryota > Metazoa > Arthropoda > Malacostraca > Decapoda > Parastacidae > Cherax > Cherax quadricarinatus. Next base: position 13,252,716 of record NC_091320.1, read on the forward strand.
TCACAGAAGTAACGTTGGTCATGGTGTTTATCACAGAAGTAACGTTGGTCATGGTGTGTATCACAGAAGTAACGTTGGTCATGGTGTGTATCACAGAAGTAACGTTGGTCATGGTGTTTATCACAGAAGTAACGTTGGTCATGGTGTTTATCACGGAAGTAACGTTGGTCATGGTGTGTATCACAGAAGTAACGTTGGTCATGGTGTGTATCACAGAAGTAACGTTGGTCATGGTGTGTATCACAGAAGTAACGTTGGTCATGGTGTTTATCACAGAAGTAACGATGGTCATGGTGTTTATCACGGAAGTAACGTTGGTCATGGTGTGTATCACAGAAGTAACGTTGGTCATGGTGTGTATCACAGAAGTAACGTTGGTCATGGTGTGTATCACAGAAGTAACGTTGGTCATGGTGTTTATCACAGAAGTAACGTTGGTCATTGTGTTTATCACGGAAGTAACGTTGGTCATGGTGTGTATCACAGAAGTAACGTTGGTCATGGTGTGTATCACAGAAGTAACGTTGGTCATGGTGTTTATCACAGAAGTAACGTTGGTCATGGTGTGTATCACAGAAGTAACGTTGGTCATGGTGTGTATCACAGAAGTAACGTTGGTCATGGTGTTTATCACAGAAGTAACGTTGGTCATGGTGTTTATCACGGAAGTAACGTTGGTCATGGTGTGTATCACAGAAGTAACGTTGGTCATGGTGTGTATCACAGAAGTAACGTTGGTCATGGTGTGTATCACAGAAGTAACGTTGGTCATGGTGTTTATCACAGAAGTAACGATGGTCATGGTGTTTATCACGGAAGTAACGTTGGTCATGGTGTGTATCACAGAAGTAACGTTGGTCATGGTGTGTATCACAGAAGTAACGTTGGTCATGGTGTGTATCACAGAAGTAACGTTGGTCATGGTGTTTATCACAGAAGTAACGTTGGTCATTGTGTTTATCACGGAAGTAACGTTGGTCATGGTGTGTATCACAGAAGTAACGTTGGTCATGGTGTGTATCACAGAAGTAACGTTGGTCATGGTGTTTATCACAGAAGTAACGTTGGTCATGGTGTGTATCACAGAAGTAACGTTGGTCATGGTGTGTATCACAGAAGTAACGTTGGTCATGGTGTTTATCACAGAAGTAACGTTGGTCATGGTGTTTATCACGGAAGTAACGTTGGTCATGGTGTGTATCACAGAAGTAACGTTGGTCATGGTGTGTATCACAGAAGTAACGTTGGTCATGGTGTGTATCACAGAAGTAACGTTGGTCATGGTGTTTATCACAGAAGTAACGTTGGTCATGGTGTGTATCACGTAAGTAACGTTGGTCATGGTGTTTATCACAGAAGTAACGTTGGTCATGGTGTGTATCACAGAAGTAACGTTGGTCATGGTGTGTATCACAGAAGTAACGTTGGTCATGGTGTGTATCACAGAAGTAACGTTGGTCATGGTGTGTATCACGTAAGTAACGTTGGTCATGGTGTGTATCACAGAAGTAACGTTGGTCATGGTGTGTATCACGTAAGTAACGTTGGTCATGGTTTGTATCACAGAAGTAACGTTGGTCATGGTGTGTATCACAGAAGTAACGTTGGTCATGGTGTGTATCACGTAAGTAACGTTGGTCATGGTGTGTATCACAGAAGTAACGTTGGTGTTCCTTATATTCAGAGTCTGACAAGCGACTGAGCAGTTTATCAGATGCTGCTTTATTTATGTGGTTATGTTTTTATAAAACATAATATATATAAATGACAGCAAAACCGCTATTAGAAGCACGTTTATTAATAATTTTTGTAGCATAAATATTAAATCATATGATACATCGTTCTTCACATTTTAAATAAACATTAGCACCTTTCTTTATGACAGTGCTGCATTATTAACACCTCTGTAAATGTGATGCTGCTGCATTTTAAACACCTTTGTAATTATGATGCTGCTCTCATTATTAACACCTTTGTAAATATGATCAATTACATCACATTTTAAATGTCACGTAGAGACCACTACACGAAAAATCAGTTTTGTGAGAGTCTCTGTCTAAACCAAGTGAGAAGATAATTAGTGATAATGAAGGTCCACGAGGAGCAAATATTTCAGTGTCGGAGACATACCTGAGGGAGGACGCAGGTACCTGTCAGACCTCTCAGGGAGGAGGAGATATCTGAGGGAGGACCCAGGTACCTGTCAGACCTCTCAGGGAGGGGGAGATATCTGAGGGAGGACCCAGGTACCTGTCAGACCTCTCAAGGAGGGGGAGATATCTGAGGGAGGATCCAGGTACCTGTCAGACCTCTCAAGGAGGGGGAGATATCTGAGGGAGGATCCAGGTACCTGTCAGACCTCTCAAGGAGGGGGAGATAACTGAGGGAGGACCCAGGCACCTGTCAGACCTCTCAGGGAGGAGGAGATAACTGAGGGAGGACCCAGGCACCTGTCAGACCTCTCAGGGAGGAGGAGATAACTGAGGGAGGACCCAGGCACCTGTCAGACCTCTCAAGGAGGGGGAGATAACTGAGGGAGGACCCAGGTATCTGTCAGACCTCTCAGGGTGGGGCAGATAACTGAGGGAAGACCCAGGTACCTGTCAGTTCTATCAGGGAGGAGGAGATAACTGAGGGAGGACGCAGGTACCTGTCAGACCTCTCAGGGAGGGGGAGATATCTGAGGGAGGACCCAGGTACCTGTCAGACCTCTCAGGGAGGGGGAGATAACTGAGGGAAGACCCAGGTACCTGTCAGTTCTCTCAGGGAGGGGGAGATAACTGAGGGAGGACGCAGGTACCTGTCAGACCTCTCAGGGAGGGGGAGATATCTGAGGGAGGACCCAGGTACCTGTCAGACCTCTCAGGGAGGGGGAGATAACTGAGGGAGGACCCAGGTACCTGTCAGACCTCTCAGGGAGGGGGAGATAACTGAGGGAAGACCCAGGTACCTGTCAGTTCTCTCAGGGAGGGGGAGATAACTGAGGGAGGACGCAGGTACCTGTCAGACCTCTCAGGGAGGGGGAGATATCCGAGGGAGGACCCAGGTACCTGTCAGACCTCTCAGGGAGGGGGAGATAACTGAGGGAGGACCCAGGTACCTGTCAGACCTCTCAGGGAGGGGGAGATAACTATGGGAGGACGCAGGTACCTGTCAAACCTCTCAGGGAGGGGGAGATAACTGAGGGAGGACGCAGGTACCTGTCAAACCTCTCAAGGAGGGGGAGATAGCTGAGGGAGGACCCAGGTACCTGTCAAACCTCTCAGGGAGGGGGAGATAACTGAGGGAGGACCCAGGTACCTATCAGACCTCTCGGGGAGGGGGAGATAACTGAGGGAGGACCAAGGTACCTGTCAGACCTCTCAGGGAGGGGTAGATAACTGAGGGAGGACGCAGGTACCTGTCAGACCTCTCAGGGAGGGGGAGATAACTGAGGAAGGCCCCAGGTACCTGTCAAACCTCTCAGGGAGGGGGAGATAACTGAGGGAGGACGCAGGCACCTGTCAGACCTCTCAAGGAAGGGGAGATAACTGAGGGAGGATCCAGGTACCTGCCAAACCTCTCAGGGAGGGGGAGATAACTGAGGGAGGACGCAGGTACCTGTCAAACCTCTCAGGGAGAGGGAGATAACTGAGGGAGGACCCAGGTACCTGTCAAACCTCTCGGGGAGGGGGAGATAACTGAGGGAGGACGCAGGTACTTGTCAGACCTCTGAGGGAGGGGGAGATAACTGAGGGAGGACCAAGGTACCTGTCAAACCTCTCAGGGAGGGGGAGATAACTGAGGGAGGACCCAGGTACCTGTCAGACCTCTCAGGGAGGGGGAGATACCTGAGGAAGGACCCAGGTACCTATCAGACCTCTCAGGGAGGGGGAGATACCTGAGGGAGGACGCAGGTACCTGTCAAACCTCTCAGGGAGGGGGAGATAACTGAGGGAGGACCCAGGTACCTGTCAAACCTCTCGGGGAGGGGGAGATAACTGAGGGAGGACGCAGGTACCTATCAAATCTCTCAGGGAGGGGTAGATAACTGAGGGAGGACCCATGTACCTGTCAAACCTCTCACGGAGGGGGAGATAACTGATGAAGGCCCCAGGTACCTGTCAGACCTCTAGGGAGGGGGAGATACCTGACGGAGGACCCAGGTACCTGTCAGACCTCTCAGGGAGGGGGAGATACCTGAGGAAGGACCCAGGTACCTATCAGATCTCTCAGGGATGGGGAGATACCTGAGGGAGGGCCCAGGTACCTATCAGACCTGTCAGGGAGGGGAGATACCTAAGGGAGGACCCAGATACGTATCAGACTTCTCAGGGAGGGGGAGATACCTGAGGAAGGACCCAGGTACCTATCAGACCTCTCGGGGTGAGGGAGGAAGATACCTGAGGGAGGACGGAGGTATCTATCATACTTCTCAGTGAGGGGAAAGGTACCGATTATATGCTGCACTTTTAACAATATTGATGGAGTTAACACATCGACTCCAGGCTGAGGGACTGATTACCCCAAACTCCTCCACATCTTTCACTGTTTTCTTTGTAATGGCCTCAAGAAGCCACTGACTGGCGAAACCTTTTTCGAAATAAAGATCCCAAATGCTGCACAAGTGTCTCATTCATCATCTATCGGACCTGTCAGGGAGGGAGAGGTACCTGAAGGAGGACACAGATATCTATCATACCTCTCAGGGATGATCCAGGTATCTATCAAAATCTTAGGGAGGACCCAGGTATCTATCATAACTCTCCGGGACGGGGAGGTACCTGAGGGAGGAACCATGTATCTATCATACCTCTCAGGGAGGACCCAGGTATCTATCATACCTCTCAGGGAGGACCCAGGTATCTATTATACCTCTCAGGGAGGACCCAGGTATCTATCATATCTCTCAGGGAGGACCCAGGTATCTATCATACCTCTCAGGGAGGACCCAGGTATCTATCATATCTCTCAGGGAGGACCCAGGTATCTATCATACCTCTCAGGGAGGACCCAGGTATCTATTATACCTCTCAGGGAGGACCCAGGTATCTATCATATCTCTCAGGGAGGACCCAGGTATCTATCATACCTCTCAGGGAGGACCCAGGTATCTATCATACCTCTCAGGGAGGACCCAGGTATCTATCATATCTCTCAGGGAGGACCCAGGTATCTATCATACCTCTCAGGGAGGACCCAGGTATCTATTATACCTCTCAGGGAGGACCCAGGTATCTATCATTCCACTCAGGGAGGACCCAGGTATCTATCATACCTCTCAGGGATGACTCGGGTATCTGTTATACATCTCAGAGAGGACATGGGTATGTATCATACCTCTCAGGGAGGACCAAATATCAATCATACCTATTAGGGAGAACTCAGGTATCTATCATGGAGGTCCCAGGTATCTATCATACCTCTCATGGAGGACCCAGGAATCTATCATGCCTCTCAGGGAGGACCCAGCACCTATCAGACCTCTTCAGGAGGAAGAGGTACCCAGGTATCTATCAGACCTCTCAGAGAGGCGACTACCAGTGAAGTTAAACTGATATTTCCTATGTTTCCGGTCATTCTGTAAGAGGACGGTGACCAAGACAAAGTTTTGGTCCTAGGAAGATGCTGGGTAGTGATGAAATCCTACATTCTGTTCCACCGCCGCAATAAGATATCTGTAAACATTAGCCTGAGAAGCAATACTGTAAACACTAGTAAATATTTATTGTAAAATGTTACAGTCATGATTACTGTTTCAGTATTTTAGTTATAATACAGCGACATTATTTTATTATATGAGGCGTCATTGTGTTAACATATATGTTCATGTTGTCCAGTGATCACACAATTTACTCAAGTTTTCTAATGTACAAGTAATTTAAAACCATTTAGAGTGCACAAGTTTATATTTTATAAGTGGACACTCTGCACTCCAGCCCAACATTCAATAAAAGTTATTTTTGCCATTCACGATAATTGTGAATCACATGTAGAAAGAACATTATTTTTAATTATTTAATATAGCGGGTGATGCTGTAGGATTGGTGTAAGAGATATGCAGGAGGGATTCAGTGACGATAGTAAAGACACACCTTAAATAAGGAAGAGTCGTGTGTCAAGGACTCTAGTGGAGTACTAAGAGTACATTACATTTTATTCTTCGTCTGTCACACGGCCGTACAGACATGCTCTCCCGACCAGCTAATCAGCAGCTTAAGGATATAGCAGTCGGGGCCCAACTGCTATGCTAAATTGCCTGGCTCAACCCAGCCAATCACAAGGAAGTTCCCCAGAGTTGTGAAGCGATGTTAGAGACTCGTGACTGATCAACACTGGCAGATTTACCTCAAGTCTGGTCGCTCACAGTTCTCACTGTATCTCTTGCTTGCAGACTTGCTGTGTATAATGTGTGTATACATTATACATATACTTGCCTAGTGTTTACTCAATGCTGACTTATGCTCATTCCTCATTTCTACATTTGTTATGGTGCTACGAGCAGGCGTGCAGGGCACAAGACTACACCCGAGCAGGTTTGCAGGCCACGAGACCACACCTGAGCAGGTGTGCAGGCCACAAGGCTACACCTGAGCAGGCGTGCAGGTCACAAGACTACACCTGAGCAGGCGTGAAGGTCACAAGACTAAACCTGAGCAGGCGTGAAGGTCACAAGACTACACCTGAGCAGGCGTGAAGGTCACAAGACTACATCTGAGCAGGCGTGCAGGCCACAAGACTACACCTGAGCAGGCGTGCAGGCCACAAGACTACACCTGAGCAGGCGTGCAGGGCACAAGACTACACCTGAGCAGGCGTGAAGGTCACAAGACTACACCTGAGCAGGCGTGAAGGTCACAAGACTACATCTGAGCAGGCGTGCAGGCCACAAGACTACACCTGAGCAGGCGTGCAGGCCACAAGACTACACCTGAGCAGGCGTGCAGGGCACAAGACTAAACCTGAGCAGGCGTGCAGGGCACAAGACTACACCTGAGCAGGCGTGCAGGGCACAAGACTACACCTGAGCAGGCTTGCAGGCCACGAGACTACACCTGAGCAGGCTTGCAGGGCACTAGACTACACCTGAGCAGGCTTGCAGGCCACGAGACTACACCTGAGCAGGTGTGCAGGCCAGAAGGCTACACCTGAGCAGGCGTGCAGGTCACAAGACTACACCTGAGCAGGCGTGAAAGTCACAAGACTACACCTGAGTAGGTGTGCAGGCCAGAAGGCTACACCTGAGCAAGCGTGAAGGTCACAAGACTACACCTGAGCAGGCGTGAAAGTCACAAGACTACACCTGAGTAGGTGTGCAGGCCACAAGAGCAGGCGTGCAGGCACAAGACTACACCTGAGCAGGCTTGCAGGCCACAAGACTACACCTGAGCAGGCGTGCAGGGCACAAGACTAAACCTGAGCAGGCGTGCAGGGCACAAGACTACACCTGAGCAGGCGTGCAGGGCACAAGACTACACCTGAGCAGGCTTGCAGGCCACGAGACTACACCTGAGCAGGCGTGCAGGTCACAAGACTACACCTGAGCAGGCGTGAAGGCCACAAGACTACACCTGAGTAGGCGTGCAGGCCACAAGGCTACTCCTGAGCAGGCGTGCAGGTCACAAGACTACACCTGAGCAGGCGTGCAGGCCACAAGACTACACCTGAGCAGGCGTGCAGGTCACAAGACTACACCTGAGCAGGCGTGCAGGCCACAAGACTACACCTGAGCAGGCGTGCAGGCCACAAGACTACACCTGAGCAGGCGTGCAGGTCACAAGACTACACCTGAGCAGGCGTGAAGGTCACAAGACTACACCTGAGCAGGCGTGCAGGTCACAAGACTACACCTGAGCAGGCGTGCAGGGCACAAGACTAAACCTGAGCAGGCGTGCAGGCCACAAGACTACACCTGAGCAGGCGTGCAGGCCACAAGACTACACCTGAGCAGGCGTGCAGGTCACAAGACTACACCTGAGCAGGCGTGCAGGGCACAAGACTAAACCTGAGCAGGCGTGCAGGCCACAAGACTACACCTGAGCAGGCGTGCAGGCCACAAGACTACACCTGAGCAGGCGTGCAGGCCACAAGACTACACCTGAGCAGGCGTGCAGGCCACAAGACTAAACCTGAGCAGGCGTGCAGGCCACAAGACTACACCTGAGCAGGCGTGCAGGCCACAAGACTACACCTGAGCAGGCGTGCAGGCCACAAGACTACATCTGAGCAGGCGTGCAGGCCACAAGACTACACCTGAGCAGGCGTGCAGGCCACAAGACTACACCTGTGCAGGCGTGCAGGCCACAAGAGTACACCTGGACTACACCTGAGCAGGCGTGCAGGCCACAAGACTACACCTGAGCAGGCGTGCATGTCACAAGACTACACCTGAGCAGGCGTGCAGGCCACAAGACTACACCTGAGCAGGCGTGCAGGTCACAAGACTACACCTGAGCAGGCGTGCAGGCCACAAGACTACACCTGAGCAGGCGTGCAGGGCACAAGACTACACCTGAGCAGGCGTGCAGGCCACAAGACTACACCTGAGCAGGCGTGCAGGCCACAAGACTACACCTGAGCAGGCGTGCAGGCCACAAGACTACACCTGAGCGGGCGTGCAGGTCACAAGACTACACCTGAGCAGGCGTGCAGGGCACAAGACTACACCTGAGCAGGCGTGCAGGCCACAAGACTACACCTGAGCAGGCGTGCAGGCCACAAGACTACACCTGAGCAGGCGTGCAGGCCACAAGACTACACCTGAGCGGGCGTGCAGGTCACAAGACTACACCTGAGCAGGCGTGCAGGCCACAAGACTACACCTGAGCAGGCGTGCAGGCCACAAGACTACACCTGAGCAGGCGTGCAGGCCACAAGACTACACCTGAGCAGGCGTGCAGGCCACAAGACTACACCTGAGCGGGCGTGCAGGTCACAAGACTACACCTGAGCAGGCGTGCAGGCCACAAGACTACACCTGAGCAGGCGTGCAGGCCACAAGACTACACCTGAGCAGGCGTGCAGGCCACAAGACTACACCTGAGCAGGCGTGCAGGCCACAAGACTACACCTGAGCAGGCGTGCAGGCCACAAGACTACACCTGAGCAGGCGTGCAGGCCACAAGACTACACCTGTTAATCTAGATGAACTAAACTTGTATACTGATTTGCATTAGAAAAGATTTTATTCATGTAATCTGACACATGAGAAATATGAACCTGGATTAACACCAGAATGTCATAATGGGGATAAAACTGACTATTCACAAAAATTTTATGACTATCAAGGTGAAACAGTAGTTTGTTGTTATGTATTCACACAATACTTTACAAGAGTCACACAATACTTTACAAGAGTCACACAATACTTTACAAGAGTCACACAGTACTTTACAAGAGTCACACAGTACTTTACAAGAGTCACACAGTACTTTACAAGAGTCACACAATACTTTACAAGAGTTACACAGTACTTTACAAGAGTCACACAGTACTTTACAAGAGTCACACAGTACTTTACAAGAGTCACACAGTACTTTACAAGAGTCACACAATACTTTACAAGAGTCACACAATACTTTACAAGAGTTACACAGTACTTTACAAGAGTCGCACATTATTTTACAAGAGTCACACAGTACTTTACAAGAGTCACACAATACTTTACAAGAGTTACACAGTACTTTACAAGAGTCACACAGTACTTTACAAGAGTCACACAATACTTTACCAGAGTCACACAATACTTTACCAGAGTCACACAGTACTTTACCAGAGTCACACAGTACTTTACAAGAGTCACACAGTACTTTACCAGAGTCACACAGTACTTTACCAGAGTCACACAGTACTTTACCAGAGTCACACAGTACTTTACCAGTCACACAGTACTTTACAAGAGTCACACAGTACTTTACAAGAGTCACACAGTACTTTACCAGAGTCACACAGTACTTTACCAGAGTCACACAGTACTTTACCAGAGTCACACAGTACTTTACAAGAGTCACACAGTACTTTACCAGAGTCACACAGTACTTTACAAGAGTCACACAGTACTTTACCAGTCACACAGTACTTTACAAGAGTCACACAGTACTTTACAAGAGTCACACAGTACTTTACCAGAGTCACACAGTACTTTACCAGTCACACAGTACTTTACCAGAGTCACACAGTACTTTACCAGAGTCACACAGTACTTTACCAGTCACATAGTACTTTACCAGAGTCACACAGTACTTTACCAGAGTCACACAATACTTTACCAGAGTCACACAGTACTTTACCAGTCACACAGTACTTTACAAGAGTCACACAGTACTTTACAAGAGTCACACAGTACTTTACCAGAGTCACACAGTACTTTACAAGAGTCACACAGTACTTTACCAGAGTCACACAGTACTTTACAAGAGTCACACAGTACTTTACAAGAGTCACACAGTACTTTACAAGAGTCACACAGTACTTTACAAGAGTCACACAGTACTTTACAAGAGTCACACAATACTTTACAAGAGTCACACAGTACTTTACAAGTCACAATACTTTTCAAGAGTCACACAGTACTTTACAAGAGTCACACAGTACTTTACAAGAGTCACACAGTACTTTACAAGAGTCACACAGTACTTTACAAGAGTCACACAGTACTTTACAAGAGTCACACAGTACTTTACAAGAGTCACACAGTACTTTACAAGAGTCACACAATACTTTACAAGAGTCACACAGTACTTTACAAGAGTCACACAGTACTTTACAAGAGTCACACAGTACTTTACAAGAGTCACACAGTACTTTACAAGAGTCACACAGTACTTTACAAGAGTCACACAATACAAGAGTCACAATACTTTACAAGTCACACAGTACTTTACAAGAGTCACACAGTACTTTACCAGAGTCACACAGTACTTTACAAGAGTCACACAGTACTTTACAAGAGTCACACAGTACTTTACAAGAGTCACACAGTACTTTACAAGAGTCACACAGTACTTTACAAGAGTCACACAGTACTTTACAAGAGTCACACAGTACTTTACAAGAGTCACACAGTACTTTACAAGAGTTACACAGTACTTTACAAGAGTCACACAGTACTTTACAAGAGTCACACAGTACTTTACAAGAGTTACACAGTACTTTACAAGTCACACAATACTTTACAAGAGTCACACAATACTTTACAAGAGTCACACAGTACTTTACAAGAGTCACACAGTACTTTACAAGAGTCACACAGTACTTTACAAGAGTCACACAGTACTTTACAAGAGTCACACAGTACTTTACAAGAGTCACACAGTACTTTACCAGTACTTTACAAGAGTCACACAGTCACACAGTACTTTACCAGAGTCACACAGTACTTTACAAGAGTCACACAGTACTTTACCAGAGTCACACAGTACTTTACAAGAGTCACACAGTACTTTACAAGAGTCACACAGTACTTTACAAGAGTCACACAGAACTTTACCAGAGTCACACAGTACTTTACCAGAGTCACACAGTACTTTACAAGAGTTGCACAGTACTTTACAAGAGACACACACAGTACTTTACCAGTCACACAGTACTTTACAAGAGTCACACAGTACTTTACCAGAGTCACACAGTACTTTACCAGAGTCACACAGTACTTTACAAGAGTCACACAGTACTTTACCAGAGTCACACAGTACTTTACAAGAGTCACACAGTACTTTACAAGAGTCACACAGTACTTTACAAGAGTTACACAATACTTTACAAGTCACACAGTACTTTACAAGAGTCACACAGTACTTTACAAGAGTCACACAGTAAAGTACGCCCACTGGCTCTCTTACCTAAATTACCAGAAATATGACGTCCTTGTTTATCACATATAAGAAACTGTGAGGAGTTTGTGTCAGATTTCCAGGTCTCGGTGGATGATGTATGTGACGCAGCAAATATTATTAAACCGCATTATTTGAAGAGTGAAGTGAAACGTGACGTCATGCATTAATACAGATGGATTTTTCCCAAAAGTCGATGGCAGCTACAGTCAAGCTGTTGACTTATTGACGTCAATATATGGAGAATTAAATCAGATGAGAGCTAGGCTAGTTAATATTTTAGTAAACATTGAGGAGCCTAGTCAAAAACTTTATAACTTAGGATCTTTCGAGTACAAGTTGAAAGAGGCCTTAAAACCGTAAGCAATAAATATGATCTTGACAAAGTGGATTTGATTTTAAGTAGAATACTGCAATTTAAATTGCAGTCCAAGGCTATACAACGGCTAGCTAACAGATTCCGCAATAATGATTTTACTTATTCGGAAACATAGTAATGTGCAAATTAATTAGGACATGAATAAATTTGTGATTATCTCATATGTTTTTGTCTCTGACTTAATGTAGTTTGGGCTCTTTTTTTCAGAAGAGTTTGCTACCGACTTCTTGTAAACATCCAGCTGTGGTGTTAGGATGCGACTCTCATCAGTACTACAACAACTGTTGCTCTGTACGGTTATTCCTGCACGTGTGCTCAGTGGGTGAATGTGGTTTCGCCAAATTATCCTCTACAATTCATGATTACTGCTATAATTCGTAATGGATGTTACATCTAGGAAGCATGCAAGTACTGTAGCTGATTTGAGTATCAGACAAAAAAATTGAGCCTATCAAAGTCAACTGTTGGTGACTGGAATGTTGCGTAGAGGAAGATGTGGAAGAAAGCGCTAGACAACACCTCACGATGAGAAGAGTATCATAAGAAATAGTGTAAAGGATCCCAAGAAAACCAACGAAGATCTACAGAGAGATTTGGCTTCAGCTGGTGTAAATGTTGATTCTTCAACTGAAGTTGGCAGAACTGCCAGAAAGTCAGTAAAGAAACAATTATTGATTGGTGCTATGAAGAAAAAAGAGCTGCGGTGGGGACTCGATCATTAGGGATGGATGACAGATGAATGTTTACATATCAGTGGTAGTGAGGTGGAGCAAAGGTGAACCTTTTCAGAATGAACAAATTCAACAAGCGCCGAAACACCCGCCTAAGATATTTTGGGGTAGTTTTATTGTTCAAGGTCCTGGACGGCTTATTATTGTTGAGGGAACAATGATCAGTGACAAATACAAGGAAATACTGGCAGCTCATTTGCTTCTCTGTGAATAGGGACTTTCTTGGTGGAGAAGGCATTTTCCAGCAGGATCTTGCTCCATGCCACACTTCAAGGAAAATGCTGACATTCTTCGAAGAGAGTGGGCTAAGTGTTGTAAATTGACCTGGGAACTCTCCTGACTTTAACCCAATTGAGAGCCCATGGGCAACAACCAAGGACCTGGTACCATGACGAAGACCTTTCCAAAATGTGTTCAGCATTGGTCTATTCTATGCTAAAACAAGCATCAAACGGTAGTTAGATCTCGTATTATATCAATTATCCGTCATATCCTTGCCGTGTATTCTTTCAAATAAACATTAATTTTCTCAGTAAATGTCTTACTTCATAACTGTCCCAGTTAATATGCACACTACTGTACAAGAAGGATTAAGAGAGTCGGTTAGGAACAAGCCAACAGTGGACGCTTTAATCCAGTGCTAGACACAAGGAGATAAATACAAACAGTAAAACAAAAAAGTAGTCTATTAAATTTCAAGAGGATAAAAGAGAGATACACACACATCTTGTAGTAAAATGTTCAGAGTAAATTGAAGGTTATAGTGAATGGCCATTAGGAAGATATTAGCTCACCTGCCTCTGAAGGTGGTTCTCCTTCACGTTGAGAAATAAATCATAACTGTCTTTTGTGTAAAGGTGAACATCCCACAATAAACTGTCATGTGTACAGGTGAGGGGAAGCAAGAGTGACTTCAACAGAGGAAATTAAGAGACATACTACGTGTCAGAGACTAAGTACTATTGATGAATGTCATACTAAGTATTTTAGAAGTTGTGGTGAAGGTAATGACCATCTTATACCATGCGAGAATGTAAATAAGGAACCATTGTCATAGATTATGCTCTGCTGACAGAAAATTGTTGAAGCGGGAGAATTGTCCGCCACTAGTTAGTATGATGTAGTCTAAACCATTCACTCACAATCTTTGTACTAATAAGCCAGTACTAGAGAGAAGTTACTCTATTATTATGGTAGGATTAGAACAATTTATTTAAGCTAAAAACTCAACATAACACCTAAGTGACATGTGTCTGCTAACAATTGCTTAGAATTAAAATCAAGAACTAGTTCATAGCACTTGGGTAATAATTATTATAATGTTAATTAACCTTAAGTTGTAGCAACCTACGGAAAAAATCTAGATGGTATTTATTATGAACATTTCTAATAATAATTTCTGGATCTCACACACAATCATAAGAACATAAGAAAGAAAGAACACTGCAACAGGCCTATTGGCCCATGCGGAGCAGGTCCATGTCCCCCCCCGGATTAGACAATGACCCACCCCCCGGATTATCTCAATGACCCACCCAGCCTGGTCATCCCCACTCAAGGATGGAGCACTGTACCAGACCCAGCAGCACAAGCTAGTCAGGTCCAACTCACACCCACCCACACCCACTCATGTATTTATCTAACCTAGTTTTAAAACTACACAACGTTTTAGCCTCAATAACTGTACTCGGGAGTTTGTTCCACTCATCCACAACTCTATTACCAAACCAGTACTTTCCTATATCCTTCCTGAATCTGAATTTTTCCAACTTGAAACCATTGCTGCGAGTCCTTTCTTGGCTGGAAATTTTCAGCACACTATTTACATCCCCTTTATTTGTTCCTGTTTTCTATTTATACACCTCGATCATATCCCACCTAATTCTACGTCTTTCGAGAGAGTGCACATTCAGGGCCTTCAGTCTATCCTCATAGGGAAGATTTCTGATACATGGGATCATCTTTGTCATCCTCCTTTGTACGTTTTCCAGAGCATTTATATCCATTCTGTAATACGGTGACCAGAACTGAGCAGCTTAGTCTAAATGAGGCTAACCAAGGATATATAGAGTTGAAGAACAACCTGAGGACTTCTATTATTTATACTTCTAGATATGAAGCCAAGAATTCTGTTAGCTTTATTGCGAACACTTATGCACTGTTGTCTTGGTTTTAGGTTACTGCTAACCAGAACTCCTAAATCCTTTTCGCAATCGGTAGTATTAAGATCTACATTATTTAGTTTATATGTGGCATGGTTATTTAACTGTCCAACATTTAGAACTTTGCATTTGTCAATATTAAAATGCATCTGCCACTTCTCCGACCATTGCGTCAGTCTATTCAAATCATCCTGGAGTGCTCTAATGTCCTCATTAGAATGAATTGGACGGCCTATTTTGGTGTCATCAGCAAATTTGCTTATGTCGCTATTTATTCTCTCATCTATGTCGTTTATGTAAATTGTTAACAACAACGGGCCCAACACTGATTCCTGAGGAACACCGCTTGTGACGTGCCCCCATTCTGATTTCTCCCCATTTATGCAAACTCTCTGCTGTCTATTTGTCAGCCATGCCTCTACCCAGGAAAAAATTTCTCCTATTCCGTGTGCCCTAAATTTCCTCAATAGCCTCTGGTGTGGAACTCTATCGAAAGCCTTACTGAAGTCCATATACACAATATCATATTCATTACCATGATCTACCTCCTCAAACACCTTAGTGAAAAAAGTTAGTAAATTCGTAAGACAGGAACGCCCCTTTGTAAAACCGTGTTGAGAATCATTAATCAATCTGTGCCTGTCAAGATGGCTACGAATTGCTTCGGCAATTATTGATTCCATAAATTTTCCCACTATGGAGGTAAGGCTTATTGGTCTATAGTTCGAAGCCAAGGACCTGTCACCTGCCTTGTAAACAGGTATTACATTTGCCATTTTCCACTTATCAGGCACTATGCCAGTTTGTAGTGATATGCTAAAAAAATTAGCCAAAGGTATGCTAAGTTCCTCTTTACATTCATTTAACACCCTTGCAAACAGTTCATCAGGACCTGGGGATTTGTTAGGTTTTAGTTTCTCTATTTGTCTGAGGACCATGTCACTAGTTACCGCAATCGTACATAGTTTATTATCATCCTGTTCTACGTAATCTATTATTTCAGGAATATCGCTAGTATTTTCCTGGGTGAAAACTGAGAGGAAGTAGGTATTTCGAATTTCACACATATCCTTATCACTGTCAGTGATCTGACCAGAGTTACTCTTAAGTGGGCCAATCTTGTCCCTAATCTTACTTCTGTATACCTGAAAGAACCCTTTTGGGTTAGTCTTTGAATCCCTTGCGACCTTAGCCTCATAATCTCTTTTTGCTATTCTTATTCCTTTCTTTATTTCTCTCTTTAATTTAATATATTGATTTCTTAACTGCCCATCCCCTCTTTTGATACGCCTATATATGCCTCTCTTTTGACCAATGAGATGTTTTAATCTATTGTTCATCCATTTGGGATCATTTTTGTTAGGACTAATTTCCCTACTCGGAACAAAAGTTTTCTGGGCAGCTAGAACTATGCTCTGAAAAAAGTCATATTGGCAACCAAGATCACCTACCTGACCCATAGTTAGGACATCCCAATTTAGCCCACCCAAGTAATTTTTCAGTCCCATGAAGTCGGCCAAGCGAAAATCTGGGACAGAGATTTGATTGCAGTTATCTGGGTAAGTCCATGATATATTGAGACTAAGTGATTTGTGATCACTTTCCCCAAGCTCATCATTAACCTCAAGATTATTAATTAGTGAATCTTTGTTGGCAAGAACCAAGTCAAGCAGATCGTTTCCTCTAGTTGGTTCTGTCACAACCTGTTCTAAAAAGCAATCCTGAACCGTATCAAGAAAGTCACTAGACTCAAGATTTCCTGTCATATTGTTCCAATCAATTTGTCTAAAGTTAAAATCTCCCATTATCACAACATTTTCATATCTAGATGCCTTATGAATTTCGTCCCATAACAGCTTACTGCACTCCCTATCAAGGTTTAGGGGCCTATAAATCACACTAAAAATTTATTTGTCACGACCCTCGAGAAACTGAAGCCAAACCGATTCTGTGTTCAATGTTTCCAATCTTATATCATGTCTAAGACAACAATTTAAATTTTCTCTGACATACATCGCCACACCACCACCCTTCCTGTTGACCCTATCAGTGTGGAATAGTTTATAACCCTGTATGTTGCATTCAGAAGGCATTTCTCTATCTTTCAGGTTGAACCAGGTCTCTGTTATTCCAATAATATCTATATTACCTACTCTTGCAAGTAATTTTAGCTCGTCTATCTTATTTTTTAGACTCCTACTATTTGTATAGTAAGCCTTAAGGGAGCTAGTCACTCGTTGCCCTCTACTATCTCTCTTTGTTTGTTGATTAATTGATTTGCCATTACTAGCAACTTTATTTTGAATATTGTCTTTTAAACATATCCCTGAGGTATCCCGGTAATAACTGCTGTTTTTAACCCTTATGCTGCAGCCTGATTGTTTCCCACAAACACCCATACCTCTATAATCTATCAGTTTAAATTCCTAGACAAGTCATCAATTACCCTCTCAATTGAATTGGCTAATGCAACCACTCCATCCCCAGAGAGATGAACCCCATCCCTTGCATACATATCACGTTTGCCAAAGAAAAGGTTCCAGTTATCATGACTCACGAAATCGTAATGACACGATTGCAAACAAACCATACCCCGGCCGGGATTGAACCCGCGGTCAGAGAGTCTGAAAACTCCAGCCCGTCGCGTTAGCCACTAGACCAGCTAGCCACAATAAGATTCGTCCAACTAGGTATATTTCTACACCATAGGAAGGTTAGCACAGGCACCACTGTGACCACAAATGCAAGTTTTTACAGACGAATCTCCAGCTAGCGTGGCCGTGGCGAACTCTAGCTCAAGTCCCTTCACTGCCGTCAACATGACTCACGAAATCGTAATGACACGATTGCAAACAAACCATACCCCGGCCGGGATTGAACCCGCGGTCAGAGAGTCTCAAAACTCCAACCCGTCGCGTTAGCCACTAGACCAGCTAGCCACAATAAGATTCGTCCAACTATGGTGTAGAAATATACCTAGTTGGACGAATCTTATTGTGGCTTGCTGGTCTAGTGGCTAACGCAACGGGCTGGAGTTTTGAGACTCTCTGACCGCGGGTTCAATCCCGGCCGGGGTATGGTTTGTTTGCAATCGTGTCATTACGATTTCGTGAGTCATGTTGACGGCAGTGAAGGGACTTGAGCTAGAGTTCGTCACGGCCACGCTAGCTGGAGATTCGTCTGTAAAAACTTGCATTTGTGGTCACAGTGGTGCCTGTGCTAACCTTCCTATGGTGTAGAAATATACCTAGTTGGACGAATCTTATTGTGGCTAGCTGGTCTAGTGGCTAACGCGACTGGCTGGAGTTTTGAGACTCTGACCGCGGGTTCAATCCCGGCCGGGGTATGGTTTGTTTCCCAGTTATCAATGAATGAGATTGCAAGTTCCTTGCAGTACCTGTCTAGCCAGCGATTTATGCCAATTGCTCTAGACATCCATTCATTGTCCACTCCCTTTCTATGCAAGATGCTACATATGACTGGGATCCCTCCCTTAGACCTAACTACTTCTATGGCTGACCTGTACTTATCCAGCAGCTCCTCTCTCCTGCCCTTCCCAATGTCATTACCCCCAGCACTAAGAAAGATAATGGGCTTGTTCCCATTACCTGCCATAATGTTATCCAACCTGCTGACTATGTCGCCAACACCAGCTCCAGGAAGACACACTCTCTGAACTTTCTGTCTCTGTTACAAAATGCACGGTCCATATATCTTACCTGAGAATCGCCTACTATTAAAATATTCTTACCTTGATTAGCAGGGGAATCAGTGGTACCTTCAACCTCACTAACCACTGAAGTACACTCGTCTTGGAGAACAGAGAATAGATTTCCTACCTTCACATCTTCTCTATTAACTCTCCTCATCTTCCTTCTTCCTGAGCTGTGAACCACTTGCCACTTAAAGCAGCTGCCACTATCACTGCTGGTGACCATTCCTTCCTTACCAGCTAAATCCTTCTCACACTCGCTCCCAAACTCATCTATGCGAAGCTTCAGCTTCCTATTTTTCTCCTGAAGAAGTAGAACCTCCTTCTTCAACACTTGAACCTGGGATTCTAAAGCACTACAACAAGCCATGGTATGGTGACAGCCCACGCTAACTCCCAAGAGCTTAGCGGTATGACCACACTTGACCACTGACCTCAGCGTACTGACCACTGACCTCAGCGTACTGACCACTGACCTCAGCGTGAATGTTATTATTTTTTTTTTTTATTATCACACCGGCCGATTCCCACCAAGGCAGGTTGGCCCGAAAAAGAAAAACTTTCACCATCATTCACTCCATCACTGTCTTGCCAGAAGGGTGCTTTACACTACAGTTTTTAAACTGCAACATTAACACCCCTCCTTCAGAGTGCAGGCACTGTACTTCCCATCTCCAGGACTCAAGTCCGGCCTGCCGGTTTCCCTGAATCCCTTCATAAATGTTACTTTGCTCACACTCCAACAGCACGTCAAGTATTAAAAACCATTTGTCTCCATTCACTCCTATCAAACACGCTCACGCATGCCTGCTGGAAGTCCAAGCCCCTCGCACACAAAACCTCCTTTACCCCCTCCCTCCAACCCTTCCTAGGCTGACCACTGACCTCAGCGTACTGACCACTGACCTCAGCGTGAATGTATTATCGAATAAATGAATTTTTGACTGTATGGCTGTCAGCTCTGAGTCAACAGTTCTCACGCACAGTATAAACTGACCCTTGTGACAGGTGGTCATAAGCCTTAAAGTAGATCACACAGATTGTAACTTAAAATTGTTGTAACAGTCACATCCGGAATATAAATTCCTCTGTGAGACACGTGAATACAGGTGAGTACAGCTGAGGACAGGTGAGTACAGCTGAGGACAGGTGAGGATAGGTGAGGACAGGTGAGTACAGCTGAGGACAGGTCAGGACAGTTGAGGACAGGTCAGGACAGTTGAGGACAGGTGAATGCAGGTGAGGACAGGTGAAGACAGATGAATACAGGTGAGGACAGGTGAAGACAGGTGAGGACAGGTGAGTACATGTGAGGACAGGTGAGGACAGGTGAAGACAGGTGAGGACAGGTGAGGACAGGTGAGTACAGGTGAGGACAGGTGAAGACAGGTGAGGACAGGTGAATACATGTGAGGAAAGGTGAGGACAGGTGAAGACAGGTGAGGACAGGTGAAGACAGGTGAGGACAGGTGAAGACAGATGAGGAGAGGTGAGTACAGGTGAGGACAGGTGAAGACCGGTGAGTACAGGTTAGGACATGTGAAGACCGGTGAGTACAGGTTAGGACAGGTGAAGACCGGTGAGTACAGGTGAGGACAGGTAAGTACAAGTGATTAAAGTTGAGGACAGGTGAGTACAGGTGAGGACAGGTGACGATAGGTGAGGACAGGAGAGTACAAGTGAGTGTAGGCGAGGACAGGTGAGTACAGGTGAGGGCAGCTGAGTACAGGTGAGGACAGGCGAAGTTAGGTGAGGACAGGTGAGTACATGTGAGGACAGGTGAGGACAGGTGAGTACATGTGAGGACAGGTGAGGACAGGTGAAGACCGGTGAAGACAGGTGAGTACATGTAAGGACAGGTGAGTACAGGTGAGGACAGGTGAAGACAGGTGAGGACAGGTGAGTATAGGTGATAAAAGTTGAGGACAGGTGAGTACAGGTGAGGACAGGTGAGGATAAGTGACTACAGGAGAGGGCAGGTGAGGACAGGTGAGGACAGGTTAGTGTAGGTGAGTACAGGTGAGGACAGGTGAGTACAGGTGAGGACAGGAGAGTACAGGTGATTACAGTTGAGGACAAGTGAGTACAGGTGAAGGAGGTGAGGACAGGTGAGTGCAGATGAGGACAGTTGAGTACAGGTGATGACAGGTGAAGACAGGTGAGGACAGGTGAGTACATGTGAGGACAGTTGAGTACAGATGAGGACAGTTGAGGACAGGTGAGTACAGGTGAGTACATGTGAATACAGGTGAGGACAGGTGAAGACAGGTTAGGACAGGAGAGGACAGGTGAGCACAAGTGAGGACAGGTGAGTACAGGTGAGAACAGTTGAGTACATGTGAGGGCAGATGAGTGCAGATGAGGACAGTTGAGTACAGGTGAGTACAGGTGAGTACATGCGAATACAGGTGAGGACAGGCGAAGACATGTGAGGACAGGAGAGGACAGGTGAGCACAGGTGAGGACAGGTGAATACAGGTGAGGACAGGTGAGGACAGGCGAGGACAGGTGAAGACAGGTGAGGACAGGTGAGGACATGTGAGGACAGGTGAAGTCAGGAGAGGACAGGTGAGTACAGGTGAGGGCAGGTGAGGGCCGCTGAGGACAGGTAAGCACAGGTGAGTACAGGTGAAGACAGGTTGTTTACCGGATTATTGGTCGTTCTTGGTAGCGGTGAGTAATGATAAGGCTCTCGAGGCTTCTTTATTTGCGGTATCTGGGTACACAGGCAGTGTGTTAAGTGCCCATGGTCTGGGAGGGCCATGCCCGCGAGGGAGAGAGGAGTAGGCCTTGTTGACTGAGTGAAGGCCGCTGAGAGAGTGAGAGAGAGGCAGGTCTGAGCATATTGAAGTGGCATAGGCCTATCGGTGGCAGCACAAGCATGGTGTGAAATATGCACTCAGCTGGCAGACAGCATAGGCTGTTTATGCAGACAGTACTGGCTGCCTACATTTGCTCGGCCACGCACGACCATGGCCGTACCTGACCATGACTGGCTATAAAAAAAAACTCGGTCTCTCTCTCGCAGAAACAGGGCACAGAACACAAAATGAAAACATATATATATACATACATGGACATGGAAAAAAACTTCCTACAGGGAGGGAAGAAAAAAACAGGTGGGGTGTGCTAAACATCGTGGTCATAGGCAGTGAGCATCGATGGGCATCACTGCATGCCTTCCTGCGTCGGGACAGATACTGCAACACAGGAGACATCGCTGCAGCTGCGCTGTGATATAACTGGGTACGGTCTCTTCTGGAACAGTGAAGCAGTGTATTAAGGTCAGGGCAGTGCTGCCCTTTGAGTCATATGTCACACCTTAGGAAATGCTGCCATCAGTCATTGTTTACAGATGTGAGGGTGGAACAGCATTCGTGGATGAGTAGTCAAGAGTGATGTTCAACCCTGCAGACAACCTGTATGTAGATTTTAGTTCCAGTGTTGATGTCTCCTGGCGCTGTCCTCAATGAAGCTGTGCAGACTCGCCAGTTTTCTCTTCCCTCAGGATGGGAGAGGTTTTTGTTTTTTTTGCCTGCTGCATTTTATGTCCATCTTTGATTTACGAGTGAGCGAAAGCCAGGCCCACCAGTATTGTCGTGTCGCGACGGCATGAGGTACGTGGCCGAGCAAATGTAGACAGCCTGTACTGTCTGCATAGACAGCCTATGCTGTCTGCCAGCTGAGTTTATATTTCGTGTCATGCTTGTGCTGCCACCTATGGGCCTATGCCACTTCAGTATGCCCTCTCTCTCACTCTTTCAGCAGCCTTCACTCAGTCAACAAGGCCTACTCCTCTCTCCCTCATGGGCATGGCCCTCCCTGTCCATGGGCACTTAGCACACTGCCTGTGTACCCAAATACTGCAAATAAAGTAAGAAGCCTTATCATTACTCCCTGGTACCAAGAACGACCAATAATCCGGTAAATATTGGTGACAGCAGTGGTTGCAGCGGTTGTGTTGCTCAAGGAGGGAAGGAAGAGGAATGACGTTGTCTTCACTTCATCGCCCCACACAAGAAGCATCCGTCTCTCAACGAGTTATCCTGATGTCGTGTCTGCACGTTTCAGCATCCAGACACAGGTACAAGCAGGATTTGGCCGAAATTTGCCGAATTTCTTCAAGAAATATGAGTGGCGTCCCTGAGAGTCCACGCCACAGCATCCCACCGCTGCCACCAATGTTGGTGGTGTCTGGGTACACAGGCAGTGTGTTAAGTGCCCATGGACCGGGAGGGCCATGCCCGCAAGGGAGAGAGGAGTAGGCCATGTATGTCAAGCTTTTACATGTCTGTCAAGCACATACATGTTGTCAAGCACATACATGTTGTCAAGCACATACATGTTATCAAGCACATGCATGTTGTCAAGCACATACATGTTGTCAAGCACATACATGTTGTCAAGCACATACATGTTGTCAAGCACATACATGTTGTCAAGCACATACATGTTGTCAAGCACATACATGTTATCAAGCACATGCATGTTGTCAAGCACATACATGTTGTCAAGCACATACATGTTGTCAAGCACATACATGTACGTCAAGCACATACATGTACGTCAAGCACATACATGTTGTCAAGCACATACATGTACGTCAGGCACATACATGTATGTCAAGCACATACATGTTGTCAAGCACATTCATGTACGTCAAGCACATACATGTTGTCAAGCACATACATGTTGTCAAGCACATTCATGTACGTCAAGCACATACATGTTGTCAAGCACATACATGTACGTCAAGCACATACATGTTGTCAAGCACATACATGTACGTCAGGCACATACATGTATGTCAAGCACATACATGTTGTCAAGCACATTCATGTACGTCAAGCACATACATGTTGTCAAGCACATACATGTTGTCAAGCACATACATGTACGTCAAGCACATACATGTTGTCAAGCACATACATGTACGTCAAGCACATACATGTTGTCAAGCACATACATGTATGTCAAGCACATACATGTACGTCAAGCACATACATGTACGTCAAGCACATACATGTACGTCAAGCACATACATGTTGTCAGGCACATACATGTACGTCAAGCACATACATGTTGTCAAGCACATACATGTTGTCAGGCACATACATGTACGTCAAGCACATACATGTTGTCAAGCACATACATGTACGTCAAGCACATACATGTTGTCAAGCACATACATGTACGTCAAGCACATACATGTACGTCAAGCACATACATGTACGTCAAGCACATACATGTACGTCAAGCACATACATGTACGTCAAGCACATACATGTTGTCAAGCACATACATGTATGTCAAGCACATACATGTACGTCAAGCACATACATGTTGTCAAGCACATACATGTACGTCAAGCACATACATGTACGTCAAGCACATACATGTACGTCAAGCACATACATGTTGTCAAGCACATACATGTACGTCAAGCACATACATGTACGTCAAGCACATACATGTTGTCAAGCACATACATGTATGTCAAGCACATACATGTTGTCAAGCACATACATGTTGTCAGGCACATACATGTTGTCAAGCACATACATGTTGTCAAGCACATACATGTTGTCAAGCACATACATGTTGTCAAGCACATACATGTTGTCAAGTACATACATGTTGTCAAGCACATACATGTTGTCAAGCACATACATGTTGTCAAGCACATACATGTTGTCAGGCACATACATGTACGTCAAGCACATACATGTTGTCAAGCACATACATGTTGTCAAGCACATACATGTTGTCAAGTACATACATGTTGTCAAGCACATACATGTTGTCAAGCACATACATGTTGTCAAGCACATACATGTAAGCACATACATGTGTCAAGTACATACATGTTGTCAAGCACATACATGTTGTCAAGCACATACATGTTGTCAAGCACATACATGTTGTCAAGCACATACATGTTGTCAAGCACATACATGTTGTCAAGCACATACATGTTGTCAAGCACATACATGTTGTCAAGCACATACATGTTGTCAAGCACATACATGTTGTCAAGCACATACATGTTGTCAAGCACATACATGTTGTCAAGCACATACATGTTGTCAAGCACATACATGTATGTCAAGCACATACATGTATGTCAAGCACATACATGTACGTCAAGCACATACATGTTGTCAAGCACATACATGTTGTCAAGCACATACATGTTGTCAAGCACATACATGTTGTCAAGCACATACATGTTGTCAAGCACATACATGTTGTCAAGCACATACATGTTGTCAAGCACATACATGTTGTCAAGCACATACATGTTGTCAAGCACATACATGTATGTCAAGCACATACATGTACGTCAAGCACATACATGTTGTCAAGCACATACATGTTGTCAAGCACATACATGTTGTCAAGCACATACATGTTGTCAAGTACATACATGTTGTCAAGCACATACATGTATGTCAAGCACATACATGTTGTCAAGCACATACATGTTGTCAAGCACATACATGTTGTCAAGCACATACATGTTGTCAAGCACATACATGTTGTCAAGCACATACATGTTGTCAAGCACATACATGTTGTCAAGCACATACATGTTGTCAAGCACATACATGTACGTCAAGCACATACATGTTGTCAAGCACATACATGTTGTCAAGCACATACATGTACGTCAAGCACATACATGTTGTCAAGCACATACATGTTGTCAAGCACATACATGTACGTCAAGCACATACATGTTGTCAGGCACATACATGTTGTCAAGCACATACATGTACATCAAGCACATACATGTACGTCAAGCACATACATGTTGTCAAGCACATACATGTACGTCAAGCACATACATGTACGTCAAGCACATACATGTTGTCAAGCACATACATGTACATCAAGCACATACATGTACGTCAAGCACATACATGTTGTCAAGCACATACATGTACGTCAAGCACATACATGTACGTCAAGCACATACATGTTGTCAAGCACATACATGTATGTCAAGCACATACATGTACGTCAAGCACATACATGTACGTCAAGCACATACATGTTGTCAAGCACATACATGTATGTCAAGCACATACATGTACGTCAAGCACATACATGTACGTCAAGCACATACATGTACGTCAAGCACATACATGTACGTCAAGCACATACATGTATGTCAAGCACATACATGTTGTCAAGCACATACATGTACGTCAAGCACATACATGTACGTCAAGCACATACATGTACGTCAAGCACATACATGTACGTCAAGCACATACATGTACGTCAAGCACATACATGTACGTCAAGCACATACATGTACGTCAAGCACATACATGTTGTCAAGCACATACATGTTGTCAAGCACATACATGTACGTCAAGCACATACATGTACGTCAAGCACATACATGTTGTCAAGCACATACATGTACGTCAAGCACATACATGTACGTCAAGCACATACATGTTGTCAAGCACATACATGTTGTCAAGCACATACATGTTGTCAAGCACATACATGTTGTCAAGCACATACATGTACGTCAAGCACATACATGTACGTCAAGCACATACATGTATGTCAAGCACATACATGTACGTCAAGCACATACATGTTGTCAAGCACATACATGTTGTCAAGCACATACATGTATGTCAAGCACATACATGTACGTCAAGCACATACATGTACGTCAAGCACATACATGTTGTCAAGCACATACATGTTGTCAAGCACATACATGTTGTCAAGCACATACATGTACGTCAAGCACATACATGTACGTCAAGCACATACATGTTGTCAAGCACATACATGTTGTCAAGCACATACATGTTGTCAAGCACATACATGTTGTCAAGCACATACATGTACGTCAAGCACATACATGTTGTCAAGCACATACATGTTGTCAAGCACATACATGTTGTCAAGCACATACATGTTGTCAAGCACATACATGTACGTCAAGCACATACATGTTGTCAAGCACATACATGTTGTCAAGCACATACATGTTGTCAAGCACATACATGTACGTCAAGCACATACATGTTGTCAAGCACATACATGTTGTCAAGCACATACATGTACGTCAAGCACATACATGTATGTCAAGCACATACATGTACGTCAAGCACATACATGTTGTCAAGCACATACATGTTGTCAAGCACATACATGTATGTCAAGCACATACATGTTGTCAAGCACATACATGTACGTCAAGCACATACATGTACGTCAAGCACATACATGTATGTCAAGCACATACATGTACGTCAAGCACATACATGTATGTCAAGCACATACATGTACGTCAAGCACATACATGTTGTCAAGCACATACATGTATGTCAAGCACATACATGTACGTCAAGCACATACATGTTGTCAAGCACATACATGTATGTCAAGCACATACATGTATGTCAAGCACATACATGTTGTCAAGCACATACATGTTGTCAAGCACATACATGTTGTCAAGCACATACATGTTGTCAAGCACATACATGTATGTCAAGCACATACATGTACGTCAAGCACATACATGTTGTCAAGCACATACATGTTGTCAAGCACATACATGTTGTCAAGCACATACATGTACGTCAGGCACATACAAGTTGTACATACATACATGTATGTCAAGCACATACATGTTGTCAAGCACATTCATGTACGTCAAGCACATACATGTACGTCAAGCACATACATGTACGTCAAGCACATACATGTACGTCAAGCACATACATGTTGTCAAGCACATACATGTATGTCAAGCACATACATGTACGTCAAGCACATACATGTACGTCAAGCACATACATGTACGTCAAGCACATACATGTTGTCAAGCACATACATGTTGTCAAGCACATACATGTTGTCAAGCACATACATGTTGTCAAGCACATACATGTACGTCAAGCACATACATGTACGTCAAGCACATACATGTACGTCAAGCACATACATGTTGTCAAGCACATACATGTTGTCAAGCACATACATGTACGTCAAGCACATACATGTACGTCAAGCACATACATGTTGTCAAGCACATACATGTACGTCAAGCACATACATGTTGTCAAGTACATACATGTACGTCAAGCACATACATGTACGTCAAGCACATACATGTTGTCAAGCACATACATGTACGTCAAGCACATACATGTTGTCAAGCACATACATGTACGTCAAGCACATACATGTACGTCAAGCACATACATGTTGTCAAGCACATACATGTACGTCAAGCACATACATGTTGTCAAGCACATACATGTACGTCAAGCACATACATGTACGTCAAGCACATACATGTTGTCAAGCACATACATGTACGTCAAGCACATACATGTTGTCAAGCACATACATGTTGTCAAGCACATACATGTTGTCAAGCACATACATGTACGTCAAGCACATACATGTTGTCAAGCACATACATGTACGTCAAGCACATACATGTTGTCAAGCACATACATGTACGTCAAGCACATACATGTTGTCAAGCACATACATGTTGTCAAGCACATACATGTACGTCAAGCACATACATGTTGTCAAGCACATACATGTACGTCAAGCACATACATGTTGTCAAGCACATACATGTATGTCAAGCACATACATGTACGTCAAGCACATACATGTACGTCAAGCACATACATGTACGTCAAGCACATACATGTTGTCAAGCACATACATGTACGTCAAGCACATACATGTACGTCAAGCACATACATGTTGTCAAGCACATACATGTATGTACATGTACGTCAAGCACATACATGTAAGCACATACATGTCAAGCACATACATGTTGTCAAGCACATACATGTACGTCAAGCACATACATGTTGTACATGTTGTCAAGCACATACATGTACACATACATGTGCACATAGCACATACATGTACGTCAAGCACATACATGTACGTCAAGCACGTACATGTTGTCAAGCACATACATGTTGTCAAGCACATACATGTTGTCAAGCACATACATGTTGTCAAGCACATACATGTTGTCAAGCACATACATGTTGTCAAGCACATACATGTTGTCAAGCACATATACGTCAAGCACATACATGTTGTCAAGCACATACATGTTGTCAAGCACATACATGTTGTCAAGCACATACATGTTGTCAAGCACATACATGTACGTCAAGCACATACATGTTGTCAAGCACATACATGTTGTCAAGCACATACATGTTGTCAAGCACATACATGTTGTCAAGCACATACATGTTGTCAAGCACATACATGTTGTCAAGCACATACATGTTGTCAAGCACATACATGTTGTCAAGCACATACATGTTGTCAAGCACATACATGTTGTCAAGCACATACATGTTGTCAAGCACATACATGTTGTCAAGCACATACATGTTGTCAAGCACATACATGTTGTCAAGCACATACATGTTGTCAAGCACATATATGTACGTCAAGAACATACATGTTGTCAAGCACATACATGTTGTCAAGCACATACATGTTGTCAAGCACATACATGTTGTCAAGCACATACATGTCAAGCATTTTGAAAGAAATCGTTGAAAAGATTATTATTTCATTAAAAATCGTTCTGCTAGATGCACCTGATCCTATCTCACTTAAACTTGTCTCATACAACCTAAAATTATGTCAC
Source organism: Cherax quadricarinatus (assembly GCF_038502225.1). NCBI lineage: Eukaryota > Metazoa > Arthropoda > Malacostraca > Decapoda > Parastacidae > Cherax > Cherax quadricarinatus. The sequence goes on from NC_091320.1 coordinate 13,282,194, forward strand.
TTAAACTTGTCTCATACTACCTAAAATTATCTCACTTAAACTTGTCTCATACTACCTAAAATTATCTCACTTAAACTTGTCTCATACAACTTAAAATTATCTCACCTAAACTTGTCTCATACAACCTAAAATTATCTCACCTAAACTTGTCTCATACAACCTAAAATTATCTCACTTAAACTTGTCTCATACAACCTAAAATTATCTCACTTAAACTTGTCTCATACAATCTAAAATTATCTCACTTAAACTTGTCTCATACAACCTAAAATTATCTCACTTAAACTTGTCTCATACAACCTAAAATTATCTCACTTAAACTTGTCTCATACAACCTAAAATTATCTCACTTAAACTTGTCTCATACAACCTAAAATTATCTCACTTAAACTTGTCTCATACAACCTAAAATTATCTCACCTAAACTTGTCTCATACAACCTAAAATTATCTCACCTAAACTTGTCTCATGCAACCTAAAATTATCTCACCTAAACTTGTCTCATGCAACCTAAAATTATCTCACCTAAACTTGTCTCATACAACCTAAAATTATCTCAGCTTTAGTATTTAAAGTATTTCACCATTTTTATAATGCACTTTCAGCAGCATTTTCATTTTGCCATTTTGTCCTCTCTCTTTATTGCCTCATATCTAGACTTTTTCCTCTCTCTTTCTCTCTCTCCCTCTCTCTCTCTCTCTCTCTCTCTCTCTCTCTCTCTCTCTCTCTCTCTCTCTCTCTCTCTCTCTCTCTCTCTCTCTCTCTCTCTCTCTCTCTCTCTCTCTCTCTCTCTCTCTCTCTCTCTCTCTCTCTCTCTCTCTCTCTCTCTCTCTCTCTCTCTCTCTCTCACTCTTCTTTTTTACACAAGGTTAGATTAAGGATCCCTAGTTTTATTGACAAGCTATTTACAGGTTACTTAGAGTTGTTACATACATCAGCTCATTTGAGAGTATTTTTATTGTTATGAAACAAACAAGTAGGGAACAGGATGAAGTTGGAGCCATCTGTGGGCCAGCATTTTCATTTGATCAACTGACTTTATCTCGTTGACATTATAATGCTGTACGAATGTGTTCCGTACTCGAGTCATCCTGGGTATATAGGATCTCTGATGAAGTGTTGTTCTGGAGAAGGGTACATCCAGAGTGAAGTTGCTGCTTTCTGCCCGTCTGTCCTCGAAGTGGATCCAAGTGTGGTACTTTGACAATATTGGCCTTGTACATAACAGTAAGTCCATCCTCATCCCTCCTGTGTTGAAGGCTCTGCTGAATTGACAGATCTATCCAAAATGGGTCTATGATGGGTCCTTCCTCTGTCTCTTTTCTGTCCTCCCTCTGTCTCTGTTCTATTCTTCCTCTGTCTCTGTTCTGTCCTCCTTCTGTCTCTGTTCTATTCTTCCTCTGTCTCTGTGCTGTCCTCCTGTGTCTGTTCTATCTTTCCTCTGTCTGTTCTGTCCTTTTTCTGTCTCTGTTTTGTTCCTTTGTATTTGTTCTGTCCTCCTTCTGTCTCTGCTCTATCCTTCCTCTGTCCCTGTTCTGCCCTTATGTCTCCGTTCTGTCTTTCCTTTGTCTCTGTTCTGTAACTCTGTCTCTGTTCTGTCCCTCTGTCTCTGTTATGTCCTTCCTCTGTCTTTATTCTGTACTTCTGTCTCTGTTCTGCCCCTCCTCTGTCTCTGTTGTCCTTCCTCTGTCTCTGTTCTGTCCTGTCTCTGTGCTGTTTCTCTGTCTCTGTTCTGTCCTTCCTCTGTCTCTGTTCTGTCTTCCTTCTGTCTCTGTTCTATCCTTCCTCTGCCTCTGTTCTGTGCCTCTGTCTCTGTTCTGTCCTTCCTCTGTCTCTGTTCTGTCTTCCTTCTGTCTCTGTTCTATCCTTCCTCTGCCTCTGTTCTGTGCCTCTGTCTCTGTTCTGTCCTTCCTCTGATAATGTAAGATAATACGAGATAAGATTAAGTGGGTTAAGTCTAAGGCTCTAGGGAGACCTAGCAAACAATAATTGATGAAATAACAATAATATGTCGTCGACTTTTTTTTTTTAAATATGTTTATCGTACGTGGATGTGCTTTCCTACCGTATTTTCCGGAATATAAGGCGTGCTTTTTTTTACCAAGAAAAGATTTGGAAAATCAGCCTGTGCCTTATATTCTCAAGGTCAAAATCAAGGGTTGGATTTGGGTTACTGTCAAGTGCTGTTTTATAAATGGACATACAGTTCATTATAGTAACAATGTTGACAGACTCGTAATGGTAGTGCGCCTTATATGCCAGAAACTACGGTGAAGTTTTTTTTTTTTTTGACGAGGGTTGTATTAATCTTTATAAAAGCTTCATTCTAAAGTTGTTTGTATTTATTCTGAAGTTTGTTATTGGCGGCAATGCACTAGCTGTGGAAAATATTGTATATTTTACGAAAATACAGTGTATTTTGTATGTCAATTGATGGAATATATTGTAGGTAATAAAAATTAATTTGTAAATAAATAAAGAACCAGCGAAATTGGTGAGCGTTGCTGGGGAAGGTGAGACACCATTGTTTTGAACTGGGCTGAAGGCATGTGAGTGAAATGTGCATAAATTTCGTCGCTCTGGAGGTTAAATTGTGGTTGAAACCTCCCAAATAGGAGCAGAAATTGTTGGATTTGCAGTCCTGCATATTGTAAGCATTAGGCGAGTGGACAGGACAGTCATGGAGCCCCAGCTAAGTCATATCTATTTATGTTGGAATTCTGGCCAGTATTTTCTTCATATTTTAGGCAGGGGGTTTGTGTATGACACACCAAGTAATCTCCAGACAAATTGGTGAGTGTTATTATTATAAATTCTCCTTCAATGTATATATAGTCATTTATTAAATTTAACATACAGTCCACATATTTATATTAATCTTTACTAGAATTCCTGGTGATCTATATTTCATTTGAAATTATTATAGGCCCAGAGTGAATTGTGGAGATAGAGTTCTTATGACACAAACATAGGTAGGATAATTGATTCAAACGTAGATGTTAGGGAACTTCAGAAAGATTCAGACAAACTCTATTCTTGGTCAGAAAAGTGGCAGATGCAGTTCAATGTAGATAAATGCAAGGTTCTGAAGCTCGGGAGTGTCCATAACCCTAGCACTTATAAGTTAAATAATGTAGAACTTAGCCATACAGATTGCGAAAAGGACTTGGGGGTTATGGTAAGCAGCAACCTTAAACCAAGACAGCAATGCTTAAGCGTACGTAATAAGGCAAATAGATTATTGGGATTTATATCAAGAAGTGTAAGCAACAGAAGTCCAGAGGTCATACTGCAGCTTTATACATCATTAGTAAGGCCTCACCTAGATTATGCAGCTCAGTTCTGGTCTCCATATTACAGAATGGACATAAATTCGTTAGAAAACATTCAGCGTAGGATGACTAAATTAATACATAGCATTAGAAATCTTCCTTATGAAGAAAGATTGAAGACTCTTAAGTTACATTCACTTGTTAGACGAAGAATGAGGGGGAGACCTGATCGAAGTGTATAAGTTGAAGATAGGTATTAATAAAGGGGATATTAACAAGGTCTTGAGGATATCTCTCCAAGAGAGAACCCGCAGTAATGGATTTAAATTAGATAAGTTTAGATTTAGAAAGGACATAGGAAGGTATTGGTTTGGAAATAGGGTAGTTGATGAGTGGAACAGTCTACCTAGTTGGGTTATTGAGGCTAGGACTTTGGGTAGTTTTAAATTTAGGTTGGATAAATACATGAGTGAGAGGGGTTGGATTTGAGTGGGACTTGCACATCAGAGCTTATTTCTTGGGTGGCATTGAAAATTGGGTTGGGCAAATGTTTTGTTAGTGGGATGAATTGTAGAGGACCTGTCTAGTATGGGCCAACAGGCCTGCTGCAGTGATCCTCCTTTCTTATGTTCTTATGTTCTTATGTTCTTATGTTGTTCTCAGTACCATTGGTTTTGGGAAGTGGTCAGGACTCAGTACCATTGGTTAAGGGAAGTGGTCAGGACTCAGTACCATTGGTTTTGGGAAGTGGTCAGGACTCAGTACCATTGGTTTTGGGAAGTGGTCAGGACTCAGTACCATTGGTTTTGGGAAGTGGTCAGGACTCAGTACCATTGGTTTTGGGAAATGGTCAGGACTCAGTACCATTGGTTCTGGGAAGTGGTCAGGACTCACTATCATTGGTTTTGGGAAGTGGTCAGGACTCAGTACCATTTGTTTAGGGAAGTGGTCAGGACTCAGTACCATTGGTTTTGGGAAGTGGTCAGGACTCCGGACCATTGGTTTTGGGAAGTGGTCAAGACTCAGTACCATTGGTTCTGGGAAGTGATCAGGACTCAGTACCATTGGATCTGGGAAATGGCCAGGACTCAGTACCAATGGTTTTGGGAAGTGGTCAGGACTCAGTACCATTGGTTTTGGGAAGTGGTCAGGACTCAGTACCAATCGTTTTGGGAAGTGGTCAGGACTCAGTACCACTGATTTTGGGAAGTGGTCAGGACTCAGTACCATTGGTTCTGGGAAGTGGTCAGGACTCAGTACCAATGGTTTTGGGAAGTGGTCAGGACTCAGTACCATTGGTTCTGATAAGTGGTCAGGACTCAGTACCATTGGTTTTGGGAAGTGGTCAGGACTCAGTACCATTGGTTTTGGGAAGTGGTCAGGACTCAAAACCATTGGTTTTGGGAAGTGGTGAGGACTCAGTACTATTCGTTTTGGGAAGTGGTCAGAACTCAGTACCATTGGTTTTGGGAAGTGGTCAGGACTCAGTACCATTGGTTTTGGGAAGTGGTCAGGACTCAGTACCATTGGTTTTGGGAAGTGGTCAGGACTCAGTACCATTGGTTCTGGGAGGGGGTCCTATCAATTACCGAGAACAACCGAGATGAACCACGAACAACCTGGAACAAGCTTGTATTTCCCGAGAACAACCGGGAACAAACTTGCATTTACCGAGAACAACCGAGAACAAGCTTGTATTAACCGAGAACAACCGGGAAGATGCTTGGATTTGCCGAGAACAACCGAGATGAACGAAGAACAAGTCAGACTTACTGAAAACAACCTATGTTATGTCGTTTTTTGCAAATATCTCACTGGATATCTCCATATTGACAGACGGGTTGATGCTCACTGGACTGTAACTTCTCAACTGCAATTCTTTCTTTCCTTGCACTTACATTGGACCATCTTCAGAGTAGGGTGATAAGGTATTTATCCAACCTAAATTTGAAACTACTCAAGGTTTTAGCTTCGATAACCCTACTAGGCAGACTGTTCCACTCATCAACTACCCTATTTCCAAACCAATACTTTCCTATATCCTTTCGAAATCTCAACTTCTCTAATTTTAATCCATTATTGCGGGTTCTCTCTTGGAGAGGTACCCACAAAACCTTATTTATATCCCCTTTGTTGATACCCATCTTCCACTTATACACTTCGATCATGTATAAGTGGAAGACGAATAGTATGCCAAGGAAGAGATCAAGATAGTCACAATAAAGAGATCACTGACTATAAAATAATGTTCCATTCTGCATTCACAATACTTGTATTGTGCTGTAAATTTGACGTATTTTTCCAATAAAATGTGTTGTTTTATGCATATATTTTTATTATGCAGTACCTGTACCGTATTCTTGAGTTTAAATAAAAATGTATAATGACAGGGACAATAAGGCCTGTTATCTTGGGTGTAAATGGGAACGAGGAGCAGAACAAACACAGCTGAATGACTTTGAAATATATTTTCCATCACCAAGAGCAATGTGGATATTTACAGGTATGTACACTATATAGAGTTGGAAAATGTATGTGTACAACACGGTTTAGGCAAGGCCAAGACACAGCCTGAAGACAGAATAGACAACAGCGCTCAACCAGCTCTAGTATGGAAATGACAAGGTCAGACAGGGGAGTGGTGCTCACAACACCTCTACGATTGCCAGAACCATTTTCTCATTGGCTGAACCTGGGTACTGATCGAACGATGGGGCCCCATTGCTCGACCCTAGTACTGGTTCGCTGGTACGTGCGCCAAATAAAGGTTACATACTCTTTGCATGCCACACCCCCACCCCAAAAGGGCTCAATAAATGGCTCCCACCTCCCATTGGTAACCGTGCCACCATGGCACCATATATTGGGACTACCTTTCCTCTCAACCATCCAACTCTTAGAGCTCAGCTTTATTCGGGACACAAAGCCAAACCCTATACTTAGAGTGAGATAGCAGGCAGTAGGGCTAACGTATGTCCAAGGGAGGTTGATAGCCCGCACCCTGTGGCATGCAAAGAGTATGTAACCTTTATTCTGCGCATGTACATACCCTCATTGAAAGGTTATCTCCCCAACCAGCGAACCAGGTACTAAAGGTTGATGATGGGGCCCCATTGTTCAATCAGTACCCAGGTTCCAGCAAAAGAGAACATGGTTTTGGCAATTGCAGAGGTGTTGTGAGTACCACACACCTGTCTACCCTGTTCATTCCCATTCTAGAGCTGGTTAAGAACATCAGAACATAAGAAAGAAGGAACACTGCAACAGGCCTACTGACCCATGTGGAGCAGGTCCATGTCCCCCCCCCCCGATTAGACCAATACCCACACCCCGGATTATCCCAATGACCCACCCAGTCTGGTCATCCCCACTCAAGGATGGAGCACTGTACCAGACCTAGCAGCACAAGCTAGTCAGGTCCAACTCACACCCACCCACACCCACTCATGTATTTATCTAACCTAGTTTTAAAACTACACAACGTTTTAGCCTCAATAACTGTACTCGGGACTTTGTTCCACTCATCCACAACTCTATTACCAAACCAGTACTTTCCTATATCCTTCCTGAATCTGAATTTTTCCAACTTGAAACCATTGCTGCGAGTCCTTTCTTGGCTGGAAATTTTCAGCACACTATTTACATCCCCTTTATTTATTCGTGTTTTCCATTTATACACCTCGATCATATCCCCCCTAATTCTACGCCTTTCGAGAGAGTGCAGATTCAGGGCTTTCATTCTATCCTCATAGGGAAGATTTCTGATACATGGGATCATCTTTGTCATCCTCCTTTGTACGTTTTCCAGAGCATTTACATTCATTCTGTAATACAGTGACCAGGACTGAGCAGCATAGTCTAAATTAGGCCTAACCAAGGATATATAGAGTTGAAGAACAACCTGAGGACTTCTATTATTTATACTTCTAGATATGAAGCCAAGAATTCTGTTAGCTTTATTGCGAACACTTATGCACTGTTGTCTTGGTTTTAGGTTACTGCTAACCAGAACTCCTAAATCCTTTTCGCAATCGGTAGTATTAAGATCTACATTATTTAGTTTATATGTGGCATGGTTATTTAAGTGTCCAACATTTAGAACTTTGCATTTGTCAATATTAAACTGCGTCTGCCACTTCTCCGACCATTGCGTCAGTCTATTCAAATCATCCTGGAGTGCTTTAATGTCCTCATTAGAGTGAATTGGACGGCCTATTTTGGTGTCATCAGCAAATTTGCTTATGTCGCTATTTATTCCCTCATCTATGTCGTTTATGTAAATTGTGAACAACAACGGGCCCAACACTGACCCCTGAGGAACACCGCTTGTGACGTGCCCCCATTCTGATTTCTCCCCATTTATGCAAACTCTCTGCTGTCTATTTGTCCTCCTATTCCGTGTGCTCTAAGTTTCCTCAATAGCCTCTGGTGTGGAACTCTATCGAAAGCTTTACTGAAGTCCATATACACAATATCATATTCAATACCATGATCTACCTCCTCATACACCTTAGTGAAAAAAGTTAGTAAATTTGTAAGACAGGAACGCCCCTTTGTAAAACCGTGTTGAGAATCATTAATCAATCTGTGCCTGTCAAGATGGCTACGAATTGCTTCGGCAATTATTGATTCCATAAATTTTCCCACTATGGAGGTAAGGCTTATTGGTCTATAGTTCGAAGCCAGGGACCTGTCACCTGCCTTGTAAATAGGTATTACATTTGCCATTTTCCTCTTATCAGGTACTATGCCAGTTTGTAGTGATGTGTTAAAAAGATTAGCCAAAGGTATGTTAAGTTCCTCTTTACATTCCTTTAACACCCTTGCAAACAGTTCATCAGGACCTGGGGACTTGTTAGGTTTTAGTTTCTCTATTTGTCTGAGTACCATGTCACTAGTTACCGCAATCGTACATAGTTTATTATCATCCTGTTCTACGCAATCTATTATTTCAGGAATATCGCTAGTATTTTCCTGGGTGAAAACTGAGAGGAAGTAGGTATTTCGAATTTCACACATATCCTTATCACTGTCAGTGATCTGACCAGAGTTACTCTTAAGTGGGCCAATCTTGTCCCTTTTCTTACTTCTGTATACCTGAAAGAACCCTTTTGGGTTAGTCTTTGAATCCCTTGCGACCTTAGCCTCATTCTCTTTTTGCTTTTCTTATTCCTTTCTTTGTTTCTCTCTTTAATTGAATATATTGATTTCTTAACTGCCCGTTCCCTCTTTTGATACGCCTATATATGCCTCTCTTTTGACCAATGAGATGTTTTAATCTATTGTTCATCCATTTGGGATCATTTTTGTTAGATCTAATTTCCCGACTCGGTGATCTTGGCAACCATGATCACCTACCTGACCCATAGTTAGGACATCCCAATTTAGCCCACCCAAGTAATTTTTCAGTCCCATGAAGTCGGCCAAGCGAAAATCTGGGACAGAGATTTGATTGCAGTTATCTGGGTTTTTCCATGATATATTGAAACTAAGTGAATTGTGATCACTTTCCCCAAGCTCATCATTAACCTCAAGATTATTAATTAGTGAATCTTTTTTGGCAAGAACCAAGTCAAGCAGATTGTTTCCTCTAGTTGGTTCTGTCACAACCTGTTCTAAAAAACAACCCTGAACCGTATCAAGAAAGTCACTAGACTCAAGATTTCCTGTCATATTGTTCAAATCAATTTGTCTAAAGTTAAAATCTCCCATTATCACAACATTTTCGTATCTAGATGCCTTATGAATTTCGTCCCATAACAGCTTACTGCACTCCCTATCAAGGTTTGGGGGCCTGTAAATCACACCCAAAATTAATTCGTCACCACCCTCGAGAAACTGAAGCCAAACCTATTATGTGTTCGATGTTTCTAATCTTATATCATGTCTAAGACAACAATTTAAATTTTCTCTGACATACATCGCCACACCACCACCCTTCCTGTTGACCCTATCAGTGTGCAAGTAATTCTAGCTCATCTATCTTATTTCTTAGACTCCTACTATTTGTATAGTAAGCCTTAAGGGAGCTAGTCACTCGTTGCCCTCTACTATCTCTCTTTGTTTGTTGATCAATTGATTTGCCATTACTAGCAACTTTATTTTGAATATTGTCTTTTAAACATATCCCTGAGGTATCCCGGTAATAACTGCTGTTTTTAACCCTAATGCTGCAGCCTGATTGTTTCCAACAAACACCCATACCTCTATAATCTATCAGTTTAAATTCCTAGACAAGTCATCAATTACCCTCTAAATTGAATTGGCTAATGCAACCACTCCATCCCCAGAGAGATGAACCCCATCCCTTGCATACATATCACGTTTGCCAAAGAATAGGTCCCAGTTATCAATGAATGGGATTGCAAGTTCCTTGCAGAACCTGTCTAGCCAGCAATTTATACCAATTGCCCTAGACATCCATTCATTGCCCACTCCCTTTCTAGGCAAGATGCTACATATGACTGGGATTCCTCCCTTAGACCTAACTACTTCTATGGCTGACCTGTACTTATCTAGCAGCTCCTCTCTCCTGCCCTTCCCAATGTCTTTACCCCCAGCTTACTGTGGAGTGCACTAATACCTGTTGTTGTACATAGTGTATATAGTGTACATACTTCTGTTCTAAATTGGTGAAGGTTAATACAAGTCAAAAGTTTTTCTGCTGTGTTTATTTTTCTCCCTTTACACCCAGGAAAACAGGCCTTTGGATTCCTGGGTTGTAATATGGGTAACCTGTCCGGGAGCTGGGCTGGACTTAGAGCACGGGTTGAGCCTAGGGTGACGCTGGAAGCAGGAACATTGTGTAGCTTCCTGTCTGGTATTGCATTAGCTTTGTGAACGCTTCACAAACTTTGCGGGTCAATTGCCTTGCTAGGGTCAGCCTTGCTATTGTATGATCGTTCAACAGCTCACTACTAGCTTGTTTGGTGTGCTCGCTTCGCTACGGTCAATCTTACTGTGTGAAGATTTTGCAGTCAGCTCTGCTATTGTGTTTCCGCCTTGCAAGTGTATTTGCACATTCTGCAGTCGTACTGTGCATAGGTAAGCATGTCCTACAGATAACATGTTACGTTCGGGAACAAGTATTCTGCAGTTGTACTGTGCATAGCAAATAACTTATACATTATGATATGCCACCTAGACGAGTCAGACGTTTGGTGTCGGCATATACTTCATTTAACTTGCCTAAATTGTCCCTACAGCATTGTTGGCAAATTGCTCGTTGCATTGGCAATGGTTATGAATGCAATCTCACTGCTGCGCAACTTCGTACACTTGTAACCTATAAACTTCGGGAAGAGGAGATGGCACATCAGACTTCTCCTGATATGGGAGCAAAATCGTTAGTCTCGTGCAACAGGGTTGTCTGAAAGTGAAACAGCTGCATTGGCACCTGAGGTGGCGAAAATCAATCTTGAACAGACTAGGGAACAGAAGGCATTTGCCAAGGAAGAGTTTGATAGGGAAAAGAAAGAAGGCAGTTTTCGCAAGTTGTAAATGACTTTAGTTTACAGAAAGCGGTACAGCTTGTTCCCCGCTTCAATGAGGCAGAACCAGAACAATTTTTCGAAACTTTCGAAAATCAGGCTCGAGCCTTGAGGTGGCCGGAACAGCACTGGGCGTCGTTGGTTCACACAGCATTGTTTGGTAAGGCACAGGAATTTACGTCAGTGTTAAATGACACTGATTTTTTCCAATTATAAAGTGGTGAAGACCACAGTTTTGGGAGCATATACATGTAACCCAGCTAAGTATAGAAAGTCATTTAAATTAGGCAGACGACGGCTTGGTCAATCCCTGGTTGATTTTGTGTGACAGCAGACCAAAACTTTCATCAGCTGGTATAAAGGAAGTGGTGTTGCTACCTTCGATGATCTTGTGCAGCTTATTCTGGTTGACAACCTGCTGGAGTCTTTGGGACCAGAGGTTAGAGTCTTTCTGCAGGATCATGACTTAACCACTGCATTGGAGGCAGCCAGGTTGGCCGATATCTTTGAAACTAACCGCTCCTTGTCCAAGCACGAGCGGTCCCATCTCTCTTTTCAACAACCTGGCATGAGCAGAGATCATCAACCTTGAAGGATGAAGTGCCAGCCGGAGGGAGAACGTCTACGTCAGCCAACTAAGTCATCTGGTGAGCCACGCTACTGAACTTATGGTCCACCTGGTGAAAGACAAACCACTCAACATGGTGCAACTCGACAACAGTATCCACAGAGACACCAGCCAGAGCGACACCAGTTGCAACGTCAGCAGGGAGTTAAGGGCAAGCCTGTCGTTTGCTTCCTCTGTAATAAAGTAGGTCACAAACTGATAAATTAGACACATGTACAACTCTTGGGTATCTTTATTGAGGAAACGTTTTGCCACACAGTGGCTTCATCAGTCCATACAAAGGAGAATCTTGAAGAACAGGAGGAGAATGAGGTAATCAGTCCCTCAACTGATTACCTCATTCTCCTCCTGTTCTTCAAGATTCTCCTTTGTATGGACTGATGAAGCCACTGTGTGGCGAAACGTTTCCTCAATAAAGATACCCAAGAGTTGTACATGTGTCTAATTTATCAACATGTCGGTTCTCTGAACCATTCATCTACAAATAGGTCACAAACCCCAACCCTTAGGCAAAATCTATAGTGTTCCTAGTAACATGTCGCTGAAAGAAGTAGAGAAAAGGAATGGCTCCATATTATTGTCAGAGTCATATTTCCCTTCAGGGAGACTTAAAAACAACAGAATTCAGAGCCTTTAGAGATACTGGAGCACTTCCCCTCTCTGAAAAAACTTCATTACAATCCTGCATTTTGCAGGAAGCCTTTGGAGGAGCAATGTTTTCTGTCGCCATGCATAGAATTTATGTACAGTGCAAATATTACACTGGATACTTGACTGTGGGTGTATCCGAGGGATTCCCCATGAAAGATGCTATGTTATTACTGGGTAATAACATTACCACTTCCAGTGTATGTCCTGAACCCATAATGATTAATTCTTCTCCGGTGTTGGCCGTAACTCGGGCAACATCCCAAGGGTTGTCTGGCGAGAATGCTGACCTATCATTGGACGACTCTGATCTCGAAATAGCCAATTTGTTTTACGAGGAAAACTGGCCAGGGCCTCATAAATTAAGTGAACAGAGCCAGATCAAGCCTTCCTATTCCAGGGTTGCAGGATTGCCAGATATCTCTGTTTCCATGCCCGAGGGACTGTCCTTTCGGGAGGAACAAAGAAAGGACCCTTCTTTGAATTTCGCTTTTTAGGCAGCCATGGGTAAATCCTTTTCAGATCATCCGGTCAAGTATAAACTAAAAACGACTTTTTGATCTATGCTGCGACTGGGAAGGAGATAGAGGGTAGGTTAGACAGGTTAGTGGTTCCAACAAAGTTTAGACCTCAGATATTGAATATAGCTCATAATACTTCATTAGGAGCTCACCTGGGAATTACTAGAACATTATATAGAATCACAAACGAATTTTATTGGCCAAAATTAAGGCAGGATGTGAAGAATCAAATCCGGTGTTGCCGAGAATGTCAGCAAGTAGGGAAACCTGGACATTTCATTAAACCTGCACATGATTGAGATTAAGACACATGTGCAACATCTGGGTATCTTTATTGTAGACGTTTCGCCATCCAGTGGCTTTATCAATACAAATTCTAGAACATAACTTGAAGACAATAGAACTATGTACAGAAGATGAGGTAATCAGTCCCTCAACCTAGGAGTAGGTGCGAAGAGCACCATAGTCGTGGAGATTCGTGGAGATTCGTACACAAACCTGCACCTCTCCAGCCTATACCTGCTGATGGAGAACCTTTTGCAGAATTAATTATAGATTGTGTAGGTCCACTACCCAAGTCAAAGTCTGGATAGAGTAACTAGATACCCTGAAGCAATTCCCGTGCGCAGTATTAATACTAAAGCAATTCTCAAAGCTTAAACCAAATTTATTTCTTGTTTTGACATTCCTAAAACTATATAAAGTGATCAAGGTACTAACCTCACTGCCAAAGCATTCAGGGAAGCATTAACTAGGTTAGGAATAATCCACAACTTATCCACTGCCTATCATCCTCAGTCTCAAGGTGCCTTGGAAAGATTCCATCAGACGGTAGAACCCATGATGAGAACTTTCTGTGTGCATTTTCCTACAGACTGGGATGAATCACTACCTTTGTTGCTGCTTTCAATAAAAGAAACTGTGCAGGAGTCTACCGGGTATAGTCCGTTTGAGCTGATCTTTGGATACAATGTCCGAATTCCAATTCGGGTACTCAAAAAAGGATGGATGAGAGAAGACGCTAGCTCAATACTCTACAACCCGTCTTAAAGGTTGTAGGTGGCACGTCAGTTAGCCAAGGCTAATTTAAAGGCAGCTCAAAACAAGATGAAACAGAGGTATGATAGAAATGCACAATTCCGCTCCTTCCATCCTGGAGACCAGGTGTTGGTACAGGAACCTATTCCTGGCCGCACCTTGAAAGCTAGATTTACGGGACCTGTGCAAATTGTAAGTAAATTATCTGATGTAAATTATGTGGTAGCTCTCCTTGATAAGACCTCAAAAAACTAAAACTTACAACATTAATCAATTAAAATCTTTTCATACACCAGATAAAGTCCCAGTAATGACTCTGTCCTCTACCTCTGAGGACGACTCTGACTCTTCCACTCTATTTCTGAAATTAATGTCAAGCTTCCAAATTCTGTCCTCCTCAAGGACCCTAGCCCTTTAATGGTGGGGCTATCTGAAACTCAAGCAACAAGTTTAACTGCGCTTCTGCAGTCATACCCTGATATTTTTTCGGATGTGCCGAAAAAATGTACGTTAGGTTATCATGACGTAGATGTGGGAAACTCTAAACCTATTAAACTCTCCTCCTACAGAGCTAATCCTGAAAAGCAGAAGCTACTTCAGCAGGAGGTAGAATTTCTGTTAGAGCATGGGTTAGTGGAGGAGTCATCTAGTCCATGGTCTTCACCGTGCATCCTTGTTAAAAAAGCTGATGGAGGTTTTCGTATGTGTACAGAATGTGTACACAATCACAAACAAAATGTGTACAGAATGAGGTCACAATCACAGACGCTTACCCTCTTTTTCGTTTGGATGACGTAATCGACTTTGTGGGTAAGGCAACTTTTGTGTCCAAGTTAGATCTTCTTAAAGGTTACTATCAGGTACCTTTGACTGATAAGGCGAAGGAAATCTCTGCCTTCGTAATTCCAGGTCATTATTAATATACAGTTACCCCTCTTCATTCCAGAAACTTATCCATCAGGCTATTAAATTACTTGAAGGCACGGTGTCTGATACTTGGGATCAACACCTATCTAGACTTAAGGCTCTCTTTGAGACCTTTCAGAGTTCCCATTTAACTGATAATTTATGTAAGTCTTCCTTTGGCAGGCCACTGTTACTTTTCTAGACCATGAAGTAGGTAGTGGCAAAGTTGCTCCTAAATTTGCTAAAGTTCTTGCCATTAAAGATTACCCAGTTCCACATGATAGAAAATCTCTTCAACGTTTCCTAGGCATGATAGGATTTTACAGAAGATTCTGTAATAAAAATTCAGATATTGTAGCGCCTCTTGCCTCTCTTACTAGTCACAAAGTTCCCTTTAATTGGGCCCTAGAATGTCAAAATGCTTTTACGAAAGCAAAAAGATTATTGTGTACTGCACCCATTCTTTTGTCTCCAGACTTCTCCAGACCTTTCTCATTACAGGTTGATACTTTGAGTCTGGGGTTGGGGCAGTACTGTTACAAAACGGGGACGAGAAGTTGCAGCCTGTAGCCTTCTTCTCACTAAAGTTCCAGCTGCACCAGAGGGCTTACTCTACTACTGAAAAAGAAGCTCTCGCGCTGGTACTGGCTTTGGAGCACTTCGATGTTTACGTGGGCCAGACTTCGTAGGTGGTCAATGTCTATAGTGACCACAACCCTCTAGTATATCTCCAAGCCATGATGAACCACAATACGAGGCTCATGAGATGGAGTGTACGACTGCAACCCCATTCTCTCAGAATATTACACATTGCCGGCAAAGAAAACAAGTTGGCAGATGCGTTATCGAGAATTTATTAAGTTAGGATGTGTTAGGGACCTATGGTAACCACTTTCAAGCTCATTTTTTGTCCCCTTGTTTTTTTTTTTTTTTTTTTTAGCGAGGGAGTGCGGATACCGTCCTCCCGCACTTTGGACCTACATTAGACCGACTGTCTGCTGTCTCGCTCTAAGTTTAGGGTTTGGCTTTTTGTCGTGAATAAAGCTGAGCTCTATCAAAGAATTGGATGGTTGAGAGAAAAGGCGGTCCCATTATATGGTGCCATGGTGGCACGGTTACCAATGGGAGGTGGGAGCCTAATCTTGAGCCCTCTCGGGGTGGGGGTGTGGCATGCAAAGAGTATGTAACCTTTATTTGGCGCATGTACACACCCTCATTGAAAGGCTATCTCCCCCAACCAGCGAACCAGGTACTAAGGGTTGATGATGGGGCCCCGTCGTTCAATCAGTACCCAGGTTCCAGCCAATGAAAAGATGTTTTTGGCAATTGCAGAGGTGTTGTGGGTACCACTCACCTGTCTGCCCTTGTCATTCCCATTCTAGAGCTGGTTGAAGCACGGTCTGCTCTCTAGTGGCTTCTATTCTGCCGTGCTTACCGTGGAGTGCACTAATACCTATCACTGTACATAGTGTATATATATATATATATATATATATATATATATATATATATATATATATATATATATATATATATATATATATATATATATATATATATATATATATTACACAGGGTTTGACAAGGTTAAGGATCCCTAGCTTTATTGACAAGCTATTTACAGGTTAAGGATTCCTAACTTCATTGGCAAGCTAAATTGATGAAGGATAATACAAGTCAAAAGTTTTTCTGCTGTGTTTATTTTGCTCCCTTTACACCCAGGATAACAGGCCTTTGGATTCTCGGGTTCTAATACATCCCCTCACTAAAAAAAAAAAAAACCACAACATATATAAAGGGGGAAAAAAGAGCTAGAAACCGGTTACAACAGGTCCCTAACACATTCTAACCTAATACATATAAAATCTAAGATCTGGACAATGTGTCTGCCAACTTGTTTTCTTTACCAGGGATATGTTTTACCCTGATATTATATGGTTGCAGCCAAAGTGGCCACCTCATAATTCTTGTGTTGTGATTCTTCATGTTTTGAAGATAAATTAGAGTTGTGGTTGGTATAGACTGTGACCACATGGGATGTCTGGCCCACATATATATTGAAGTGCTCATTGGCTTCTTTTTCAGTTGTTGAGTAGGCCCTCTGGTGTGGCTGGAACTTCGCTGAGGAGAAGGCCACAGGCTGCAACCCCTCGTCCCCGTTTTGCAACAGTACTGCCCCAGCCCCAGACTCATAAGCATTAACCTTTAAGGAGAAAAGTTTGGAGAAATCTGGAGACAGAAGAATGGGTGCAGTACACAATAATCTTTTTGCTTTCGTAAAAGCATTTTGACATTCTGGAGTCCAATTAAAGGGAACGTTGTGACTGGTAAGAGAGGTATGCGGGGCTACAATATCCGAAATATTTTTACAGAATCTTCTGTAAAATCCTATCATGCCTAGGAAATGTTGAGATTTCCAATCATGGGGAACTGGATAATCTTTAATGGCAAGAACTTTAGCAAATTTAGGGGCAACTTTGCCACTACTTATTTCATGGCCCAGAAAAATAACAGTAGCCTGGCCAAAGGAAGACTTAGATAAGTTAACAGTTAAATGGGAACTCTGGAAGGTCTCAAAGAGAGCCTTAAGCCTAAACAGGTGTTGATCCCAAGTATCAGACACCACCAGGATGTCATCTAGGTAACCTGCCGTCCCTTCAAGTCCTTTACGTTATCCAGACTAGGAAGAGGGTAAGCATCTGTAATTGTGATCTCGTTCACCGTACGGTAGTCTGTACACATACGAAAACCTCCATCAGCTTTTTTAACAAGGATGCACGGTGAAGCCCATGGACTAGATGACTCCTCCACTAACCCATGCTCTAACAGAAATTCTACCTCCTGCTGAAGTAGCTTCTGTTTTCCAGGATTAGCTCTGTACGGGGAGGGTTTAATAGGTTTAGAGTTTCCCACATCTACGTCATGATAACCTAACGTACATTTTTTCGGCACATCCGAAAAAATATCAGGGCATGACTGCAGAAGCGCAGTTAAACCTGTTGCTTGAGTTTCAGATAGCCCCACCATTAAAGGGCTAGGGTCCTTGAGGAGGACAGAATTTGGAAGCTTGACATTAATTTCAGAAACAGAGTGAAAAGAGTCAGAGTCGTCCTCAGAGGTAGAGAACAGATTCATTACTGGGACTTTATCTGTGGTAAGTTTTAGCTTTTGAGGTCTTACCAAGGGGAGATACCACATAATTTACATCAGATAATTTACTTACAATTTGCATAGGTCTCGTAAATCTAGCTTTCAAGATGTGGCCAGGTAAAGGTTCCTGTACCAACACCTTGTCTCCTGGATGGAAGGAGGGAAATTGTGCATTTCTATCATACCTCTGTTTCATCTTGTTTTGAGCTGCCTTTAAGTTAGCCTTGGCTAACTGACGTGCCACCTGCAACCTTGAAGACGGGTTGTAGAGTATTGAGCTAGCGTCTTCTCTCATCCATCCTTCTTTGAGTACACAAAGAGGAATTCGGACATTGTACCCAAAGATCAGCTCAAACGGACTATACCCGGTAGACTCCTGCACAGTTTCTTTTATTGAAAGCAGCAACATAGGTAGTGATTCATCCCAGTCTGTAGGAAAATGCACACAGAAAGTTCTCATCATGGTTTCTAACGTCTGATGGAATCTTTCCAAGACGCCTTGGGACTGAGGATGATAGGCAGTGGATAAGTTGTGGATTATTCCTAACCTAGTTAATGCTTCCCTGAATGCTTTGTCAGTGAACTTAGTACCTTGATCACTTTGAATAGATTTAGGAATGCCAAAACAAGAAATAAATTTGGTTAAAGCCTTGAGAATGGCTTTAGTACTAATACTGCACATGGGAATTGTTTCAGGGTATCTAGTTACTCCATCCATAATGGTAAATAAGTACTGATTTCCAGACCTTGACTTAGGTAGTGGACCTACACAATCTATAATTAATTCTGCAGAAGGTTCTCCATCAGCAGGTATAGGCTGGAGAGGTGCAGGTTTAATGAAATGTCCAGGTTTCCCTACTTGCTGACATTCTCGGCAACACCGAATTTGATTCTTCACATCCTGCCTTAATTTTGGCCAATAAAATTCGTTTGTGATTCTATATAATGTTCTAGTAATTCCCAGGTGACCTCCTAATGAAGTATTATTAGCTATATTCAATATCTGAGGTCTAAACTTTGTTGGAACCACTAACCTGTCTAACCTACCCTCTATCTCCTTCCCAGTCGCAGTGTAGATCAAAAAGTCGTTTTTAAGTTTATGCTTGACCGGATGATCTGAAAAGGATTTACCCATGGCTGCCTGAAAAGCAAAATTCAAAGAAGGGTCCTTTCTTTGTTCCTCCCGGAAGGACAGTCCCTCGGGCATGGAAACAGAGATATCTGGCATTCCTGCAACCCTGGAATAGGAAGGCTTGATTTGGGTCTTTTCACTAAATTTACGAGGCTCTGGTCAGTTTTTCTGGTAAAACAAATTGGCTATTTCGAGATCAGAGTCGTCCAATGATAGGTCAGCATTCTCGCCAGACAACCCTTGGGATGTTGCCCGAGTTATGGCCAACACCGGAGAAGAATTAATCATTATGGGTTCAGGACATACACTGGAAGTGGTAATGTTATTACCCAGTAATAACATGGCATCTTTCATAGGAAATCCTTCAGATACACCTACAGCCAAATATCCAGTGTAATATTTGCACTGTATATAGATTCTGTGCAAGGGGAGAGAAAAGATCGCTCCTCCAAAGGCTTCAAGCAAAACAGAGGATTGTAATGAAGTGTGCTCAGAAAAGGGAAGTACTCCCTCTCTTGTAAGCGAGAAATATGCTCCAGTATCTCTAAAGGTTCTGACTTCAGTTGTTTTTGAGTCTTTCTGAAAGGAAATATGACTGACTGTAATAAGGGGCCATCCCTTTCTCTGCTTCTTTCAGGGACATGTTACTAATGGTTGGGGTTTATTTGGACAGTTTGGGCAGACGTTGTAACTGGTGTCACTCTGGATACTGTTGTCGAGTTGCACCATATTGAGAGGTTTGTTGCTCACCAGATTGACCATAAATTGAGTAGTGTCGGTAACCAGGTGACTTAGTTGGCTGACGTAGACGTTCTCCCTCCGGCTGGCACTTCATCCGGCAATGTGGACGATCTCTGCTCATGCCAGGCTGTTGAAAAGAGAGATGGGACCGCTCAGACAAGGAGAAGTTGGTCTCGAAGGTATCAACCAACCTGGCTCCCTCCAATGCAGTGGTTAAGACACGATCCTGCAGAAAGACTAACCTCTGGTCCCATAGACTCCTGCAGGTTATCTACTAAAAAGAGCTGCACAAGATCATCAAAGGTGGTGACACCACTTGCTTTATATCAGCTGGTAAAAGCTTTGGTTTGCTGTCACACGAAATCCACCAGGGATTGACCAAGCTGTCGTTTGCCTAACTTGAATGATTTCCTATACTTAGCTGGGATGCATTGGTATTCTCCAAGAACTGTGGTCTTCACCACTTGGTAGTTACAGAAATCAGTGTCATTTAACACTGATGTAAATTCCTGTGCCTTACCAAGAAAAGATGTATGCACCAAACACGGCCAATGCTGTTCCAGCCACCTCAAGACTCGAGCCTGATTCTCGAAAGTTTCGAAAATTTGTTCTGGTTCTGCCTCATTGAAGCGGGGAACAAGCTGTACTGCTTTCTGTAAACTAAAGTCATTTACAACTTGAGAAAACTGCCTTCTTTCTTTTTCCCTATCCAATTCTTCCTTGGCATATACCCTCTGTTCCCTAGTCTGTTCAAGATTGATTTTCGTCAACTGAAGAGCCAACGCAGCCGCTTAGCCTTCAGACAATCCTGTCGCATGAGACTGACGATTTTGCTCAGTTGATGTATCATTTTCGTCCTGCGAGAAGAGTGTGTTCGTAATCAGTGACAATGAAACGAGCAATTTGCCAACAACACTGTAGAGAAAATTTTGACAAGTTTAATAAAGTGTATTCGGACACTAGACGTCTGACTCGTCTAGGCGACATGCCTCAATGTAGCAAGCTATTTGCAATACACGCTTGGCTATGCACAGTACGACTGCAGATTACTCATACCCAATGTAACTCGTTATTTGCAATACACGCTTAGCTATGCACGGTACGACTTGGACCGTAGCAAAGCGAGCACAATGAACAAGCTAATAGCAAGCTGTCATAAAAGCTGACCATAAAACGCAAGGCTGACACGCAAAATTTCGTAAAGCGTTGGTAAAGCTAACACAATGCCAAACAGCAAGCAACATAATGTTCCTGCTCCAGCTTCACCCTAAGCTCAACTCATGCTCTAAGTTCAGCTCCAGCTCCCAGACAGGCTACCCATATTATAACACAGGGACAATAGGGCCTGTTATCTTGGGTGTAAATGGGAGCATGGAGCAGAACAAACACAGCTGAATGACTTTGGAATATATTTTCCATTACCAAGAGCAATGTAGATATTTACAAATATGTACACTATATACAGTTGGAAAATGTATGTGTACAACACGGTTTATGCAAGGCCAAGACACAGCCTGAAGACAGAATGGACAACCGTGCTCAACCAGCTCTAGTATGGAAATGACAAGGTCAGACAGGCGGGTGGTGTCCACAACACCTCTGCGATTGACAGAACCATCTTCTCATTGGCTGAACCTGGGTAAGATGGGGCCCCATCGTTCGACCCAAGTACTGGTTCGCTGGTTGGGGAGATAGCCTTTCAATGAGGGTGTGTACATGCGGCGAATAAAGGTTACGTATTCTTTGCATGGCACACAAATTATGGGCTGTTTCTAACACCTGTACCGTACCCTGACTTCAGGCTTTGTACAGTGTGACTTGTTCTCGGTTGTTCTCCATTGTTCTCGGTTATTAGTAGGACCCACTTGTTCTCGGTAAATCCGAGCTTGTTCTCGGTTGTTCTCGGTTGCTCTCGGTAATTAATAGGACCGCTGGGAAGTGGTCAGGTCTCATCGACCATTTACAAATCAATGTGGCTTGTAAATGGTCCAAGTCGGACTGAAACGTCGTCGTCGTGCGGGTTATTTATGTATTACCCTAGGCATGGTATTGTCCTTTTTTTTCTTGATTTCATCTAAATTTAATATTAAATAATTTTTCTAAGAATATCTTTGAATATTCTTGGGTTAAAAGTTCCAAGAGGACATGGGATCTTTGATAGGCAGATCTCAGGAGTAGAGAGTGTTAGAGAGCTCGCTGGTTCTAGAGTCCTGGGAGGGATACTGCATAGCTTGTTCACTTCTACCAGTAAGTTACACTGTTTGGTAGTCAACTGTTAATACAGAAATACTCCGAAGAGACATCCTCACAAAGAAGAAGGGAAGGGGAGGGGGGAAGGGAAGAGCGTGTGTAGCGTGACTTGCTACGTGAATGGGAGGGGTCGGGGGGACGTTGGGAGGAGGGGACAGCAGCAGCAGTGTGGTAGTCAGGACGGCAGCAGCAGCAGTCGGTGGCGGCACTTTACAGCGAGTGTTCCATTACTCCTCGTGCTGAGCACTGAAGCTCAGACCTCCCTGACTGACTCTTGTGACGAACATTGTTGTGTTTGTGTCTGTGTGCGTTTGTAAGTCTCCTGTGTGTCATAGACACTAGTGTGTTTGTGACCCTCCAGTCCTATCATATACACGTGTGTTTGTGAATCTCCAGCCCTGTCATACACACTGGTGAGTGTGTATGATCTCAGCTCCGTCAAGGAAACACTCCAGAAACAATCCAACAAGTGCTCACTCACAACAAAAAGGCAAGTGTTGACACGTATACAACATCAACAGGTGTTGACACCTGCACAACATCAACAGGTGTTGACATTCGTCAAGTATTTTGTTTTTTTACAATAACGAAAACTCCTGTATACTTATCGTAATGTATAGCAGTATAATGTATTGTATTAAAATGTATGGTTGTGAATCCTTCACTGCCAGGGAACTGTAGTTCACACATCTGTGCTCTAGATTACTTACGAAGCTTGTATACAGTTAAGCACTGAGAAAGTCACCAAAGATATTTTGTAAACAAAAACAACAACAGCAACAACAATATAATAATAATAATAATAATAATAATAATAATAATAATAATAATAATAATTTATTATTAGTGTTTTCACAAAAATTACAGACCCGGTGTGATCAAAGTGGCCAGCTGTTTCGTACCCCTGGTAAGCCAGGTGGTAGTTACACTTTACGAATCATACCCCAAGCGTGCTAGAGAGTTGTAATGTTGAGGCGAGGTGTATGGTGTGGTAGTGGTGTGTTAATATCAGAGTAATATTGGTAAGTGTGTTGTTGTTGGAGCCTTGCGTGTGCTCACTGGGGCTCTCTGACACGCTCATAGACCACCTATTGTCTTCTTACAGTAATATTTAATTAAGGAGTCATCATAAGGTGCGCGTGTGTGTGTACTCACCGAGTTGTACTGTGGGGTTGGAATCAGGCATCTGGCACCGCCTCCTAGTGTTATAGAACACCCTGGCTTACTTCTGAAGTGTTTTGGATCTGAGGTCAAGCTGTTGAAGGAATAGGTTCTACTTTTCAAGGAGAAAAAGAAGAAACTGAAAATTCGCCTAGATAAGTATAGCAATGAATGTAAGGTGGTTAGTGAAAGGAAACAGGCTACCGGCAGTGAGGAACAGACTGGTAGCTGTTACAAGTGGGTAGATGTTTCCAGTAAAGGATGAAACATTAAAAGTATTAAGGTATATTCATCCCGTTCTCCAGGAAGAATATACTTTAATGGTCGGTGAGGATGAAGGTACCACTAACTCCTCTGCTAATAAAGGTAGGCATATCGTTGTGGTCTGTGACTCATAGGTATAATATATTGACCGTACTTTCTGTAACAGAGCTAGGAAGGTGAGACAGTGAATGTGTTGCCCAGGAGCTGGAGTTCATGACATAGTCATCAAGTTGGCTTATATCATGTGAGGTAATGGGAACAATCCTATTATCTGCCTCAGGACTAGTGGAATCGATATTGGGAATGGCTCACAACTGCTATAGATTTAATTAGGGCTAAGGGAGGGGTCCTGGCCACATGTAGCACCTTGCTTAGAAGAGGAGTGAGCAATAATTGGATGTTTAGGACAATTGGTGTAGATTGCTAGTTAGTCAAGTACTGCAAAAAACTTGCAATCCCATTCATTGACAGCTGGGACAATTTCTTTGGGAAACATATGTATGCAAAAGATAGGGTACATCTCTAGGGCAGGAGTGCCAACATTAGCCAACAGTGTTGAGGGGGGGAGCCTTTGCTGAGCTGTCTAGGACTTTAAAGCGATAGAAGATAGAGGTATGAGTATGCTGGGGGGGGATGGGGGCAACTAGATTATAGTACAGGGGACGAAATTGGCAAAAATTGCCAGGATACCTCAAGAATATGCTCAAAATACATTGTTCATTGTAAAGTTGCTAATAAAGCAAAAAATAAAGAGAGGCAATAGAGAGCAGCAAGTGACTAGATTCCTTAAGGTTTACTATACTAATAGGAGCATAAGAAATAGGATAGATGAGCTAAGATTAATTGCATGTGCAGGAAGCATAAATATTATTGAGATAACAGAGACCTGGTTCAACTTGAAAGATAAGAACATAAGAAAGAAGGAACACTGCAACAGGCCTACTGACCCATGCGGAGCAGGTCCATATCCCCCCCCCCGGATTAGACCAATGACCCCCCACCCCCGGATTAGCCCAATGACCCACCCAGTCTGATCATCTCCACTCAAGGATGGAGCACTGCACCAGATCCGGCAGCACAAGCTAGTCAGATAAATGCCTTCCGAATGACACATACAATTAGAAATTATTCCGCACCAATAAGGTCAATAGGAAAGGTGGTGGAGTGGCGATGTACGTCATAGATATTTTAAACAAAGTCAGAAATATTTTAGACAAGATATTAAATTAAAAGAGATGGGCAGTGAGTTTGGCTACAGTTTCTAAAGGGACATGAATTAGAAGTGACTGACAGGCTCCCAGACCTTGACACGGAACACTGTAAACTTTTATGGAAAGAAATTCATAAGGCATTTAGATACAAAAATGTTGTGTTGACGTAGTTCTGCTAATCTTGAGGTTAATAATGAGCTTTGACAAAAACAGTCACAAATCATTTCCACATATAGACGAGTACAAACACACACACACACACACTGTGTGGCCCGGTGGCCTGGTGGCTAAAGCTCCCGCTTCACACACGGAGGGCCCGGGTTCGATTCCCGGCGGGTGGAAACATTCGACACGTTTCCTTACACCTGTTGTCCTGTTCACCTAGCAGCAAATAGGTACCTGGGTGTTAGTCGACTGGTGTGGGTCGCATCCTGGGGGACAAGATTAAGGACCCCAATGGAAATAAGTTAGACAGTCCTCGATGACGCACTGACTTTCTTGGGTTATCCTGGGTGGCTAACCCTCCGGGGTTAAAAATCCGAACGAAATCTTATCTTATCTACATATTCCAAGAAAGGAATGAGCTTATACACGATAACCAGCACGGTTTCAGGGAGGGGAAATCCTGTGTCACAAATTTACTGGAGTTTTACGACAAAGTGATAGAAGTTAAGCAGGAGAGAGAGAGAGGTGGGTAGACTGAAATTTCTTGGATTGCAAGAAGGCTTACGACACATTTCCACACAAGAGATTAGTGCAAAAGCTGGAGGACCAGGCAAGTATAACAGGAAAGGCACTGCAATGGATCAAAGAATACCTGACAGGAAGGAAAGAACAAGTGATGGTACGTGAGGTGTTAGAGTGGGCGCCTGTGACAAGCAAGCTTCCACAGGGGTCAGTCCTAGGGCCAGTGCTGTTTCCGGTTTGTGTGAATGACACGATGGAAAGAATAGATAGATTCAGAGGTATCCCTGTTTGCAGATGAAGTGAAGCTAATACGGAAAATTCAAGTGAATGAGGATCAGGTAGAACTACAAAGGGTTCTGGACAGGCTGCAAGCCTACTTCAGCAACTGGCTCCTAGAGTTCAACCCCACCAAGTGCAAATTCATGAAGATTGGGGGAGGTCAAAGAACACTGCAGACAGAGTACAGGCCAGGGGCCAAAGACTGTTAACCTTACTCAAGGAAAAGGAAATTGGAGTGAGTACAACACCGAACACATCTCCTGAGGCGTACATCAACCAAATAACTGCTGCAGCAAATGGCCGCCTGGCAAACCTAAGAATAACCTTTCGACACCTTGGAAATATAAACACAAATGCAGTATAATGTGATCCTTTATTGACAACGTTTCACCCACACAGTGGGCTTTTTCAAGTCACACACGGATCTACCTGGGGTTGGAAGGTACGAGTGTATTTATAGGCATGTTCAGAATGTTGAGGTCAGGTGGAGAATGCTGCATCTGATGATCTACCGGGTGGGGTTATAGAGTCTTGGGTAGCTTGGCAGGGGTATTGGACAAGTTGTGAGTAGACCTTCTGCAGTGTTCTATGTTCTTATGTGGGATAGCGATGAAGAAGTTTCTTGGCGAGTGGTTCAGCTATGTTATAGAAGCCATTGTTCTGGTTGAAATTGTTGGTTGTAGAGATGAGCGATGATTCCAGGATTCTTCTGTATTGAGTGTTGTCTTCTGTGGCTATAAGTCTTGAGTTTCTGTAGTTAATTAAATGGTTGTGTGAATTGCGATGTTGTACACAGGCATTTCTTGTATCGTCAGTCCTGCTTGCATATTGGTGTTCTGAAATACGTGTTTGGAGGTCTCTTGATGTATCGCCCACATATAATTTGTTGCAGTCATTACAAGGGATTATGTATACCCCTGCAGAGGATGGAGGCTTGTCCTGTCTACTACTGGTGATGTCCTTGATGGTCGTGGTTGTGGAGGTAGATACTTGGAATGATGTTTTCGCAAAGATGTTGGAAACATGTTTGGCAATGGAGTTGGTTGGGAGGACTATGTATCTCTTCTCGGCAGTGTCTTCTCTGGGTGTGTTGAAGATGTTTAATGCCCGCCGTCTGCAGTCTCTGATGAAGTGACGAGGATAGTGGAGTTTAGAAAATACTTGTTCAATTATAGTGCATTCTTCCTCAAGGAACTCATTGCTGCAGATTCTGAGTGCACGTAGGAAAAAGCCTATAATTACACCACGTTTAGTTTTGGTGTCGTGGTGAGAGTAGAAGTGGAGAAGATCGTTTTGGTTGGTGGGTTTTCGATAGACTTTAAAACGAAGTTCGTGGTCAGCTTTGCAGAGCAGAACATCAAGGAAAGGAAGAGTGTTGTCGACTTCTTCTTCAAGTGTGAACTGGATTGAAGGCTCGACCTGGTTGAGCTTGTCTTGGAGAGCTTGAACGTTGAAGCGTTTAGGAGTTATGAGGAGAATGTCGTCAACATAACGGAGCCAGGTGACAGACGAAGGAATAATGGTGGAGAAACGTTCGGCTTCTAGATGTTCCATGTATAGGTTCGCCAGGACTGCACTGAGTGGCGAACCCATGGGTAGTCCAAAAGTCTGCTGAAAGAGGTGATTTTCGAAAGAGAAACACGTAAAGCCAACACATAGTTCAACAAGGTCGATGAAATCGCTGGCTGGAATGGGAAGATCAAGTGAATCGTCAATTTTCCTGCGCAAGAGATCGATGGCTTGTGTAGTAGGTACTTTGGTGAATAGGGAAGTCACGTCAAGGCTGGAAAGTTTTTTTGTTCCTGATGTTGATGTTGCGAATGCGGTTGAGAAGATCACCCGAGTGTTTGAGATGTGCTGGACTGATAGTGCCCAAGAGTTTAGAGAGGTGTTTTGCGAGAATTCCTGAGAGCTGGTGGGGAGCACTGCCTATTCCCGAGGATATGGGCCTCAGTGGGATACCAGGCTTGTGAGTCTTTGGCAGGCCGTACATTCTGGCAGGTCTGGGGTTGCTGGGCATGGTGTGCAGAAGTTTCTTCCCTTGTTCTGAGCCCCTCAAAATGCGGCGAGTCCTTTGAAGAAAAGTTTTAGTAAGGTTGTCCACTTGGTTAGTTGTGAGAGGTTTGTAGGTATCTGGGTCATTAAGTAGATTGAGCATTTTGTTCCTGTAATCGTCAGTGTTCATGATAACAACACCACCTCCTTTATCAGCGGTGGTGACCCTGATGGTCGTGTCTTCTGCTAAACCTTTGAGTGCATTGATGTAACGTCGAGGTATGACTGGGGAGCTGCGTGTTGAGATGGCTGCTGAGATGATGCACCTACTACACAAGCCATCGATCTCTTGCGCAGGAAAATTGACGATTCACTTGATTTTCCCATTCCAGCCAGCGATTTCATCGACCTTGTTGAACTATGTGTTGGCTTTACGTGTTTCTCTTTCGAAAATCACCTCTTTCAGCAGACTTTTGGACTACCCATGGGTTCGCCACTCAGTGCAGTCCTGGCGAACCTATACATGGAACATCTAGAAGCCGAAGGTTTCTCCACCATTATTCCTTCGTCTGTCACCTGGCTCCGTTATGTTGACGACATTCTCCTCATAACTCCTAAACGCTTCAACGTTCAAGCTCTCCAAGACAAGCTCAACCAGGTCGAGCCTTCAATCCAGTTCACACTTGAAGAAGAAGTCGACAACACTCTTCCTTTCCTTGATGTTCTGCTCTGCAAAGCTGACCACGAACTTCGTTTTAAAGTCTATCGAAAACCCACCAACCAAAACGATCTTCTCCACTTCTACTCTCACCACGACACCAAAACTAAACGTGGTGTAATTATAGGCTTTTTCCTACGTGCACTCAGAATCTGCAGCAATGAGTTCCTTGAGGAAGAATGCACTATAATTGAACAAGTATTTTCTAAACTCCACTATCCTCGTCACTTCATCAGAGACTGCAGACGGCGGGCATTAAACATCTTCAACACACCCAGAGAAGACACTGCCGAGAAGAGATACATAGTCCTCCCAACCAACTCCATTGCCAAACATGTTTCCAACATCTTTGCGAAAACATCATTCCAAGTATCTACCTCCACAACCACGACCATCAAGGACATCACCAGTAGTAGACAGGACAAGCCTCCATCCTCTGCAGGGGTATACATAATCCCTTGTAATGACTGCAACAAATTATATGTGGGCGAAACATCAAGAGACCTCCAAACACGTATTTCAGAACACCAATATGCAAGCAGGACTGACGATACAAGGAATGCCTGTGTACAACATCGCAATTCACACAACCATTTAATTAACTACAGAAACTCAAGACTTATAGCCACAGAAGACAACACTCAATACAGAAGAATCCTGGAATCATCGCTCATCTCTACAACCAACAATTTCAACCAGAACAATGGCTTCTATAACATAGCTGAACCACTCGCCAAGAAACTTCTTCATCGCTATCCCACATAAGAACATAGAACACTGCAGAAGGTCTACTCACAACTTGTCCAATACCCCTGCCAAGCTACCCAAGACTCTATAACCCCACCCGGTAGATCATCAGATGCAGCATTCTCCACCTGACCTCAACATTCTGAACATGCCTATAAATACACTCGTACCTTCCAACCCCAGGTAGATCCGTGTGTGACTTGAAAAAGCCCACTGTGTGGGTGAAACGTTGTCAATAAAGGATCACATTATACTGCATTTGTGTTTATATTTCCATTGTGTCGGTATTTTATACCATTTATTTCTTTCGACACCTTACCCAGGAATCATTCAGTACTCTGTACACGGTGAACGTCAGGCCCATACTGGAGTATGCAGCACCAGTATGGAACCCACACCTGGTCAAGCACGTCAAGGAATTAGAGAAAGTGCAATTGTTTGCGACAAGACTAGTCCCGGAGCTAAGGGGTGTTTTCTACGAGGAGAAGTTAAGAGAAATTGGCCTGACGACTCTGGAGGACAGAAAAGAGAGGGGGACGTGATGACATATAAAATACTGAGAGGATTTGACAAGGTGGACAGGGACAGAATGCTCCAGAGATGGGACGCAGCAAGAAGGGGTCACAATTGGAAGTTGAAGACTCAGATGAGTCACGGGGATGTTAGGAAGTATTTCTTCAGTCATAATTTTCAGGAAGTGGAACAATCTGCAGAGTGATGCAGTGTGGGCAGGATCCATACATAAGTTTAAGAAGAGGTATGATGAAGCTTATGGAGGAAGGATAGAGTGGACCTAGTAGCGATCAACGAAGAGGCGGGGCCAGGAGCTATGTCTCGACTCAAGCAACCACAATTAGGTGAGCACACACACACACACACACACACACACACACACACACACACACACACACACACACACACCTGAGGGTTAGTGATGGAGTAAATGAATGTGTTAAGCGACTTTCCTGCCATTCTGTGTACCACTTTTCCCTGACACTTTTCCCTGACACTTTTCCTTGACACTTCTCATGACACTTCTTCCTGACACTTCCGACACATCTCCTGACACTTCCCTAACACTTCTCTCTACACTTCTCCTTGACATTTCTCCTGACATTTCCCTGACACTTCTCCTTGACACTTATGACACTTATACACTTATACTGGCATTTCTCCCTGAACCTTCTCCATGACACTTCTCCCTTACACTTCTGACACTTCTCCCTAACATTTCTCCCTGACACTTCTCCTGACACTTCTCCATGGCACTTGTGACACCTTTTGACATTTCTGACACTTCCCTTGACACTTCTCTTGACACTTCTCCCTGACACTTCTCACACTTCTCTCTGACACTTATTGACACTCCTCCATGGCACTTTTGACATTTCCTTTGACACTTCTGCCTGATACTTCTGACACTTCTCCATGACACTTCAGACACTTTTCCCTAACAATTCTTCTGACACTTCTCCATGACACTTCTGAAACTTGCCCCTGACACTTCTCACACTTCTCCCAGACACTTCTGATATTTCTCCCTAACACTTCTCCCTGATACTTCTCCCTAACACTTCTCACACTTCCTTTGGCACTTATCGCTGACCCTTCTCCCTGACACTTATTGACACGTCTTCCTGACATTTCTGACACTTCCTTTGACACTTCTCCCTGACACTTCTGAAACTGCTGCCTAACACTTGTGACACTTATCCCTGACACTTCTTCTGACACTTCTCCCTGACCCTTTTAGACACTTCTCCTGCCACTTCTCTTGACACATCGACCTGACACTTTTGATTGACACTTCTGCCTGACACTTCTCCCTGACACTTCTTACATTTCTCCCTAACACTTCTCGCTGACACTTCTCCCTGACAATTCTTCTTACACTTCCCTTGACACTTCTTCCTGACTCTTCCTCCTGACACTTATTGACACTTCCTGACATTTGTGACACTTCTCTCTGACACTTCTGACACTTATCCCTGACACTTCTGACACCTCTCCCTGACCCTTTTCGATACTTCTCCTGACACTTCTCTTGACACATGTCCCTAACACTTCTGACACTTCTCCTGACACTTCCCTTGGCACTTCTCCCTGGCACTTCTGATACTTCTCCCTTATAATTATGACACTTCCCTTGACACTTCTCCCTGATTCTTCTGACACTTCTCCATGACAGTTCTGACACTTATCCCTGACACTTCTTCTGACACTTTTCCCTGACCCTTCCCCTTACACTTATTGACACTTCTCCCTGACATTTATGATACTTCCCTTGACACTTCTTCCTGACACTTCTCATGACACTTCTCCCTGGCACTTCTCCGTAATACTTCTGACAGTTCTCCCTGACACTTCTCCCTAACACTTTTCCCTAACACTTCTCCGTAACACTTCTCGGTGACACTTCTCTCTGACACTTTTAACATTTCTCTCTGACACTTTTTCCTGATACTTCTGACACTTTTCCCGGACACTTCCCTTGGTACTTCTCCCTGACCCTTCCCCCGACACTTATTGACACTTCTCCCTGACACTTCTCCGTAATACATTTGACACTTCTTCTGACACTTCTCAATGACACTTTTGACACTTCTGACACTTCTGCTGACACTTCTCATGACACATCTCCCTGGCAATTTTGACATTTCTCCCTATCTTCCCTGACACTTTTCCCTGACACTTTTCCCTGACACTTTTCCCTGACACTTTTCCCTGACACTTTTCCCTGACACTTTTCCCTGACACTTTTCCCTGGCACTTTTCCCTGGCACTTTTCCCTGGCACTTTTCCCTGGCACTTTTCCCTGGCACTTTTCCCTGGCACTTTTCCCTGGCACTTTTCCCTGGCACTTTTCCCTGGCACTTTTCCCTGGCACTTTTCCCTGGCACTTTTCCCTGGCACTTTTCCCTGGCACTTTTCCCTGGCACTTTTCCCTGGCACTTTTCCCTGGCACTTTTCCCTGGCACTTTTCCCTGGCACTTTTCCCTGGCACTTTTCCCTGGCACTTTTCCCTGGCACTTTTCCCTGGCACTTTTCCCTGGCACTTTTCCCTGGCACTTTTCCCTGGCACTTTTCCCTGACACTTTTCCCTGACACTTTTCCCTGACACTTTTCCCTGACACTTTTCCCTGACACTTTTCCCTGACACTTTTCCCTGACACTTTTCCCTGACACTTTTCCCTGACACTTTTCCCTGACACTTTTCCCTGACACTTTTCCCTGACACTTTTCCCTGACACTTTTCCCTGACACTTTTCCCTGACACTTTTCCCTGACACTTCTCCCTGATACTTCTCCCTGACACTTCTCCCTGACTCTTCTCTCCTTACCTCTTCCCATCACGTCGCTCAAGTGAAAAAAAGAGAGTAGGAGGAGGGAAAGGAGGGTAGGGGAGGAAGGGGTGAGGGAGATAGGAAATGGGGAGGTGGAGGAGGATGAGAGATGAGGGGTGGTGATGGGTGGTGAGGGGAGGGGACGGGAGACAGTATTTTCTTCTGTTTCTTGTCTCAAAGAGAGAGATACGTCCATCTTATCCCCATCTTTCAACCTCATCATTCAACCCCACCCTTCTACCCCATCATTCAACCCCACCTTCCCACCCGATCTCTCAACACCATCCGTCTACCCCCACTGTGGCATGTTAAGAGTATGTTACAATATATTTCCGTATGTCACACACTCACATAGGCTGCCTCCCGACCAGCGAACCACGTACTACGAGTATAACGAGTAGAGGCCCCATTGACATACTGGAGTATAACAAGTAGGGACCACATTGACATACTGGAGAATAACAAGGGGCCCTATTGCTATGTTAGAGTAAAAGTAAGGGCCCCATCGTTATGCTGGAGTACAACAAGTAGGGGCCCCATCGTTATGCTGGAGTACAACAAGTAGGGGCACCATCATTATGCTGGAGTATAACAAGTAGGGGCCCAATCATTATGCTGGAGTGTAACATGGGCCCCATCATTATGCTGTAATATAACTAGCAGGGGCCCCATTGTTATGCTGGAGTATGACAAGTAGGGACACCATTATGCTGGAGTATAACAATTAGGGGCCTAATCGTTATGCTGGAGTATAACAAGTAGGGGCCCCATCATTATGCTGGAGTATAACAAGGGCCCCATCGTTATGCTGGAGTATAACTAGTAGGGGCCCCAACGTTATATAACTAGCAGGGGCCCCATTGTTATGCTGGAGTATAACAAGTAAGGGCACCATCGTTATGCTGGAGTATAACAAGTAGGGGCCCCATCATTATGCTGGAGTATAACAAGTAGGGGCCCCATCATTAAGCTGAAGTATAATAAGTAGGGGCCACATCATTATGCTGGAGTATAATAAGTAGGGGCCATATCATTATGCTGGAGTATAACAAGGGCCCCATCATTATGCTGGAGTATAACTAGTAGGGGCCCCATCATTATGCTGGAGTATAACAAGTAGGGGCACCATCATTATGCTAGAGTATAACAAGGGCCCCATCGTTATGCTGGAGTATAACAAGTAGGGGCACCATCATTATGCTGGAGTATAACAAGTAGGGGCACCATCATTATGCTGGAGTATAACAAGTAGGTGCACCATCATTATGCTGGAGTATAACAAGTAGGGGCACCATCATTATGCTGGAGTATAACAAGTAGGGGTACCAGCATTATGCTGGAGTATAACAAGTAGGGACACCATCATTATGCTGGAGTATAACAAGTTGGGGCACCATCGTTATGCTGGAGTATAACAAGTATGGGCCCCATCGTTATGCTGGAGTATAACAAGTAGGGGCCCCATCATTATGCTGGAGTATAACAAGGGCCCCATCATTATGCTTGAGTATAACTAGCAGGGGCCCCATCGTTATGCTGGTATATAACAAGTAGGGGCACCATCATTATGCTGGAGTATAACAAGGGCCCCATCATTATGCTGGAGTATAACAAGTAGGGGTACCAGCATTATGCTGGAGTATAACAAGTAGGGACACCATCATTATGCTGGAGTATAACAAGTTGGGGCACCATCGTTATGCTGGAGTATAACAAGTATGGGCCCCATCGTTATGCTGGAGTATAACAAGTAGGGGCCCCATCATTATGCTGGAGTATAACAAGGGCCCCATCATTATGCTTGAGTATAACTAGCAGGGGCCCCATCGTTATGCTGGTATATAACAAGTAGGGGCACCATCATTATGCTGGAGTATAACAAGGGCCCCATCATTATGCTGGAGTATAACAAGTAGGGGCCCCATCATTATGCTGGAGTATAACAAGGGCCCCATCATTATGCTTGAGTATAACTAGCAGGGGCCCCATCGTTATGCTGGTATATAACAAGTAGGGGCACCATCATTATGCTGGAGTATAACAAGGGCCCCATCATTATGCTGGAGTATAACAAGTAGGGGCACCATCATTATGTTGGAGTATAACAAGTAGGGGCACCATCGTTATACTAGTACTCTGGTTCAACCAGCCAATCACAAGGAAGCCCTTCACAGTTTTGAAAGGACGTGGTATACTCTTGCATGAATCTTGGCAGACTTACCTCCCAGTCTGGTCGCGTCGGTTCTCACTGTGTCCTCGCTGGGAATTTGCTTTACTGTACATATCCTCTGTACATATTGTGCAAACATTGCTTGCTGTTTGTTAAAGGAAATATATAAGTATTTACTCTGCTACCTTTTGGTGGTTCCTCGTTGCTACCTTGGTTATCATGCTACAACCAGGTGTGCAGGCCACTACAATACACCTGTGTAAAACTCATCTTTTAAGCACACCATTCTATGCCATCTTCTCCCCTCAACCCCATCTTTCTTCCCCCAACTTTTAACCCCATCTCCTCCCCTCATCAACCCCATCCTTCTACCCCAACTTTCAACCCCATCTTCTCCCTCAACAACTCCTACACACGTGCACTGAGGGACATAAAAATTCTGAGAGTGCATCTTCTGATCTTGCGAAGTTATGTTGTGATGTTGAAGATGATGGTGGTGATGATGATGGTGGTGGTGATGGTGGTAGTGAAGGTGAAGATGATGGTGGTGATTGTGGAGAAATTTTCTCCAGGAGAGGGGTATCAGCCTCCTTCAGCCCCTTTCAGCCCTGAGGGGCCCAGCCCTCTCAGAAGGGGCAAACATCTTGTTTACTGCTACAGCAAGTAATGATCCCAGATGGAAATAAATGGTATAAAATACCGACACAATGGCAATATAAACACAAATGCAGTATGATGTGACCACGAACTTCTTTTTAAAGTCTATCGAAAACCCACCAACCAAAATGATCTTCTCCACTTCTACTCTCACCACGACACCAAAACCAAACGTGGTGTAATTATAGGCTTCTTCCTGCGTGCACTCAGAATCTGCAGCAACGAGTTCCTTGAGGAAGAATGCACTATAATTGAACAAATATTTTCTAAACTCCACTATCCTCGTCACTTCATCAGAGACTGCAGACGGCGAGCATTAAATATCTTCAACACACCCAGAGAAGACACTGCCGAGAAGAGATACATAGTCCTTCCCACCAACTCCATTGCCAAACATGTTTCCAACATCTTTGCCAAAACATCATTCCAAGTATCTACCTCCACAACCACGACCATCAAGGACATCACCAGTAGTAGGAAGGACAAGCCTCCATCCTCTGCAGGGGTATACATAATCCCTTGTAATGACTGCAACAAGTTATACGTGGGCGAAACATCAAGGGACCTCCAAACACGTGTTTCAGAACACCAATACGCAAGCAGGTCTGACGACACAAGGAATGCCTGCGTACAACACCGTAATTCACACAACCACTTGATAAACTACAGAAACTCAAGACTTATCGCCACAGAAGACAACACTCAATACCGAAGAATCCTGGAATCATCACTTATTTCTATATCCGACAACTTCAACCAGAATAGTGGCTTCTATAACATAGCTGAACCACTTGCCAAGAAACTTCTTCATCGCTATCCCACATAAGAACACTGTAGAAGGTCTGCTCACAAACTTATCCAATCTCCTTTCCAAGCTACCCAAGTTTTTAGACTCTATAACCCCACTCGGTACATCATCAGATGCAGCATTCTTCACCTGACCTCAGCCGGACTATAAATACTCGCGTTCCTTCCACCCCAGGTAGTTCTGTTTGTGACTTGAAAAAGCCCACTGTGTGGGCGAAATGTAGTCAATAAAGGATCACATTATACTGCATTTGTGTTTATATTGCCAATGATCCCAGATGCAACACAAGTATATGACGTGGTCAAGTGACCGACGCTCCTTGCAAGAGTACAGTGTTGCAAAGTGTAGTTTAATAAGAGACAGTCCATCTCTTACCTTAGCAGGGCAATTAAGGAAAATCCTGCTCCCACTTTATTACCTTAGTAAAGATAGAGTACATTGTTGTCTATGTTTAAGACAGCAAGAATCAAGCATTCTGCTTTGCTTCATGGAGGAGATTTGGCAAGGAAGCAAGTCACCGATATCTGTCGAGGGTGTAAAAAATACCATAGCTCGCGCTACAAGAGCAAGGTGGGTTGCAGATTTCTTGTAGAATGGGAGACTGTGCAGTTCTTGTGTCGCAAGGAGTTTGTAATCATCCTCCAGTCGGCAGTGAGGTGCGGACTTTTGAGTCCACACAAGTAAGTACGTCAGCAATCAGTGAATGAAATATGCTGACATAACACCCCCTAGGGGTAATTTATAATCATACCTAATATACTTTATTTCAGCCTGTTAAAAAGTGTGGATGAGACAGCTTCTCAAGACCTCGTCTGCAGGGGCGGCTGTGTGGGCGATAGCTGTCTTATCAGCTAAGTACTCCCTATATTTAATCTTTAACCTTAGCTGGTAAACCTTTTCTCAACCGTGATGGTGGCAGTGATGATGGTGATGATGGTGGTTATGATAGTGGGGCGATGGTGGTGATAGTGATGATGGTGATGATGGTAGTGAGGGTGGTGGCAGTGATGATGGTGGTGGGGTAGTGGTGGTGGTGATGATGGTATTGATGATTTTGATGCTGGTGGTAATGATGGTGGTGGTGAGGATGGTGGTTGTGATGGTGGTGGTGGTGGTAATGGTGATGATGGTTGTGATGGTGATGGTGGTGGTGATGGTGGTAGTGGAGGTGGTGGTGATGGTGAAGATGTGGTGATGGTGGTGATGGCAGTGAAGGTGGTGGTAGTGCTGTTGATAGTGGTGATGATGATGGTGGTGGTAATAGTGATGTTGGTTGTGGTGATGGTGGTGGTGATTGTGGTGATGATGATGGTGGTGGTGATGGGGTGAAAGTGCTGGTGGTGATGGTGGGGGTGATAGTGATGATGACGGAGATGGTTTTGATGCTGGTGGTAATGGTGGTGGTGGCGATGTGGATGGTGGTTGTGATGGTGGTGTTGGTGGTGCTGGTGGTGATAATGATAGTGATGATGCTGGTGGTAATGGTGATGGTTGTGATGGTGATGGTGGTGGTAATGATAGTGATGATGCTGGTGGTAATGGTGATGATGGTGGTGGTAGTGGTAGTGAAGGTGATGGTGGAGATGTGGTGGTGATGATGGCGGTGATGGTGATGATGGTGGTGGTAATAGTGATGTTGGTTGTGATGGTAGTGGTGATTGTGGTGATGGTGGTGGTGATTGTGATGGTGATGGTGGTGGTGATGGGGTGAAAATGGTGGTGATGATGGTGATGGTAGTGATCATGCTGGTGATGGTGGTGGTTGTGGTTATTGTGGTTATTGTGGTGGTGGTGGTGATGGTGGTAGTGGTGATGGTGTGACGGTGGTGGTGATCGTCAGGATTACTGGTAGTGGTGGTGATAGTGGTGATTGTAGTGGTGGTGGTGTCACGGTGGTCGTGGTGGTCCTCTGGAGTACTGGTAGTGGTGGTGGTAGTCATCAGCAGTACTGGTGGTGGTGGTGGTGGTGGTGGTGGTGGTAGTGATGGTGGTGGTAGTTGTCGTTGTCAGCAGTACTGGTAGTAGTAGTGGTGGTTGTCGTCGTCGTCAGCACTAGTGGTGGAGGTCGTCAGGAACACTGGTAGTGCTGGTGGTGGTAGTGGTGATTGTGGTGGCTGTGATGATGTAACGGTGGTCGTCGTCACCAGTACTGGTGGTGGTGGTCGTCAGCAGTATTGGGTGGTGGTGGTCGTCAGCAGTACTGGGTGGTGATGGTGGTGGTCGTCAGCAGTACTGGGTGGTGGTGGTGGTCGTCGTCGTCGTCAGCAGTTCTGGGTGGTGGTGGTGGTGGTCGTCGTCAGCAGTTCTGGGTGGTGGTGGTGGTTGTCGTCGTCGTCAGCAGCTCTGGGTGGTGGTGGTGGTCGCCGTCGTCAGCAGTTCTGGGTGGTGGTGGTGGTCGTCGTCGTCGTCAGCAGTTCTGGGTGGTGGTGGTGGTGGTCGTCAGCAGTTCTGGGTGGTGGTGGTGGTCGTCGTCAGCAGTTCTAGGTGGTGGTGGTGGTCGCCGTCGTCAGCAGTTCTGGGTGGTGGTGGTGGTCGTCGTCGTCGTCAGCAGTTCTGGGTGGTGGTGGTGGTCGTCAGCAGTTCTGGGTGGTGGTGGTGGTCGTCGTTGTCAGCAGTACTGGGTGGTGGTGGTGGTGGTCGTCGTCAGCAGCTCTGGGTGGTGGTGGGGTGGTGGTCGTCGTCGTTGTCAGCAGTACTGGGTGGTGGTGGTGGTGGTCGTCGTCGTCAGCAGCTCTGGGTGGTGGTGGTGGTCGTCGTCGTTGTCAGCAGTACTGGGTGGTGGTGGTGGTCGTCGTCGTTGTCAGCAGTACTGGGTGGTGGTGGTGGTCGTCGTCGTCAGCAGCTCTGGGTGGTGGTGGGGTGGTGGTCGTCGTCGTTGTCAGCAGTACTGGGTGGTGGTGGTGGTCGTCGTCGTCGTCAGCAGCTCTGGGTGGTGGTGGTGGTGGTCGTCGTCGTTGTCAGCAGTACTGGGTGGTGGTGGTGGTCGTCGTCGTCAGCAGTTCTGGGTGGTGGTGGTGGTCGTCAGCAGTTCTGGGTGGTGGTGGTGGTCGTCGTCGTTGTCAGCAGTACTGGGTGGTGGTGGTGGTCGTCGTCGTCAGCAGCTCTGGGTGGTGGTGGGGTGGTGGTCGTCGTTGTCAGCAGTTCTGGGTGGTGGTGGTCGTCGTCAGCAGTTCTGGGTGGTGGTTGTGGTGGTGGTCGTCGTTGTCAGCAGTACTGGGTGGTGGTGGTCGTCGTCGTCGTCAGCAGCTCTGGGTGGTGGTGGGGTGGTGGTCGTCGTTGTCAGCAGTTCTGGGTGGTGGTGGTCGTCGTCAGCAGCACTGGGTGGTGGTGGTGGTCGTCGTCGTCGTTGTCAGCAGTACTGGGTGGTGGTGGTCGTCGTCGTCGTCAGCAGCTCTGGGTGGTGGTGGTGGTGGTCGTCGTCGTCAGCAGTTCTGGGTGGTGGTGGTGGTCGTCGTCGTCGTTGTCAGCAGTACTGGGTGGTGGTGGTGGTCGTCGTCGTTGTCAGCAGTACTGGGTGGTGGTGGTGGTCGTCGTCGTCAGCAGCTCTGGGTGGTGGTGGGGTGGTGGTCGTCGTCGTTGTCAGCAGTACTGGGTGGTGGTGGTGGTGGTCGTCGTTGTCAGCAGTACTGGGTGGTGGTGGTGGTGGTCGTCGTCGTCAGCAGCTCTGGGTGGTGGTGGTGGTCGTCGTCGTTGTCAGCAGAACTGGGTGGTGGTGGTCGTCGTCGTTGTCAGCAGTACTGGGTGGTGGTGGTGGTCGTCGTCGTTGTCAGCAGTACTGGGTGGTGGTGGTGGTGGTCGTCGTCAGCAGCTCTGGGTGGTGGTCGTCGTCGTTGTCAGCAGTACTGGGTGGTGGTGGTGGTGGTGGTCGTCGTCGTCAGCAGCTCTGGGTGGTGGTGGTGGTGGTGGTCGTCGTTGTCAGCAGTACTGGGTGGTGGTGGTGGTCGTCGTCGTCAGCAGCTCTGGGTGGTGGTGGTGGTCGTCAGCAGCTCTGGGTGGTGGTGGTGGTCGTCGTTGTCAGCAGTACTGGGTGGTGGTGGTGGTCGTCGTCGTCAGCAGCTCTGGGTGGTGGTGGGGTGGTGGTCGTCGTTGTCAGCAGTTCTGGGTGGTGGTGGTCGTCGTCAGCAGTTCTGGGTGGTGGTTGTGGTGGTGGTCGTCGTTGTCAGCAGTACTGGGTGGTGGTGGTCGTCGTCGTCGTCAGCAGCTCTGGGTGGTGGTGGGGTGGTGGTCGTCGTTGTCAGCAGTTCTGGGTGGTGGTGGTCGTCGTCAGCAGCACTGGGTGGTGGTGGTGGTCGTCGTTGTCAGCAGTACTGGGTGGTGGTGGTCGTCGTCGTCGTCAGCAGCTCTGGGTGGTGGTGGTGGTGGTCGTCGTCGTCGTCAGCAGTTCTGGGTGGTGGTGGTGGTCGTCGTCGTCGTTGTCAGCAGTACT